>NC_090318.1:10410591-10721539 GCF_039906515.1 Pseudorca crassidens
TGAGTCACAGTGAACCATGTGTGTGTGGGGAGCTGGTATAGTCAGAGCACTGAGTCACAGTTGAATGTGTGGGAGTTGTTTGTGTATGTGTGTGTGTATTTGCTGGTGTAGACTGTGCATTGAGTCACAGTGAGTAGTGCGGTGTGTGTGTGCTGTGATGGTGTGGACTGTGGTTTTATCCACTTTGACCTGAACGGCTGTGTGTGTTTGTGTGTTTGTGTGTGTGTGTGTGCTGGCACTAGATGACAGTTGAGACAGAGTGGGCTGTGTGTCTGTGTGTGCGCTGGTATAGACTCTGTATTGAGTCACTGTGAGCTGTGTGTGTATGTGTGTGCTCGTATAGGCTGTGCATTGAGTCACAGTGAGGTGTTTGTGTGTGTGTGTGCTGGTACAGGAAGCGTTTTGAGTCACAGTCTCGTGTGTGTGTGTGTGCATGTGAGTTTGTGTGCTGGTATGGGCTTTATTGTGCTGGTATGGGCTTTATTGACTCATGGGTGTGTGTGTGAGTGTGGGTGATACAGACTGCATTGAGTCACAGTGCGCTGTGTGTGTGTGTGCTGGTATAGGCGATTTATTGAGTACCAGTGAGCCATGTGTGAGTGCGTGTTGGTGTGTGTGTGTGTGTACTGGTATAGGCTGTGCATTGAGTCACAGTGAGGCCTGCATCTGTGCATGTCTGTGTTTGTGTGTGTGTGTTTGCTGGTATAGGCTGAGCTTTGAATCACTCTGAGGTGTGTGTGCATGTGCTGGTAAAATTGTGCCTTGATTCACTGTGCCATGTGAGTGTGTGTGCACGCTGGTATAGGTTGTGCATTGAGTCAGAGTGGGAGGTGTGTGTGTCTGTGTGTTCTGGTATAGGCTGACAATTGAGGCACACTGAGGTCTGTGTGCACATGTGTGTATATGTGTGCTGGTACAGTCTGCTCATTGAGTCATATTGAGTTTTTTGTGTGTGTGTGTGCAGGTAGAGGCAGCACATTGAGTCACAGTGAGGTGTATGTGTGTGATGTTATATGCTATGCACTGATTCATAGGGAGGTTTGTGTCTGTGTGTGTGCACTTTCTAGTTTAGGATTTGCATTGAATCACACTGAGCTGTGTTTTTGAGTGTCAGTATGTGTGCGTGTGTGGAGGTATGGGCTGTGGATTGACTCACATTTTGCCGTATGTGCTTCTCTGTGTGTGTATGTCTGCTAGCATATCCTGTGCACTAAGTCACAGGGAGCCATGTGTGTGTGTGTGTGTGTGTCCTGGTACAGAGTGTGCATTGATTCACAGTCAGCCATGTGTGTGTGTGTGTGAGTGCACTGGTATAAGATGTGCAGTGAGTCAGAGTGCTGTGTGTGTGTGTCTGCATGTTCTGATATAGGCTGACCATTGTGTAACATTGAGGGTGTGTGTGTGTGTGTGCTGGTATAGGCTGCATATTTTGTCACAGTGAGCTGTGTGTGTGTGTATGTGTAGGTACAGGCTGTGCATTGAGTCACAGTGTGGGGTGTGTGTGTGATGTTATATTCTGTGCACTAGGACAGAGTGAGCCGTGTGTGTGTGCTGGTATAATCTGAACATTGAGTCACAGTGTGGTGTGGTGTGTGTGCCTTTGCTGGTATGGACTGTGCATTGCATCCCAGCCCTGTGTTAGTGTTTGTGTATTTGGTGCTGTAGAGTCTGCATAAGTCACAGTAAGATGTGTGTGTGTGTACTGCTATAGGCTGTACACTGAGCCATATTAAGGTGTGTTTCTGTGTGTGTGTGTGCGGGTATAGGCTATACATTGACTCACATTGAGCCTTGTGTTTGTATGTGCTACTATACGCTATTCATTGAGTCTCAGTGAGCCATTGTTGTGTGTGTCTGTTTACTTGTATGGGCTTGGCATTGAGTCACAGAGAGGTGTTTGTGTGTGTTTGTGTGTCTGTGTGGTGGTATAAACTGCATTGAGTCACACGGTGGTGTGTGTGAGAGTGTGTGTGTGTGCAGGTACAGGCTGGTATTGAACCACAGTGAGCCGTGTGTGTGTGTGCTGGAATAGGCAGAGCATTGAGTCTCAGGTGTGTGTATGTGTGTGTGTATGCTGGTATGGTCTCTGCATTGATTCACTAAGGTGTGTTGTGTGTGTATGTACATGGAGCTGAAGACTGTACACTGATTCACAGTGAGCTGTGTGTGTATGTGTGTGTGTGTGTGATGGTATGGGCTTTGCATTGAGTCACTGAGGTGTGTGTCTGTGTGTGTATACCTGGAACTACAGACTGTGCACTGATTCACAATGAGCCATGTGTGAATGTGTGTATGTGATAGTATAGGGTGTGCATACAGTCACAAAGAGCCGTGCATATGTGTCTTTGCATGGGTGTTGTGGTATAGGGTCTGCGTTGTGTCACAGTGACTGTGCGTGTGTGTGTGTGTGTGTGTTTGTGATGGTATAGTACATGCATTGTATCAGAGAGAGCCATGCATGCGTCTCTGTGTGTGTGTGCTGGCATAGGCAATACATTGTGTCACAGTGAGCCATGTGTTTGTATGCTGGTGGAGACTCTGCATTGAGTCACAGTAAGACTTGTGTGTGTGCCAGTACAGGCTGTGCAAGGAGTCAGTGAGTCATATATGTGTGTGTGTGTGTGTGTGTGTGCTGATATATGAAGTGCATTGAGTCCAAGTGAATCATGTATGTTTGTGTGTGTTTGTGGGTGCTGCTATAGGTGGTTCACTGAGTCACAGTCAGGTATGTGTGAGTGTTTGTGTGTTCTTGTATAGGCTGTGCATTGATTCACAGTGAGGCATGTGTGTAAGCTGGTACAGGAGGTGCATTGAGTCACAGTGATGGTTGTGTTTGTGTGTGTGTGTGTGCTGCAGTAGGCTGTGTATTGAGTCACAGAAAGTGTGTCTTTGTGTGTGTATGTGCATGTACAGGCTGCGGTTTGAGTCACAGTGATGGGTGTCTCTGTGTGGTGTTATAGGCTGTGCATTGAATCACAGCCCTGTGTTAGTGTTGTGTATTTGGTGCTGTAGAGTCTGCATGAGTCACAGTAAGGTGTGTGTGTGTGCTGCTATATGCTGTGAATTGAGTCACACCTAGGTGAGTGTATGTGTATGTGTATGCTGATATGGGATTTGCATTGAATCACTGAGCGGTGTGTGTTTGTGTGTGTGTGTACTGCTATAGTCTGTACACTGAGCCATGTTAAGGTGTGTTTCTGTGTGTGTGTGTGCGGGTATAGGCTATGCATTGACTCACATTGAGCCATGTGTTTGTATGTGCTAGTATACACTGTTCATTGAGTCTCAGTGAGCCTTTGTTTTGTGTGTCTGTTTACTTGTATGGGCTTGGCATTGAGTCTCAGACAGGTGTGTGTGTGTGTCTGTGTGTCTGTGTGGTGGTATCATCTGCATTGAGTCACACGGCAGTGTGTGTGAGAGTGTGTGTGTGTGCAGCTACAGGCTGGTATTGAATGACAGTGAGCCGTGTGTGTGCCTGTGTGTGTGTGTGTGCTGGAATAGGCAGAGCATTGAGTCTCAGGTGTGTGTATGTGTGTGTGTATGCTGGTATGGTCTCTGCATTGATTCACTAAGGTGTGTTGTGTGTGTATGTACATGGAGCTGAAGACTGTACACTGATTCACAGTGAGCTGTGTGTGTATGTGTGTGTGTGTGTGATGGTATGGGCTTTGCATTGAGTCACTGAGGTGTGTGTCTGTGTGTGTATACCTGGAACTACAGACTGTGCACTGATTCACAATGAGCCATGTGTGAATGTGTGTATGTGATAGTATAGGGTGTGCATAGAGTCACAAAGAGCCGTGCATATGTGTCTTTGCATGGGTGTTGTGGTATAGGGTCTGCGTTGTGTCACAGTGACTGTGCGTGTGTGTGTGTTTGTGATGGTATAGTACGTGCATTGAATCAGAGAGAGCCATGCATGTGTCTCTGTGTGTGTGTGCTGGCATAGGCATTACATTGAGTCACAGTGAGCCATGTGTTTGTATGCTGGTGTAGACTCTGCATTGAGTCACAGTAAGCCTTGTGTGTGTGCCAGTACAGGCTGTGCATTGAGTCAGTGAGTCATATGTGTGTGTGTGTTTGTGTGTGTGTGTGCTGGTTTAGGCAGTGCATTGAGTCCAATGAGCAGTGTATGTTTGTGTGTGTGTGTGTGTGCTGCTATAGGTGGTTCACTGAGTCACAGTCAGGTATGTGTGAGTGAGTGTTTGTGTGTTCTTCTATAGGCTGTGCATTGATTCACAGTGAGCTCTGTGTGTATGGTGGTATAGGCGGTGCATTGAATCACAGTGATGGTTGTTTTTCTGTGTGTATGCTGCAGTAGGCTGTGAATTGAGTCACAGAAGGTGGGTCTTTGTGTGTGTATGTGCAGGTACAAGCTGCAGTTCGAGTCACAGTGATGGGTGTCTCTGTGTGATGTTATAGGCTGTGCATTGAATCACAGCGAGCCGTATTAGTGTGTGTACGTGTATTTGTGTATGCGTGTGTGTGTGTGATGGTACAGGCTGAACATTGAGTCACTGAGGTGTGCATGTGTGTATGTGGTGTTACAGACTGTTCGTTAGGTCAAACTGAGCAATATGTGTGTGTAGGGGTGTGTGTGTACAGTTATTTGCTGTGCACTGTGTCACAGTGAACCATGTGTGTGTGGGGAGCTGGTATAGTCAGAGCACTGAGTCACAGTTGAATGTGTGGGAGTTGTTTGTGTATGTGTGTGTGTATTTGCTGGTGTAGACTGTGCATTGAGTCACAGTGAGTAGTGCGGTGTGTGTGTGCTGTGATGGTGTGGACTGTGGTTTTATCCACTTTGACCTGAACGGCTGTGTGTGTTTGTGTGTTTGTGTGTGTGTGTGTGCTGGCACTAGATGACAATTGAGACAGAGTGGGCTGTGTGTCTGTGTGTGCGCTGGTATAGACTCTGTATTGAGTCACTGTGAGCTGTGTGTGTATGTGTGTGCTCGTATAGGCTGTGCATTGAGTCACAGTGAGGTGTTTGTGTGTGTGTGTGCTGGTACAGGAAGCGTTTTGAGTCACAGTCTCGTGTGTGTGTGTGTGCATGTGAGTTTGTGTGCTGGTATGGGCTTTATTGTGCTGGTATGGGCTTTATTGACTCATGGGTGTGTGTGTGAGTGTGGGTGATACAGACTGCATTGAGTCACAGTGCGCTGTGTGTGTGTGTGCTGGTATAGGCGATTTATTGAGTACCAGTGAGCCATGTGTGAGTGCGTGTTGGTGTGTGTGTGTGTGTACTGGTATAGGCTGTGCATTGAGTCACAGTGAGGCCTGCATCTGTGCATGTCTGTGTTTGTGTGTGTGTGTTTGCTGGTATAGGCTGAGCTTTGAATCACTCTGAGGTGTGTGTGCATGTGCTGGTAAAATTGTGCCTTGATTCACTGTGCCATGTGAGTGTGTGTGCACGCTGGTATAGGTTGTGCATTGAGTCAGAGTGGGAGGTGTGTGTGTCTGTGTGTTCTGGTATAGGCTGACAATTGAGGCACACTGAGGTCTGTGTGCACATGTGTGTATATGTGTGCTGGTACAGCCTGCTCATTGAGTCATATTGAGTTTTGTGTGTGTGTGTGTGCAGGTAGAGGCAGCACATTGAGTCACAGTGAGGTGTATGTGTGTGATGTTATATGCTATGCACTGATTCATAGGGAGGTTTGTGTCTGTGTGTGTGCACTTTCTAGTTTAGGATTTGCATTGAATCACACTGAGCTGTGTTTTTGAGTGTCAGTATGTGTGCGTGTGTGGAGGTATGGGCTGTGGATTGACTCACATTTTGCCGTATGTGCTTCTCTGTGTGTGTATGTCTGCTAGCATATCCTGTGCACTAAGTCACAGGGAGCCATGTGTGTGTGTGTGTGTGTGTGTGTCCTGGTACAGAGTGTGCATTGATTCACAGTCAGCCATGTGTGTGTGTGTGTGAGTGCACTGGTATAGGATGTGCAGTGAGTCAGAGTGATGTGTGGGTGTGTCTGCATGTTCTGATATAGGCTGACCATTGTGTAACATCGAGGGTGTGTGTGTGTGTGCTGGTATAGGCTGCATATTTTGTCACAGTGAGCTGTGTGTGTGTGTATGTGTAGGTACAGGCTGTGCATTGAGTCACAGTGTGGGGTGTGTGTGTGATGTTATATTCTGTGCACTAGGACAGAGTGAGCCGTGTGTGTGTGCTGGTATAATCTGAACATTGAGTCACAGTGTGGTGTGGTGTGTGTGCCTTTGCTGGTATGGACTGTGCATTGAATCCTAGCCCTGTGTTAGTGTTTGTGTATTTGGTGCTGTAGAGTCTGCATGAGTCACAGTAAGATGTGTGTGTGTGTACTGCTATAGGCTGTACACTGAGCCATATTAAGGTGTGTTTCTGTGTGTGTGTGTGCGGGTGTAGGCTATACATTGACTCACATTGAGCCATGTGTTTGTATGTGCTACTATACGCTATTCATTGAGTCTCAGTGAGCCATTGTTGTGTGTGTCTGTTTACTTGTATGGGCTTGGCATTGAGTCACAGAGAGGTGTTTGTGTGTGTTTGTGTGTCTGTGTGGTGGTATAAACTGCATTGAGTCACACGGCGGTGTGTGTGACAGTGTGTGTGTGTGCAGGTAGAGGCTGGTATTGAACCACAGTGAGCCGTGTGTGTGTGTGCTGGAATAGGCAGAGCATTGAGTCTCAGGTGTGTGTATGTGTGTGTGTATGCTGGTATGGTCTCTGCATTGATTCACTAAGGTGTGTTGTGTGTGTATGTACATGGAGCTGAAGACTGTACACTGATTCACAGTGAGCTGTGTGTGTATGTGTGTGTGTGTGTGATGGTATGGGCTTTGCATTGAGTCACTGAGGTGTGTGTCTGTGTGTGTATACCTGGAACTACAGACTGTGCACTGATTCACAATGAGCCATGTGTGAATGTGTGTATGTGATAGTATAGGGTGTGCATAGAGTCACAAAGAGCCGTGCATATGTGTCTTTGCATGGGTGTTGTGGTATAGGGTCTGCGTTGTTTCACGGTGACTGTGCGTGTGTGTGTGTTTGTGATGGTATAGTACGTGCATTGAATCAGAGAGAGCCATGCATGTGGCTCTGTGTGTGTGTGCTGGCATAGGCATTACATTGAGTCACAGTGAGCCATGTGTTTGTATGCTGGTGTAGACTCTGCATTGAGTCACAGTAAGCCTTGTGTGTGTGCCAGTACAGGCTGTGCATTGAGTCAGTGAGTCATATGTGTGTGTGTGTTTGTGTGTGTGTGTGCTGGTTTAGGCAGTGCATTGAGTCCAATGAGCAGTGTATGTTTGTGTGTGTGTGTGTGTGCTGCTATAGGTGGTTCACTGAGTCACAGTCAGGTATGTGTGAGTGAGTGTTTGTGTGTTCTTCTATAGGCTGTGCATTGATTCACAGTGAGCTCTGTGTGTATGGTGGTATAGGCGGTGCATTGAATCACAGTGATGGTTGTTTTTCTGTGTGTATGCTGCAGTAGGCTGTGAATTGAGTCACAGAAGGTGGGTCTTTGTGTGTGTATGTGCAGGTACAAGCTGCAGTTCGAGTCACAGTGATGGGTGTCTCTGTGTGATGTTATAGGCTGTGCATTGAATCACAGCGAGCCGTATTAGTGTGTGTACGTGTATTTGTGTATGCGTGTGTGTGTGTGATGGTACAGGCTGAACATTGAGTCACTGAGGTGTGCATGTGTGTATGTGGTGTTACAGACTGTTCGTTAGGTCAAACTGAGCAATATGTGTATGTAGGGGTGTGTGTGTACAGTTATTTGCTGTGCACTGAGTCACAGTGAACCATGTGTGTGTGGGGAGCTGGTATAGTCAGAGCACTGAGTCACAGTTGAATGTGTGGGAGTTGTTTGTGTATGTGTGTGTGTATTTGCTGGTGTAGACTGTGCATTGAGTCACAGTGAGTAGTGCGGTGTGTGTGTGCTGTGATGGTGTGGACTGTGGTTTTATCCACTTTGACCTGAACGGCTGTGTGTGTTTGTGTGTTTGTGTGTGTGTGTGTGCTGGCACTAGATGACAGTTGAGACAGAGTGGGCTGTGTGTCTGTGTGTGCGCTGGTATAGACTCTGTATTGAGTCACTGTGAGCTGTGTGTGTATGTGTGTGCTCGTATAGGCTGTGCATTGAGTCACAGTGAGGTGTTTGTGTGTGTGTGTGCTGGTACAGGAAGCGTTTTGAGTCACAGTCTCGTGTGTGTGTGTGTGCATGTGAGTTTGTGTGCTGGTATGGGCTTTATTGTGCTGGTATGGGCTTTATTGACTCATGGGTGTGTGTGTGAGTGTGGGTGATACAGACTGCATTGAGTCACAGTGCGCTGTGTGTGTGTGTGCTGGTATAGGCGATTTATTGAGTACCAGTGAGCCATGTGTGAGTGCGTGTTGGTGTGTGTGTGTGTGTACTGGTATAGGCTGTGCATTGAGTCACAGTGAGGCCTGCATCTGTGCATGTCTGTGTTTGTGTGTGTGTGTTTGCTGGTATAGGCTGAGCTTTGAATCACTCTGAGGTGTGTGTGCATGTGCTGGTAAAATTGTGCCTTGATTCACTGTGCCATGTGAGTGTGTGTGCACGCTGGTATAGGTTGTGCATTGAGTCAGAGTGGGAGGTGTGTGTGTCTGTGTGTTCTGGTATAGGCTGACAATTGAGGCACACTGAGGTCTGTGTGCACATGTGTGTATATGTGTGCTGGTACAGCCTGCTCATTGAGTCATATTGAGTTTTTTGTGTGTGTGTGTGCAAGTAGAGGCAGCACATTGAGTCACAGTGAGGTGTATGTGTGTGATGTTATATGCTATGCACTGATTCATAGGGAGGTTTGTGTCTGTGTGTGTGCACTTTCTAGTTTAGGATTTGCATTGAATCACACTGAGCTGTGTTTTTGAGTGTCAGTATGTGTGCGTGTGTGGAGGTATGGGCTGTGGATTGACTCACATTTTGCCGTATGTGCTTCTCTGTGTGTGTATGTCTGCTAGCATATCCTGTGCACTAAGTCACAGGGAGCCATGTGTTTGTGTGTGTGTGTGTGTCCTGGTACAGAGTGTGCATTGATTCACAGTCAGCCATGTGTGTGTGTGTGTGAGTGCACTGGTATAAGATGTGCAGTGAGTCAGAGTGCTGTGTGTGTGTGTCTGCATGTTCTGATATAGGCTGACCATTGTGTAACATTGAGGGTGTGTGTGTGTGTGTGCTGGTATAGGCTGCATATTTTGTCACAGTGAGCTGTGTGTGTGTGTATGTGTAGGTACAGGCTGTGCATTGAGTCACAGTGTGGGGTGTGTGTGTGATGTTATATTCTGTGCACTAGGACAGAGTGAGCCGTGTGTGTGTGCTGGTATAATCTGAACATTGAGTCACAGTGTGGTGTGGTGTGTGTGCCTTTGCTGGTATGGACTGTGCATTGAATCCCAGCCCTGTGTTAGTGTTTGTGTATTTGGTGCTGTAGAGTCTGCATGAGTCACAGAAAGATGTGTGTGTGTGTACTGCTATAGGCTGTACACTGAGCCATATTAAGCTGTGTTTCTGTGTGTGTGTGTGCGGGTATAGGCTATGCATTGACTCACATTGAGCCATGTGTTTGTATGTGCTACTATACGCTATTCATTGAGTCTCAGTGAGCCATTGTTGTGTGTGTCTGTTTACTTGTATGGGCTTGGCATTGAGTCACAGAGAGGTGTTTGTGTGTGTTTGTGTGTCTGTGTGGTGGTATAAACTGCATTGAGTCACACGGCGGTGTGTGTGAGAGTGTGTGTGTGTGCAGGTACAGGCTGGTATTGAACCACAGTGAGCCGTGTGTGTGTGTGCTGGAATAGGCAGAGCATTGAGTCTCAGGTGTGTGTATGTGTGTGTGTATGCTGGTATGGTCTCTGCATTGATTCACTAAGGTGTGTTGTGTGTGTATGTACATGGAGCTGAAGACTGTACACTGATTCACAGTGAGCTGTGTGTGTATGTGTGTGTGTGTGTGTGATGGTATGGGCTTTGCATTGAGTCACTGAGGTGTGTGTCTGTGTGTGTATACCTGGAACTACAGACTGTGCACTGATTCACAATGAGCCATGTGTGAATGTGTGTATGTGATAGTATAGGGTGTTCATAGAGTCACAATGAGCCGTGCATATGTGTCTTTGTATGGGTGTTGTGGTATAGGCTGTGCATTGTGTCACAGTGACTGTGCGTGTGTGTGTGTGTGTGTTTGTGATGGTATAGTACATGCATTGTATCACAGAGAGCCATGCATGCGTCTCTGTGTGTGTGTGCTGGCATAGGCATTACATTGTGTCACAGTGAGCCATGTGTTTGTATGCTGATGGAGACTCTGCATTGAGTCACAGTAAGACTTGTGTGTGTGCCAGTACAGGCTGTGCAAGGAGTCAGTGAGTCATATATGTGTGTGTGTGTGTGTGTGTGCTGATATATGAAGTGCATTGAGTCCAAGTGAATCATGTATGTTTGTGTGTGTTTGTGGGTGCTGCTATAGGTGGTTCACTGAGTCACAGTCAGGTATGTGTGAGTGTTTGTGTGTTCTTGTATAGGCTGTGCATTGATTCACAGTGAGGCATGTGTGTAAGCTGGTACAGGAGGTGCATTGAGTCACAGTGATGGTTGTGTTTGTGTGTGTGTGTGTGCTGCAGTAGGCTGTGTATTGAGTCACAGAAAGTGTGTCTTTGTGTGTGTATGTGCATGTACAGGCTGCGGTTTGAGTCACAGTGATGGGTGTCTCTGTGTGGTGTTATAGGCTGTGCATTGAATCACAGCCCTGTGTTAGTGTTGTGTATTTGGTGCTGTAGAGTCTGCATGAGTCACAGTAAGGTGTGTGTGTGTGCTGCTATATGCTGAGAATTGAGTCACACCTAGGTGAGTGTATGTGTATGTGTATGCTGATATGGGATTTGCATTGAATCACAGAACGGTGTGTGTTTTTGTGTGTGTGTACTGCTATAGTCTGTACACTGAGACATGTTAAGGTGTGTTTCTGTGTGTGTGTGTGCGGGTATAGGCTATGCATTGACTCACATTGAGCCATGTGTTTGTATGTGCTAGTATACACTGTTCATTGAGTCTCAGTGAGCCTTTGTTTTGTGTGTCTGTTTACTTGTATGGGCTTGGCATTGAGTCTCAGACAGGTGTGTGTGTGTGTCTGTGTGTCTGTGTGGTGGTATCATCTGCATTGAGTCACACGGCAGTGTGTGTGAGAGTGTGTGTGTGTGCAGGTACAGGCTGGTATTGAATGACAGTGAGCCGTGTGTGTGCCTGTGTGTGTGTGTGTGCTGGAATAGGCAGAGCATTGAGTCTCAGGTGTGTGTATGTGTGTGTGTATGCTGGTATGGTCTCTGCATTGATTCACTAAGGTGTGTTGTGTGTGTATGTACATGGAGCTGAAGACTGTACACTGATTCACAGTGAGCTGTGTGTGTATGTGTGTGTGTGTGTGATGGTATGGGCTTTGCATTGAGTCACTGAGGTGTGTGTCTGTGTGTGTATACGTGGAACTACAGACTGTGCACTGATTCACAATGAGCCATGTGTGAATGTGTGTATGTGATAGTATAGGGTGTGCATAGAGTCACAAAGAGCCGTGCATATGTGTCTTTGCATGGGTGTTGTGGTATAGGGTCTGCGTTGTGTCACAGTGACTGTGCGTGTGTGTGTGTTTGTGATGGTATAGTACGTGCATTGAATCAGAGAGAGCCATGCATGCATCTCTGTGTGTGTGTGCTGGCATAGGCATTACATTGAGTCACAGTGAGCCATGTGTTTGTATGCTGGTGTAGACTCTGCATTGAGTCACAGTAAGCCTTGTGTGTGTGCCAGTACAGGCTGTGCATTGAGTCAGTGAGTCATATGTGTGTGTGTGTTTGTGTGTGTGTGTGCTGGTTTAGGCAGTGCATTGAGTCCAATGAGCAGTGTATGTTTGTGTGTGTGTGTGTGTGCTGCTATAGGTGGTTCACTGAGTCACAGTCAGGTATGTGTGAGTGAGTGTTTGTGTGTTCTTCTATAGGCTGTGCATTGATTCACAGTGAGCTCTGTGTGTATGGTGGTATAGGCGGTGCATTGAATCACAGTGATGGTTGTTTTTCTGTGTGTATGCTGCAGTAGGCTGTGAATTGAGTCACAGAAGGTGGGTCTTTGTGTGTGTATGTGCAGGTACAAGCTGCAGTTCGAGTCACAGTGATGGGTGTCTCTGTGTGATGTTATAGGCTGTGCATTGAATCACAGCGAGCCGTATTAGTGTGTGTACGTGTATTTGTGTATGCGTGTGTGTGTGTGATGGTACAGGCTGAACATTGAGTCACTGAGGTGTGCATGTGTGTATGTGGTGTTACAGACTGTTCGTTAGGTCAAACTGAGCAATATGTGTGTGTAGGGGTGTGTGTGTACAGTTATTTGCTGTGCACTGAGTCACAGTGAACCATGTGTGTGTGGGGAGCTGGTATAGTCAGAGCACTGAGTCACAGTTGAATGTGTGGGAGTTGTTTGTGTATGTGTGTGTGTATTTGCTGGTGTAGACTGTGCATTGAGTCACAGTGAGTAGTGCGGTGTGTGTGTGCTGTGATGGTGTGGACTGTGGTTTTATCCACTTTGACCTGAACGGCTGTGTGTGTTTGTGTGTGTGTGTGTGCTGGCACTAGATGACAGTTGAGACAGAGTGGGCTGTGTGTCTGTGTGTGCGCTGGTATAGACTCTGTATTGAGTCACTGTGAGCTGTGTGTGTATGTGTGTGCTCGTATAGGCTGTGCATTGAGTCACAGTGAGGTGTTTGTGTGTGTGTGTGCTGGTACAGGAAGCGTTTTGAGTCACAGTCTCGTGTGTGTGTGTGTGCATGTGAGTTTGTGTGCTGGTATGGGCTTTATTGTGCTGGTATGGGCTTTATTGACTCATGGGTGTGTGTGTGAGTGTGGGTGATACAGACTGCATTGAGTCACAGTGCGCTGTGTGTGTGTGTGCTGGTATAGGCGATTTATTGAGTACCAGTGAGCCATGTGTGAGTGCGTGTTGGTGTGTGTGTGTGTGTACTGGTATAGGCTGTGCATTGAGTCACAGTGAGGCCTGCATCTGTGCATGTCTGTGTTTGTGTGTGTGTGTTTGCTGGTATAGGCTGAGCTTTGAATCACTCTGAGGTGTGTGTGCATGTGTTGGTAAAATTGTGCCTTGATTCACTGTGCCATGTGAGTGTGTGTGCACGCTGGTATAGGTTGTGCATTGAGTCAGAGTGGGAGGTGTGTGTGTCTGTGTGTTCTGGTATAGGCTGACAATTGAGGCACACTGAGGTCTGTGTGCACATGTGTGTATATGTGTGCTGGTACAGCCTGCTCATTGAGTCATATTGAGTTTTTTGTGTGTGTGTGTGCAAGTAGAGGCAGCACATTGAGTCACAGTGAGGTGTATGTGTGTGATGTTATATGCTATGCACTGATTCATAGGGAGGTTTGTGTCTGTGTGTGTGCACTTTCTAGTTTAGGATTTGCATTGAATCACACTGAGCTGTGTTTTTGAGTGTCAGTATGTGTGCGTGTGTGGAGGTATGGGCTGTGGATTGACTCACATTTTGCCGTATGTGCTTCTCTGTGTGTGTATGTCTGCTAGCATATCCTGTGCACTAAGTCACAGGGAGCCATGTGTGTGTGTGTGTGTGTGTCCTGGTACAGAGTGTGCATTGATTCACAGTCAGCCATGTGTGTGTGTGTGTGAGTGCACTGGTATAGGATGTGCAGTGAGTCAGAGTGCTGTGTGTGTGTGTCTGCATGTTCTGATATAGGCTGACCATTGTGTAACATTGAGGGTGTGTGTGTGTGTGTGCTGGTATAGGCTGCATATTTTGTCACAGTGAGCTGTGTGTGTGTGTATGTGTAGGTACAGGCTGTGCATTGAGTCACAGTGTGGGGTGTGTGTGTGATGTTATATTCTGTGCACTAGGACAGAGTGAGCCGTGTGTGTGTGCTGGTATAATCTGAACATTGAGTCACAGTGTGGTGTGGTGTGTGTGCCTTTGCTGGTATGGACTGTGCATTGAATCCCAGCCCTGTGTTAGTGTTTGTGTATTTGGTGCTGTAGAGTCTGCATGAGTCACAGAAAGATGTGTGTGTGTGTACTGATATAGGCTGTACACTGAGCCATATTAAGGTGTGTTTCTGTGTGTGTGTGTGCGGGTATAGGCTATGCATTGACTCACATTGAGCCATGTGTTTGTATGTGCTTGTATACACTGTTCATTGAGTCTCAGTGAGCCTTTGTTTTGTGTGTCTGTTTACTTGTATGGGCTTGGCATTGAGTCTCAGACAGGTGTGTGTGTGTGTCTGTGTGTCTGTGTGGTGGTATCATCTGCATTGAGTCACACGGCAGTGTGTGTGAGAGTGTGTGTGTGTGCAGGTACAGGCTGGTATTGAATGACAATGAGCCGTGTGTGTGCCTGTGTGTGTGTGTGTGCTGGAATAGGCAGAGCATTGAGTCTCAGGTGTCTGTATGTGTGTGTGTATGCTGGTATGGTCTCTGCATTGATTCACTAAGGTGTGTTGTGTGTGTATGTACATGGAGCTGAAGACTGTACACTGATTCACAGTGAGCTGTGTGTGTATGTGTGTGTGTGTGTGATGGTATGGGCTTTGCATTGAGTCACTGAGGTGTGTGTCTGTGTGTGTATACCTGGAGCTACAGACTGTGCACTGATTCACAATGAGCCATGTGTGAATGTGTGTATGTGATAGTATAGGGTGTGCATAGAGTCACAAAGAGCCGTGCATATGTGTCTTTGCATGGGTGTTGTGGTATAGGGTCTGCGTTGTGTCACAGTGACTGTGCGTGTGTGTGTGTTTGTGATGGTATAGTACGTGCATTGAATCAGAGAGAGCCATGCATGTGTCTCTGTGTGTGTGTGCTGGCATAGGCATTACATTGAGTCACAGTGAGCCATGTGTTTGTATGCTGGTGTAGACTCTGCATTGAGTCACAGTAAGCCTTGTGTGTGTGCCAGTACAGGCTGTGCATTGAGTCAGTGAGTCATATGTGTGTGTGTGTTTGTGTGTGTGTGTGCTGGTTTAGGCAGTGCATTGAGTCCAATGAGCAGTGTATGTTTGTGTGTGTGTGTGTGTGCTGCTATAGGTGGTTCACTGAGTCACAGTCAGGTATGTGTGAGTGAGTGTTTGTGTGTTCTTCTATAGGCTGTGCATTGATTCACAGTGAGCTCTGTGTGTATGGTGGTATAGGCGGTGCATTGAATCACAGTGATGGTTGTTTTTCTGTGTGTATGCTGCAGTAGGCTGTGAATTGAGTCACAGAAGGTGGGTCTTTGTGTGTGTATGTGCAGGTACAAGCTGCAGTTCGAGTCACAGTGATGGGTGTCTCTGTGTGATGTTATAGGCTGTGCATTGAATCACAGCGAGCCATATTAGTGTGTGTACGTGTATTTGTGTATGCGTGTGTGTGTGTGATGGTACAGGCTGAACATTGAGTCACTGAGGTGTGCATGTGTGTATGTGGTGTTACAGACTGTTCGTTAGGTCAAACTGAGCAATATGTGTGTGTAGGGGTGTGTGTGTACAGTTATTTGCTGTGCACTGAGTCACAGTGAACCATGTGTGTGTGGGGAGCTGGTATAGTCAGAGCACTGAGTCACAGTTGAATGTGTGGGAGTTGTTTGTGTATGTGTGTGTGTATTTGCTGGTGTAGACTGTGCATTGAGTCACAGTGAGTAGTGCGGTGTGTGTGTGCTGTGATGGTGTGGACTGTGGTTTTATCCACTTTGACCTGAACGGCTGTGTGTGTTTGTGTGTTTGTGTGTGTGTGTGTGCTGGCACTAGATGACAGTTGAGACAGAGTGGGCTGTGTGTCTGTGTGTGCGCTGGTATAGACTCTGTATTGAGTCACTGTGAGCTGTGTGTGTATGTGTGTGCTCGTATAGGCTGTGCATTGAGTCACAGTGAGGTGTTTGTGTGTGTGTGTGCTGGTACAGGAAGCGTTTTGAGTCACAGTCTCGTGTGTGTGTGTGTGCATGTGAGTTTGTGTGCTGGTATGGGCTTTATTGTGCTGGTATGGGCTTTATTGACTCATGGGTGTGTGTGTGAGTGTGGGTGATACAGACTGCATTGAGTCACAGTGTGCTGTGTGTGTGTGTGCTGGTATAGGCGATTTATTGAGTACCAGTGAGCCATGTGTGAGTGCGTGTTGGTGTGTGTGTGTGTGTACTGGTATAGGCTGTGCATTGAGTCACAGTGAGGCCTGCATCTGTGCATGTCTGTGTTTGTGTGTGTGTGTTTGCTGGTATAGGCTGAGCTTTGAATCACTCTGAGGTGTGTGTGCATGTGCTGGTAAAATTGTGCCTTGATTCACTGTGCCATGTGAGTGTGTGTGCACGCTGGTATAGGTTGTGCATTGAGTCAGAGTGGGAGGTGTGTGTGTCTGTGTGTTCTGGTATAGGCTGACAATTGAGGCATACTGAGGTCTGTGTGCACATGTGTGTATATGTGTGCTGGTACAGCCTGCTCATTGAGTCATATTGAGTTTTTTGTGTGTGTGTGTGCAAGTAGAGGCAGCACATTGAGTCACAGTGAGGTGTATGTGTGTGATGTTATATGCTATGCACTGATTCATAGGGAGGTTTGTGTCTGTGTGTGTGCACTTTCTAGTTTAGGATTTGCATTGAATCACACTGAGCTGTGTTTTTGAGTGTCAGTATGTGTGCGTGTGTGGAGGTATGGGCTGTGGATTGACTCACATTTTGCCGTATGTGCTTCTCTGTGTGTGTATGTCTGCTAGCATATCCTGTGCACTAAGTCACAGGGAGCCGTGTGTGTGTGTGTGTGTGTGTCCTGGTACAGAGTGTGCATTGATTCACAGTCAGCCATGTGTGTGTGTGTGTGAGTGCACTGGTATAGGATGTGCAGTGAGTCAGAGTGCTGTGTGTGTGTGTCTGCATGTTCTGATATAGGCTGACCATTGTGTAACATTGAGGGTGTGTGTGTGTGTGTGCTGGTATAGGCTGCATATTTTGTCACAGTGAGCTGTGTGTGTGTGTATGTGTAGGTACAGGCTGTGCATTGAGTCACAGTGTGGAGTGTGTGTGTGATGTTATATTCTGTGCACTAGGACAGAGTGAGCCGTGTGTGTGTGCTGGTATAATCTGAACATTGAGTCACAGTGTGGTGTGGTGTGTGTGCCTTTGCTGGTATGGACTGTGCATTGAATCCCAGCCCTGTGTTAGTGTTTGTGTATTTGGTGCTGTAGAGTCTGCATGAGTCACAGAAAGATGTGTGTGTGTGTACTGATATAGGCTGTACACTGAGCCATATTAAGGTGTGTTTCTGTGTGTGTGTGTGCGGGTATAGGCTATGCATTGACTCACATTGAGCCATGTGTTTGTATGTGGTAGTATACACTGTTCATTGAGTCTCAGTGAGCCTTTGTTTTGTGTGTCTGTTTACTTGTATGGGCTTGGCATTGAGTCTCAGACAGGTGTGTGTGTGTGTCTGTGTGTCTGTGTGGTGGTATCATCTGCATTGAGTCACACGGCAGTGTGTGTGAAAGTGTGTGTGTGTGCAGGTACAGGCTGGTATTGAATGACAGTGAGCCGTGTGTGTGCCTGTGTGTGTGTGTGTGCTGGAATAGGCAGAGCATTGAGTCTCAGGTGTGTGTATGTGTGTGTGTATGCTGGTATGGTCTCTGCATTGATTCACTAAGGTGTGTTGTGTGTGTATGTACATGGAGCTGAAGACTGTACACTGATTCACAGTGAGCTGTGTGTGTATGTGTGTGTGTGTGTGATGGTATGGGCTTTGCATTGAGTCACTGAGGTGTGTGTCTGTGTGTGTATACCTGGAGCTACAGACTGTGCACTGATTCACAATGAGCCATGTGTGAATGTGTGTATGTGATAGTATAGGGTGTGCATAGAGTCACAAAGAGCCGTGCATATGTGTCTTTGCATGGGTGTTGTGGTATAGGGTCTGCGTTGTGTCACAGTGACTGTGCGTGTGTGTGTGTTTGTGATGGTATAGTACGTGCATTGAATCAGAGAGAGCCATGCATGTGTCTCTGTGTGTGTGTGCTGGCATAGGCATTACATTGAGTCACAGTGAGCCATGTGTTTGTATGCTGGTGTAGACTCTGCATTGAGTCACAGTAAGCCTTGTGTGTGTGCCAGTACAGGCTGTGCATTGAGTCAGTGAGTCATATGTGTGTGTGTGTTTGTGTGTGTGTGTGCTGGTTTAGGCAGTGCATTGAGTCCAATGAGCAGTGTATGTTTGTGTGTGTGTGTGTGTGCTGCTATAGGTGGTTCACTGAGTCACAGTCAGGTATGTGTGAGTGAGTGTTTGTGTGTTCTTCTATAGGCTGTGCATTGATTCACAGTGAGCTCTGTGTGTATGGTGGTATAGGCGGTGCATTGAATCACAGTGATGGTTGTTTTTCTGTGTGTATGCTGCAGTAGGCTGTGAATTGAGTCACAGAAGGTGGGTCTTTGTGTGTGTATGTGCAGGTACAAGCTGCAGTTCGAGTCACAGTGATGGGTGTCTCTGTGTGATGTTATAGGCTGTGCATTGAATCACAGCGAGCCGTATTAGTGTGTGTACGTGTATTTGTGTATGCGTGTGTGTGTGTGATGGTACAGGCTGAACATTGAGTCACTGAGGTGTGCATGTGTGTATGTGGTGTTACAGACTGTTCGTTAGGTCAAACTGAGCAATATGTGTGTGTAGGGGTGTGTGTGTACAGTTATTTGCTGTGCACTGAGTCACAGTGAACCATGTGTGTGTGGGGAGCTGGTATAGTCAGAGCACTGAGTCACAGTTGAATGTGTGGGAGTTGTTTGTGTATGTGTGTGTGTATTTGCTGGTGTAGACTGTGCATTGAGTCACAGTGAGTAGTGCGGTGTGTGTGTGCTGTGATGGTGTGGACTGTGGTTTTATCCACTTTGACCTGAACGGCTGTGTGTGTTTGTGTGTTTGTGTGTGTGTGTGTGCTGGCACTAGATGACAGTTGAGACAGAGTGGGCTGTGTGTCTGTGTGTGCGCTGGTATAGACTCTGTATTGAGTCACTGTGAGCTGTGTGTGTATGTGTGTGCTCGTATAGGCTGTGCATTGAGTCACAGTGAGGTGTTTGTGTGTGTGTGTGCTGGTACAGGAAGCGTTTTGAGTCACAGTCTCGTGTGTGTGTGTGTGCATGTGAGTTTGTGTGCTGGTATGGGCTTTATTGTGCTGGTATGGGCTTTATTGACTCATGGGTGTGTGTGTGAGTGTGGGTGATACAGACTGCATTGAGTCACAGTGCGCTGTGTGTGTGTGTGCTGGTATAGGCGATTTATTGAGTACCAGTGAGCCATGTGTGAGTGCGTGTTGGTGTGTGTGTGTGTGTACTGGTATAGGCTGTGCATTGAGTCACAGTGAGGCCTGCATCTGTGCATGTCTGTGTTTGTGTGTGTGTGTTTGCTGGTATAGGCTGAGCTTTGAATCACTCTGAGGTGTGTGTGCATGTGCTGGTAAAATTGTGCCTTGATTCACTGTGCCATGTGAGTGTGTGTGCATGCTGGTATAGGTTGTGCATTGAGTCAGAGTGGGAGGTGTGTGTGTCTGTGTGTTCTGGTATAGGCTGACAATTGAGGCACACTGAGGTCTGTGTGCACATGTGTGTATATGTGTGCTGGTACAGTCTGCTCATTGAGTCATATTGAGTTTTTTGTGTGTGTGTGTGCAGGTAGAGGCAGCACATTGAGTCACAGTGAGGTGTATGTGTGTGATGTTATATGCTATGCACTGATTCATAGGGAGGTTTGTGTCTGTGTGTGTGCACTTTCTAGTTTAGGATTTGCATTGAATCACACTGAGCTGTGTTTTTGAGTGTCAGTATGTGTGCGTGTGTGGAGGTATGGGCTGTGGATTGACTCACATTTTGCCGTATGTGTTTCTCTGTGTGTGTATGTCTGCTAGCATATCCTGTGCACTGAGTCACAGGGAGCCGTGTGTGTGTGTGTGTGTGTTTCCTGGTACAGAGTGTGCATTGATTCACAGTCAGCCATCTGTGTGTGTGTGTGAGTGCACTGGTATAGGATGTGCAGTGAGTCAGAGTGATGTGTGTGTGTGTCTGCATGTTCTGATATAGGCTGACCATTGTGTAACATTGAGGGTGTGTGTGTGTGTGTGCTGGTATAGGCTGCATATTTTGTCACAGTGAGCTGTGTGTGTGTGTATGTGTAGGTACAGGCTGTGCATTGAGTCACAGTGTGGGGTGTGTGTGTGATGTTATATTCTGTGCACTAGGACAGAGTGAGCCGTGTGTGTGTGCTGGTATAATCTGAACATTGAGTCACAGTGTGGTGTGGTGTGTGTGCCTTTGCTGGTATGGACTGTGCATTGCATCCCAGCCCTGTGTTAGTGTTTGTGTATTTGGTGCTGTAGAGTCTGCATGAGTCACAGTAAGATGTGTGTGTGTGTACTGCTATAGGCTGTACACTGAGCCATATTAAGGTGTGTTTCTGGGTGTGTGTGTGTGGGTATAGGCTATACATTGACTCACATTGAGCCATGTGTTTGTATGTGCTACTATACGCTATTCATTGAGTCTCAGTGAGCCATTGTTGTGTGTGTCTGTTTACTTGTATGGGTTTGGCATTGAGTCACAGAGAGGTGTTTGTGTGTGTTTGTGTGTCTGTGTGGTGGTATAAACTGCATTGAGTCACACGGCGGTGTGTGTGAGAGTGTGTGTGTGTGCAGGTACAGGCTGGTATTGAACCACAGTGAGCCGTGTGTGTGTGTGCTGGAATAGGCAGAGCATTGAGTCTCAGGTGTGTGTATGTGTGTGTGTATGCTGGTATGGTCTCTGCATTGATTCACTAAGGTGTGTTGTGTGTGTATGTACATGGAGCTGAAGACTGTACACTGATTCACAGTGAGCTGTGTGTGTATGTGTGTGTGTGTGTGATGGTATGGGCTTTGCATTGAGTCACTGAGGTGTGTGTCTGTGTGTGTATACCTGGAACTACAGACTGTGCACTGATTCACAATGAGCCATGTGTGAATGTGTGTATGTGATAGTATAGGGTGTTCATAGAGTCACAATGAGCCGTGCATATGTGTCTTTGCATGGGTGTTGTGGTATAGGCTGTGCATTGTGTCACAGTGACTGTGCGTGTGTGTGTGTGTGTGTTTGTGATGGTATAGTACATGCATTGTATCAGAGAGAGCCATGCATGCGTCTCTGTGTGTGTGTGCTGGCATAGGCATTACATTTTGTCACAGTGAGCCATGTTTTTGTATGCTGGTGGAGACTCTGCATTGAGTCACAGTAAGACTTGTGTGTGTGCCAGTACAGGCTGTGCAAGGAGTCAGTGAGTCATATGTGTGTGTGTGTGTGTGTGTGTGTGTGCTGATATATGAAGTGCATTGAGTCCAAGTGAATCATGTATGTTTGTGTGTGTTTGTGGGTGCTGCTATAGGTGGTTCACTGAGTCACAGTCAGGTATGTGTGAGTGTTTGTGTGTTCTTGTATAGGCTGTGCATTGATTCACAGTGAGGCATGTGTGTAAGCTGGTACAGGAGGTGCATTGAGTCACAGTGATGGTTGTGTTTGTGTGTGTGTGTGTGCTGCAGTAGGCTGTGTATTGAGTCACAGAAAGTGGGTCTTTGTGTGTGTATGTGCATGTACAGGCTGCGGTTTGAGTCACAGTGATGGGTGTCTCTGTGTGGTGTTATAGGCTGTGCATTGAATCACAGCCCTGTGTTAGTGTTGTGTATTTGGTGCTGTAGAGTCTGCATGAGTCACAGTAAGGTGTGTGTGTGTGCTGCTATATGCTGAGAATTGAGTCACACCTAGGTGAGTGTATGTGTATGTGTATGCTGATATGGGATTTGCATTGAATCACTGAGCGGTGTGTGTTTGTGTGTGTGTGTACTGCTATAGTGTGTACACTGAGCCATGTTAAGGTGTGTTTCTGTGTGTGTGTGTGCGGGTATAGGCTATGCATTGACTCACATTGAGCCATGTGTTTGTATGTGCTAGTATACACTATTCATTGAGTCTCAGTGAGCCTTTGTTTTGTGTGTCTGTTTACTTGTATGGGCTTGGCATTGAGTCTCAGACAGGTGTGTGTGTGTGTCTGTGTGTCTGTGTGGTGGTATCATCTGCATTGAGTCACACGGCGGTGTGTGTGAGAGTGTGTGTGTGTGCAGGTAGAGGCTGGTATTGAATGACAGTGAGCCGTGTGTGTGCCTGTGTGTGTGTGTGTGCTGGAATAGGCAGAGCATTGAGTCTCAGGTGTGTGTATGTGTGTGTGTATGCTGGTATGGTCTCTGCATTGATTCACTAAGGTGTGTTGTGTGTGTATGTACATGGAGCTGAAGACTGTACACTGATTCACAGTGAGCTGTGTGTGTATGTGTGTGTGTGTGTGATGGTATGGGCTTTGCATTGAGTCACTGAGGTGTGTGTCTGTGTGTGTATACCTGGAACTACAGACTGTGCACTGATTCACAATGAGCCATGTGTGAATGTGTGTATGTGATAGTATAGGGTGTGCATAGAGTCACAATGAGCCGTGCATATGTGTCTTTCAATGGGTGTTGTGGTATAGGGTCTGCGTTGTGTCACAGTGACTGTGCGTGTGTGTGTGTTTGTGATGGTATAGTACGTGCATTGAATCAGAGAGAGCCATGCATGTGTCTCTGTGTGTGTGTGCTGGCATAGGCATTACATTGAGTCACAGTGAGCCATGTGTTTGTATGCTGGTGTAGACTCTGCATTGAGTCACAGTAAGCCTTGTGTGTGTGCCAGTACAGGCTGTGCATTGAGTCAGTGAGTCATATGTGTGTGTGTGTTTGTGTGTGTGTGTGCTGGTTTAGGCAGTGCATTGAGTCCAATGAGCAGTGTATGTTTGTGTGTGTGTGTGTGTGCTGCTATAGGTGGTTCACTGAGTCACAGTCAGGTATGTGTGAGTGAGTGTTTGTGTGTTCTTCTATAGGCTGTGCATTGATTCACAGTGAGCTCTGTGTGTATGGTGGTATAGGCGGTGCATTGAATCACAGTGATGGTTGTTTTTCTGTGTGTATGCTGCAGTAGGCTGTGAATTGAGTCACAGAAGGTGGGTCTTTGTGTGTGTATGTGCAGGTACAAGCTGCAGTTCGAGTCACAGTGATGGGTGTCTCTGTGTGATGTTATAGGCTGTGCATTGAATCACAGCGAGCCGTATTAGTGTGTGTACATGTATTTGTGTATGCGTGTGTGTGTGTGATGGTACAGGCTGAACATTGAGTCACTGAGGTGTGCATGTGTGTATGTGGTGTTACAGACTGTTCGTTAGGTCAAACTGAGCAATATGTGTGTGTAGGGGTGTGTGTGTACAGTTATTTGCTGTGCACTGAGTCACAGTGAACCATGTGTGTGTGGGGAGCTGGTATAGTCAGAGCACTGAGTCACAGTTGAATGTGTGGGAGTTGTTTGTGTATGTGTGTGTGTATTTGCTGGTGTAGACTGTGCATTGAGTCACAGTGAGTAGTGCGGTGTGTGTGTGCTGTGATGGTGTGGACTGTGGTTTTATCCACTTTGACCTGAACGGCTGTGTGTGTTTGTGTGTTTGTGTGTGTGTGTGTGCTGGCATAGATGACAGTTGAGACAGAGTGGGCTGTGTGTCTGTGTGTGCGCTGATATAGACTCTGTATTGAGTCACTGTGAGCTGTGTGTGTATGTGTGTGCTCGTATAGGCTGTGCATTGAGTCACAGTGAGGTGTTTGTGTGTGTGTGTGCTGGTACAGGAAGCGTTTTGAGTCACAGTCTCGTGTGTGTGTGTGTGCATGTGAGTTTGTGTGCTGGTATGGGCTTTATTGTGCTGGTATGGGCTTTATTGACTCATGGGTGTGTGTGTGAGTGTGGGTGATACAGACTGCATTGAGTCACAGTGCGCTGTGTGTGTGTGTGCTGGTATAGGCGATTTATTGAGTACGAGTGAGCCATGTGTGAGTGCGTGTTGGTGTGTGTGTGTGTGTACTGGTATAGGCTGTGCATTGAGTCACAGTGAGGCCTGCATCTGTGCATGTCTGTGTTTGTGTGTGTGTGTTTGCTGGTATAGGCTGAGCTTTGAATCACTCTGAGGTGTGTGTGCATGTGCTGGTAAAATTGTGCCTTGATTCACTGTGCCATGTGAGTGTGTGTGCACGCTGGTATAGGTTGTGCATTGAGTCAGAGTGGGAGGTGTGTGTGTCTGTGTGTTCTGGTATAGGCTGACAATTGAGGCACACTGAGGTCTGTGTGCACATGTGTGTATATGTGTGCTGGTACAGCCTGCTCATTGAGTCATATTGAGTTTTTTTTGTGTGTGTGTGCAGGTAGAGGCAGCACATTGAGTCACAGTGAGGTGTATGTGTGTGATGTTATATGCTATGCACTGATTCATAGGGAGGTTTGTGTCTGTGTGTGTGCACTTTCTAGTTTAGGATTTGCATTGAATCACACTGAGCTGTGTTTTTGAGTGTCAGTATGTGTGCGTGTGTGGAGGTATGGGCTGTGGATTGACTCACATTTTGCCGTATGTGCTTCTCTGTGTGTGTATGTCTGCTAGCATATCCTGTGCACTAAGTCACAGGGAGCCATGTGTGTGTGTGTGTGTGTGTCCTGGTACAGAGTGTGCATTGATTCACAGTCAGCCATGTGTGTGTGTGTGTGAGTGCACTGGTATAAGATGTGCAGTGAGTCAGAGTGATGTGTGTGTGTGTCTGCATGTTCTGATATAGGCTGACCATTGTGTAACATTGAGGGTGTGTGTGTGTGTGTGCTGGTATAGGCTGCATATTTTGTCACAGTGAGCTGTGTGTGTGTGTATGTGTAGGTACAGGCTGTGCATTGAGTCACAGTGTGGGGTGTGTGTGTGATGTTATATTCTGTGCACTAGGACAGAGTGAGCCGTGTGTGTGTGCTGGTATAATCTGAACATTGAGTCACAGTGTGGTGTGGTGTGTGTGCCTTTGCTGGTATGGACTGTGCATTGAATCCCAGCCCTGTGTTAGTGTTTGTGTATTTGGTGCTGTAGAGTCTGCATGAGTCACAGTAGATATGTGTGTGTGTACTGCTATTGGCTGTACACTGAGCCATATTAAGGTGTGTTTCTGTGTGTGTGTGTGCGGGTATAGGCTATACATTGACTCACATTGAGCCATGTGTTTGTATGTGCTACTATACGCTATTCATTGAGTCTCAGTGAGCCATTGTTGTGTGTGTCTGTTTCCTTGTATGGGCTTGGCATTGAGTCACAGAGAGGTGTTTGTGTGTGTTTGTGTGTCTGTGTGGTGGTATAAACTGCATTGAGTCACACGGCAGTGTGTGTGAGAGTGTGTGTGTGTGCAGGTACAGGCTGGTATTGAACCACAGTGAGCCGTGTGTGTGTGTGCTGGAATAGGCAGAGCATTGAGTCTCAGGTGTGTGTATGTGTGTGTGTATGCTGGTATGGTCTCTGCATTGATTCACTAAGGTGTGTTGTGTGTGTATGTACATGGAGCTGAAGACTGTACACTGATTCACAGTGAGCTGTGTGTGTATGTGTGTGTGTGTGTGATGGTATGGGCTTTGCATTGAGTCACTGAGGTGTGTGTCTGTGTGTGTATACCTGGAACTACAGACTGTGCACTGATTCACAATGAGCCATGTGTGAATGTGTGTATGTGATAGTATAGGGTGTGCATAGAGTCACAATGAGCCGTGCATATGTGTCTTTGCATGGGTGTTGTGGTATAGGGTCTGCGTTGTGTCACAGTGACTGTGCGTGTGTGTGTGTTTCTGATGGTATAGTACGTGCATTGAATCAGAGAGAGCCATGCATGTGTCTCTGTGTGTGTGTGCTGGCATAGGCATTACATTGAGTCACAGTGAGCCATGTGTTTGTATGCTGGTGTAGACTCTGCATTGAGTCACAGTAAGCCTTGTGTGTGTGCCAGTACAGGCTGTGCATTGAGTCAGTGAGTCATATGTGTGTGTGTGTTTGTGTGTGTGTGTGCTGGTTTAGGCAGTGCATTGAGTCCAATGAGCAGTGTATGTTTGTGTGTGTGTGTGTGTGCTGCTATAGGTGGTTCACTGAGTCACAGTCAGGTATGTGTGAGTGAGTGTTTGTGTGTTCTTCTATAGGCTGTGCATTGATTCACAGTGAGCTCTGTGTGTATGGTGGTATAGGCGGTGCATTGAATCACAGTGATGGTTGTTTTTCTGTGTGTATGCTGCAGTAGGCTGTGAATTGAGTCACAGAAGGTGGGTCTTTGTGTGTGTATGTGCAGGTACAAGCTGCAGTTCGAGTCACAGTGATGGGTGTCTCTGTGTGATGTTATAGGCTGTGCATTGAATCACAGCGAGCCGTATTAGTGTGTGTACGTGTATTTGTGTATGCGTGTGTGTGTGTGATGGTACAGGCTGAACATTGAGTCACTGAGGTGTGCATGTGTGTATGTGGTGTTACAGACTGTTCGTTAGGTCAAACTGAGCAATATGTGTGTGTAGGGGTGTGTGTGTAGTTATTTGCTGTGCACTGAGTCACAGTGAACCATGTGTGTGTGGGGAGCTGGTATAGTCAGAGCACTGAGTCACAGTTGAATGTGTGGGAGTTGTTTGTGTATGTGTGTGTGTATTTGCTGGTGTAGACTGTGCATTGAGTCACAGTGAGTAGTGCGGTGTGTGTGTGCTGTGATGGTGTGGACTGTGGTTTTATCCACTTTGACCTGAACGGCTGTGTGTGTTTGTGTGTTTGTGTGTGTGTGTGTGCTGGCATAGATGACAGTTGAGACAGAGTGGGCTGTGTGTCTGTGTGTGCGCTGATATAGACTCTGTATTGAGTCACTGTGAGCTGTGTGTGTATGTGTGTGCTCGTATAGGCTGTGCATTGAGTCACAGTGAGGTGTTTGTGTGTGTGTGTGCTGGTACAGGAAGCGTTTTGAGTCACAGTCTCGTGTGTGTGTGTGTGCATGTGAGTTTGTGTGCTGGTATGGGCTTTATTGTGCTGGTATGGGCTTTACTGACTCATGGGTGTGTGTGTGAGTGTGGGTGATACAGACTGCATTGAGTCACAGTGCGCTGTGTGTGTGTGTGCTGGTATAGGCGATTTATTGAGTACCAGTGAGCCATGTGTGAGTGCGTGTTGGTGTGTGTGTGTGTGTACTGGTATAGGCTGTGCATTGAGTCACAGTGAGGCCTGCATCTGTGCATGTCTGTGTTTGTGTGTGTGTGTTTGCTGGTATAGGCTGAACTTTGAATCACTCTGAGGTGTGTGTGCATGTGCTGGTAAAATTGTGCCTTGATTCACTGTGCCATGTGAGTGTGTGTGCACGCTGGTATAGGTTGTGCATTGAGTCAGAGTGGGAGGTGTGTGTGTCTGTGTGTTCTGGTATAGGCTGACAATTGAGGCACACTGAGGTCTGTGTGCACATGTGTGTATATGTGTGCTGGTACAGCCTGCTCATTGAGTCATATTGTGTTTTTTGTGTGTGTGTGTGCAGGTAGAGGCAGCACATTGAGTCACAGTGAGGTGTATGTGTGTGATGTTATATGCTATGCACTGATTCATAGGGAGGTTTGTGTCTGTGTGTGTGCACTTTCTAGTTTAGGATTTGCATTGAATCACACTGAGCTGTGTTTTTGAGTGTCAGTATGTGTGCGTGTGTGGAGGTATGGGCTGTGGATTGACTCACATTTTGCCGTATGTGCTTCTCTGTGTGTGTATGTCTGCTAGCATATCCTGTGCACTAAGTCACAGGGAGCCATGTGTGTGTGTGTGTCCTGGTACAGAGTGTGCATTGATTCACAGTCAGCCATGTGTGTGTGTGTGTGAGTGCACTGGTATAAGATGTGCAGTGAGTCAGAGTGCTGTGTGTGTGTGTCTGCATGTTCTGATATAGGCTGACCATTGTGTAACATTGAGGGTGTGTGTGTGTGTGTGCTGGTATAGGCTGCATATTTTGTCACAGTGAGCTGTGTGTGTGTGTATGTGTAGGTACAGGCTGTGCATTGAGTCACAGTGTGGGGTGTGTGTGTGATGTTATATTCTGTGCACTAGGACAGAGTGAGCCGTGTGTGTGTGCTGGTATAATCTGAACATTGAGTCACAGTGTGGTGTGGTGTGTGTGCCTTTGCTGGTATGGACTGTGCATTGCATCCCAGCCCTGTGTTAGTGTTTGTGTATTTGGTGCTGTAGAGTCTGCATGAGTCACAGTAAGATGTGTGTGTGTGTACTGCTATAGGCTGTACACTGAGCCATATTAAGGTGTGTTTCTGGGTGTGTGTGTGCGGGTATAGGCTATACATTGACTCACATTGAGCCATGTGTTTGTATGTGCTACTATACGCTATTCATTGAGTCTCAGTGAGCCATTGTTGTGTGTGTCTGTTTACTTGTATGGGCTTGGCATTGAGTCACAGAGAGGTGTTTGTGTGTGTTTGTGTGTCTGTGTGGTGGTATAAACTGCATTGAGTCACACGGTGGTGTGTGTGAGAGTGTGTGTGTGTGCAGGTACAGGCTGGTATTGAACCACAGTGAGCCGTGTGTGTGTGTGCTGGAATAGGCAGAGCATTGAGTCTCAGGTGTGTGTATGTGTGTGTGTATGCTGGTATGGTCTCTGCATTGATTCACTAAGGTGTGTTGTGTGTGTATGTACATGGAGCTGAAGACTGTACACTGATTCACAGTGAGCTGTGTGTGTATGTGTGTGTGTGTGTGATGGTATGGGCTTTGCATTGAGTCACTGAGGTGTGTGTCTGTGTGTGTATACCTGGAGCTACAGACTGTGCACTGATTCACAATGAGCCATGTGTGAATGTGTGTATGTGATAGTATAGGGTGTTCATAGAGTCACAATGAGCCGTGCATATGTGTCTTTGCATGGGTGTTGTGGTATAGGCTGTGCATTGTGTCACAGTGACTGTGCGTGTGTGTGTGTGTGTGTTTGTGATGGTATAGTACATGCATTGTATCAGAGAGAGCCATGCATGCGTCTCTGTGTGTGTGTGCTGGCATAGGCATTACATTGTGTCACAGTGAGCCATGTGTTTGTATGCTGGTGGAGACTCTGCATTGAGTCACAGTAAGACTTGTGTGTGTGCCAGTACAGGCTGTGCAAGGAGTCAGTGAGTCATATATGTGTGTGTGTGTGTGTGTGTGTGTGCTGATATATGAAGTGCATTGAGTCCAAGTGAATCATGTATGTTTGTGTGTGTTTGTGGGTGCTGCTATAGGTGGTTCACTGAGTCACAGTCAGGTATATGTGAGTGTTTGTGTTTTCTTGTATAGGCTGTGCATTGATTCACAGTGAGGCATGTGTGTAAGCTGGTACAGGAGGTGCATTGAGTCACAGTGATGGTTGTGTTTGTGTGTGTGTGTGTGCTGCAGTAGGCTGTGTATTGAGTCACAGAAAGTGTGTCTTTGTGTGTGTATGTGCATGTACAGGCTGCGGTTTGAGTCACAGTGATGGGTGTCTCTGTGTGGTGTTATAGGCTGTGCATTGAATCACAGCCCTGTGTTAGTGTTGTGTATTTGGTGCTGTAGAGTCTGCATGAGTCACAGTAAGGTGTGTGTGTGTGCTGCTATATGCTGAGAATTGAGTCACACCTAGGTGAGTGTATGTGTATGTGTATGCTGATATGGGATTTGCATTGAATCACTGAGCGGTGTGTGTTTGTGTGTGTGTGTACTGCTATAGTCTGTACACTGAGCCATGTTAAGGTGTGTTTCTGTGTGTGTGTGTGCGGGTATAGGCTATGCATTGACTCACATTGAGCCATGTGTTTGTATGTGCTAGTATACACTGTTCATTGAGTCTCAGTGAGCCTTTGTTTTGTGTGTCTGTTTACTTGTATGGGCTTGGCATTGAGTCTCAGACAGGTGTGTGTGTGTGTCTGTGTGTCTGTGTGGTGGTATCATCTGCATTGAGTCACACGGCAGTGTGTGTGAGAGTGTGTGTGTGTGCAGGTACAGGCTGGTATTGAATGACAGTGAGCCGTGTGTGTGCCTGTGTGTGTGTGTGTGCTGGAATAGGCAGAGCATTGAGTCTCAGGTGTGTGTATGTGTGTGTGTATGCTGGTATGGTCTCTGCATTGATTCACTAAGGTGTGTTGTGTGTGTATGTACATGGAGCTGAAGACTGTACACTGATTCACAGTGAGCTGTGTGTGTATGTGTGTGTGTGTGTGATGGTATGGGCTTTGCATTGAGTCACTGAGGTGTGTGTCTGTGTGTGTATACCTGGAACTACAGACTGTGCACTGATTCACAATGAGCCATGTGTGAATGTGTGTATGTGATAGTATAGGGTGTGCATAGAGTCACAAAGAGCCGTGCATATGTGTCTTTGCATGGGTGTTGTGGTATAGGGTCTGCGTTGTGTCACAGTGACTGTGCGTGTGTGTGTGTTTGTGATGGTATAGTACGTGCATTGAATCAGAGAGAGCCATGCATGTGTCTCTGTGTGTGTGTGCTGGCATAGGCATTACATTGAGTCACAGTGAGCCATGTGTTTGTATGCTGGTGTAGACTCTGCATTGAGTCACAGTAAGCCTTGTGTGTGTGCCAGTACAGGCTGTGCATTGAGTCAGTGAGTCATATGTGTGTGTGTGTTTGTGTGTGTGTGTGCTGGTTTAGGCAGTGCATTGAGTCCAATGAGCAGTGTATGTTTGTGTGTGTGTGTGTGTGCTGCTATAGGTGGTTCACTGAGTCACAGTCAGGTATGTGTGAGTGAGTGTTTGTGTGTTCTTCTATAGGCTGTGCATTGATTCACAGTGAGCTCTGTGTGTATGGTGGTATAGGCGGTGCATTGAATCACAGTGATGGTTGTTTTTCTGTGTGTATGCTGCAGTAGGCTGTGAATTGAGTCACAGAAGGTGGGTCTTTGTGTGCGTATGTGCAGGTACAAGCTGCAGTTCGAGTCACAGTGATGGGTGTCTCTGTGTGATGTTATAGGCTGTGCATTGAATCACAGCGAGCCGTATTAGTGTGTGTACGTGTATTTGTGTATGCGTGTGTGTGTGTGATGGTACAGGCTGAACATTGAGTCACTGAGGTGTGCATGTGTGTATGTGGTGTTACAGACTGTTCGTTAGGTCAAACTGAGCAATATGTGTGTGTAGGGGTGTGTGTGTACAGTTATTTGCTGTGCACTGAGTCACAGTGAACCATGTGTGTGTGGGGAGCTGGTATAGTCAGAGCACTGAGTCACAGTTGAATGTGTGGGAGTTGTTTGTGTATGTGTGTGTGTATTTGCTGGTGTAGACTGTGCATTGAGTCACAGTGAGTAGTGCGGTGTGTGTGTGCTGTGATGGTGTGGACTGTGGTTTTATCCACTTTGACCTGAACGGCTGTGTGTGTTTGTGTGTTTGTGTGTGTGTGTGTGCTGGCACTAGATGACAGTTGAGACAGAGTGGGCTGTGTGTCTGTGTGTGCGCTGGTATAGACTCTGTATTGAGTCACTGTGAGCTGTGTGTGTATGTGTGTGCTCGTATAGGCTGTGCATTGAGTCACAGTGAGGTGTTTGTGTGTGTGTGTGCTGGTACAGGAAGCGTTTTGAGTCACAGTCTCGTGTGTGTGTGTGTGCATGTGAGTTTGTGTGCTGGTATGGGCTTTATTGTGCTGGTATGGGCTTTATTGACTCATGGGTGTGTGTGTGAGTGTGGGTGATACAGACTGCATTGAGTCACAGTGCGCTGTGTGTGTGTGTGCTGGTATAGGCGATTTATTGAGTACCAGTGAGCCATGTGTGAGTGCGTGTTGGTGTGTGTGTGTGTGTACTGGTATAGGCTGTGCATTGAGTCACAGTGAGGCCTGCATCTGTGCATGTCTGTGTTTGTGTGTGTGTGTTTGCTGGTATAGGCTGAGCTTTGAATCACTCTGAGGTGTGTGTGCATGTGCTGGTAAAATTGTGCCTTGATTCACTGTGCCATGTGAGTGTGTGTGCACGCTGGTATAGGTTGTGCATTGAGTCAGAGTGGGAGGTGTGTGTGTCTGTGTGTTCTGGTATAGGCTGACAATTGAGGCACACTGAGGTCTGTGTGCACATGTGTGTATATGTGTGCTGGTACAGCCTGCTCATTGAGTCATATTGAGTTTTTTGTGTGTGTGTGTGCAAGTAGAGGCAGCACATTGAGTCACAGTGAGGTGTATGTGTGTGATGTTATATGCTATGCACTGATTCATAGGGAGGTTTGTGTCTGTGTGTGTGCACTTTCTAGTTTAGGATTTGCATTGAATCACACTGAGCTGTGTTTTTGAGTGTCAGTATGTGTGCGTGTGTGGAGGTATGGGCTGTGGATTGACTCACATTTTGCCGTATGTGCTTCTCTGTGTGTGTATGTCTGCTAGCATATCCTGTGCACTAAGTCACAGGGAGCCATGTGTGTGTGTGTGTGTGTGTGTCCTGGTACAGAGTGTGCATTGATTCACAGTCAGCCATGTGTGTGTGTGTGTGAGTGCACTGGTATAGGATGTGCAGTGAGTCAGAGTGCTGTGTGTGTGTGTCTGCATGTTCTGATATAGGCTGACCATTGTGTAACATTGAGGGTGTGTGTGTGTGTGTGCTTGTATAGGCTGCATATTTTGTCACAGTGAGCTGTGTGTGTGTGTATGTGTAGGTACAGGCTGTGCATTGAGTCACAGTGTGGGGTGTGTGTGTGATGTTATATTCTGTGCACTAGGACAGAGTAAGCCGTGTGTGTGTGCTGGTATAATCTGAACATTGAGTCACAGTGTGGTGTGGTGTGTGTGCCTTTGCTGGTATGGACTGTGCATTGCATCCCAGCCCTGTGTTAGTGTTTGAGTATTTGGTGCTGTAGAGTCTGCATGAGTCACAGTAAGATGTGTGTGTGTGTACTGCTATAGGCTGTACACTGAGCCATATTAAGGTGTGTTTCTGTGTGTGTGTGTGCGGGTATAGGCTATACATTGACTCACATTGAGCCATGTGTTTGTATGTGCTACTATACGCTATTCATTGAGTCTCAGTGAGCCATTGTTTTGTGTGTCTGTTTACTTGTATGGGCTTGGCATTGAGTCACAGAGAGGTGTTTGTGTGTGTTTGTGTGTCTGTGTGGTGGTATAAACTGCATTGAGTCACACGGTGGTGTGTGTGAGAGTGTGTGTGTGTGCAGGTACAGGCTGGTATTGAACCACAGTGAGCCGTGTGTGTGTGTGCTGGAATAGGCAGAGCATTGAGTCTCAGGTGTGTGTATGTGTGTGTGTATGCTGGTATGGTCTCTGCATTGATTCACTAAGGTGTGTTGTGTGTGTATGTACATGGAGCTGAAGACTGTACACTGATTCACAGTGAGCTGTGTGTGTATGTGTGTGTGTGTGTGATGGTATGGGCTTTGCATTGAGTCACTGAGGTGTGTGTCTGTGTGTGTATACCTGGAGCTACAGACTGTGCACTGATTCACAATGAGCCATGTGTGAATGTGTGTATGTGATAGTATAGGGTGTTCATAGAGTCACAATGAGCCGTGCATATGTGTCTTTGCATGGGTGTTGTGGTATAGGCTGTGCATTGTGTCACAGTGACTGTGCGTGTGTGTGTGTGTGTGTGTTTGTGATGGTATAGTACATGCATTGTATCAGAGAGAGCCATGCATGCGTCTCTGTGTGTGTGTGCTGGCATAGGCATTACATTGTGTCACAGTGAGCCATGTGTTTTTATGCTGGTGGAGACTCTGCATTGAGTCACAGTAAGACTTGTGTGTGTGCCAGTACAGGCTGTGCAAGGAGTCAGTGAGTCATATATGTGTGTGTGTTTGTGTGTGTGTGCTGATATATGAAGTGCATTGAGTCCAAGTGAATCATGTATGTTTGTGTGTGTTTGTGGGTGCTGCTATAGGTGGTTCACTGAGTCACAGTCAGGTATGTGTGAGTGTTTGTGTGTTCTTGTATAGGCTGTGCATTGATTCACAGTGAGGCATGTGTGTAAGCTGGTACAGGAGGTGCATTGAGTCACAGTGATGGTTGTGTTTGTGTGTGTGTGTGTGCTGCAGTAGGCTGTGTATTGAGTCACAGAAATTGGGTCTTTGTGTGTGTATGTGCATGTACAGGCTGCGGTTTGAGTCACAGTGATGGGTGTCTCTGTGTGGTGTTATAGGCTGTGCATTGAATCACAGCCCTGTGTTAGTGTTGTGTATTTGGTGCTGTAGAGTCTGCATGAGTCACAGTAAGGTGTGTGTGTGTGCTGCTATATGCTGAGAATTGAGTCACACCTAGGTGAGTGTATGTGTATGTGTATGCTGATATGGGATTTGCATTGAATCACTGAGCGGTGTGTGTTTGTGTGTGTGTGTACTGCTATAGTCTGTACACTGAGCCATGTTAAGGTGTGTTTCTGTGTGTGTGTGTGCGGGTATAGGCTATGCATTGACTCACATTGAGCCATGTGTTTGTATGTGCTAGTATACACTGTTCATTGAGTCTCAGTGAGCCTTTGTTTTGTGTGTCTGTTTACTTGTATGGGCTTGGCATTGAGTCTCAGACAGGTGTGTGTGTGTGTCTGTGTGTCTGTGTGGTGGTATCATCTGCATTGAGTCACACGGCGGTGTGTGTGAGAGTGTGTGTGTGTGCAGGTACAGGCTGGTATTGAATGACAGTGAGCCGTGTGTGTGCCTGTGTGTGTGTGTGTGCTGGAATAGGCAGAGCATTGAGTCTCAGGTGTGTGTATGTGTGTGTGTATGCTGGTATGGTCTCTGCATTGATTCACTAAGGTGTGTTGTGTGTGTATGTACATGGAGCTGAAGACTGTACACTGATTCACAGTGAGCTGTGTGTGTATGTGTGTGTGTGTGTGATGGTATGGGCTTTGCATTGAGTCACTGAGGTGTGTGTCTGTGTGTGTATACCTGGAACTACAGACTGTGCACTGATTCACAATGAGCCATGTGTGAATGTGTGTATGTGATAGTATAGGGTGTGCATAGAGTCACAAAGAGCCGTGCATATGTGTCTTTGCATGGGTGTTGTGGTATAGGGTCTGCGTTGTGTCACAGTGACTGTGCGTGTGTGTGTGTTTGTGATGGTATAGTACGTGCATTGAATCAGAGAGAGCCATGCATGTGTCTCTGTGTGTGTGTGCTGGCATAGGCATTACATTGAGTCACAGTGAGCCATGTGTTTGTATGCTGGTGTAGACTCTGCATTGAGTCACAGTAAGCCTTGTGTGTGTGCCAGTACAGGCTGTGCATTGAGTCAGTGAGTCATATGTGTGTGTGTGTTTGTGTGTGTGTGTGCTGGTTTAGGCAGTGCATTGAGTCCAATGAGCAGTGTATGTTTGTGTGTGTGTGTGTGTGCTGCTATAGGTGGTTCACTGAGTCACAGTCAGGTATGTGTGAGTGAGTGTTTGTGTGTTCTTCTATAGGCTGTGCATTGATTCACAGTGAGCTCTGTGTGTATGGTGGTATAGGCGGTGCATTGAATCACAGTGATGGTTGTTTTTCTGTGTGTATGCTGCAGTAGGCTGTGAATTGAGTCACAGAAGGTGGGTCTTTGTGTGTGTATGTGCAGGTACAAGCTGCAGTTCGAGTCACAGTGATGGGTGTCTCTGTGTGATGTTATAGGCTGTGCATTGAATCACAGCGAGCCGTATTAGTGTGTGTACGTGTATTTGTGTTTGCGTGTGTGTGTGTGATGGTACAGGCTGAACATTGAGTCACTGAGGTGTGCATGTGTTTATGTGGTGTTACAGACTGTTCGTTAGGTCAAACTGAGCAATATGTGTGTGTAGGGGTGTGTGTGTACAGTTATTTGCTGTGCACTGAGTCACAGTGAACCATGTGTGTGTGGGGAGCTGGTATAGTCAGAGCACTGAGTCACAGTTGAATGTGTGGGAGTTGTTTGTGTATGTGTGTGTGTATTTGCTGGTGTAGACTGTGCATTGAGTCACAGTGAGTAGTGCGGTGTGTGTGTGCTGTGATGGTGTGGACTGTGGTTTTATCCACTTTGACCTGAACGGCTGTGTGTGTTTGTGTGTTTGTGTGTGTGTGTGTGCTGGCACTAGATGACAGTTGAGACAGAGTGGGCTGTGTGTCTGTGTGTGCGCTGGTATAGACTCTGTATTGAGTCACTGTGAGCTGTGTGTGTATGTGTGTGCTCGTATAGGCTGTGCATTGAGTCACAGTGAGGTGTTTGTGTGTGTGTGTGCTGGTACAGGAAGCGTTTTGAGTCACAGTCTCGTGTGTGTGTGTGTGCATGTGAGTTTGTGTGCTGGTATGGGTTTTATTGTGCTGGTATGGGCTTTATTGACTCATGGGTGTGTGTGTGAGTGTGGGTGATACAGACTGCATTGAGTCACAGTGCGCTGTGTGTGTGTGTGCTGGTATAGGCGATTTATTGAGTACCAGTGAGCCATGTGTGAGTGCGTGTTGGTGTGTGTGTGTGTGTACTGGTATAGGCTGTGCATTGAGTCACAGTGAGGCCTGCATCTGTGCATGTCTGTGTTTGTGTGTGTGTGTTTGCTGGTATAGGCTGAGATTTGAATCACTCTGAGGTGTGTGTGCATGTGCTGGTAAAATTGTGCCTTGATTCACTGTGCCATGTGAGTGTGTGTGCACGCTGGTATAGGTTGTGCATTGAGTCAGAGTGGGAGGTGTGTGTGTCTGTGTGTTCTGGTATAGGCTGACAATTGAGGCACACTGAGGTCTGTGTGCACATGTGTGTATATGTGTGCTGGTACAGCCTGCTCATTGAGTCATATTGAGTTTTTTTTGTGTGTGTGTGCAAGTAGAGGCAGCACATTGAGTCACAGTGAGGTGTATGTGTGTGATGTTATATGCTATGCACTGATTCATAGGGAGGTTTGTGTCTGTGTGTGTGCACTTTCTAGTTTAGGATTTGCATTGAATCACACTGAGCTGTGTTTTTGAGTGTCAGTATGTGTGCGTGTGTGGAGGTATGGGCTGTGGATTGACTCACATTTTGCCGTATGTGCTTCTCTGTGTGTGTATGTCTGCTAGCATATCCTGTGCACTAAGTCACAGGGAGCCATGTGTGTGTGTGTGTGTGTGTGTCCTGGTACAGAGTGTGCATTGATTCACAGTCAGCCATGTGTGTGTGTGTGTGAGTGCACTGGTATAGGATGTGCAGTGAGTCAGAGTGCTGTGTGTGTGTGTCTGCATGTTCTGATATAGGCTGACCATTGTGTAACATTGAGGGTGTGTGTGTGTGTGTGCTGGTATAGGCTGCATATTTTGTCACAGTGAGCTGTGTGTGTGTGTATGTGTAGGTACAGGCTGTGCATTGAGTCACAGTGTGGGGTGTGTGTGTGATGTTATATTCTGTGCACTAGGACAGAGTGAGCCGTGTGTGTGTGCTGGTATAATCTGAACATTGAGTCACAGTGTGGTGTGGTGTGTGTGCCTTTGCTGGTATGGACTGTGCATTGAATCCCAGCCCTGTGTTAGTGTTTGTGTATTTGGTGCTGTAGAGTCTGCATGAGTCACAGTAAGATGTGTGTGTGTGTACTGCTATAGGCTGTACACTGAGCCATATTAAGGTGTGTTTCTGTGTGTGTGTGTGCGGGTATAGGCTATGCATTGACTCACATTGAGCCATGTGTTTGTATGTGCTACTATACGCTATTCATTGAGTCTCAGTGAGCCATTGTTGTGTGTGTCTGTTTACTTGTATGGGCTTGGCATTGAGTCACAGAGAGGTGTTTGTGTGTGTTTGTGTGTCTGTGTGGTGGTATAAACTGCATTGAGTCACACGGCGGTGTGTGTGAGAGTGTGTGTGTGTGCAGGTAGAGGCTGGTATTGAACCACAGTGAGCCGTGTGTGTGTGTGCTGGAATAGGCAGAGCATTGAGTCTCAGGTGTGTGTATGTGTGTGTGTATGCTGGTATGGTCTCTGCATTGATTCACTAAGGTGTGTTGTGTGTGTATGTACATGGAGCTGAAGACTGTACACTGATTCACAGTGAGCTGTGTGTGTATGTGTGTGTGTGTGTGATGGTATGGGCTTTGCATTGAGTCACTGAGGTGTGTGTCTGTGTGTGTATACCTGGAGCTACAGACTGTGCACTGATTCACAATGAGCCATGTGTGAATGTGAGTATGTGATAGTATAGGGTGTTCATAGAGTCACAATGAGCCGTGCATATGTGTCTTTGCATGGGTGTTGTGGTATAGGCTGTGCATTGTGTCACAGTGACTGTGCGTGTGTGTGTGTGTGTGTGTTTGTGATGGTATAGTACATGCATTGTATCAGAGAGGGCCATGCATGCGTCTCTGTGTGTGTGTGCTGGCATAGGCATTACATTGTGTCACAGTGAGCCATGTGTTTTTATGCTGGTGGAGACTCTGCATTGAGTCACAGTAAGACTTGTGTGTGTGCCAGTACAGGCTGTGCAAGGAGTCAGTGAGTCATATATGTGTGTGTGTGTTTGTGTGTGTGTGCTGATATATGAAGTGCATTGAGTCCAAGTGAATCATGTATGTTTGTGTGTGTTTGTGGGTGCTGCTATAGGTGGTTCACTGAGTCACAGTCAGGTATGTGTGAGTGTTTGTGTGTTCTTGTATAGGCTGTGCATTGATTCACAGTGAGGCATGTGTGTAAGCTGGTACAGGAGGTGCATTGAGTCACAGTGATGGTTGTGTTTGTGTGTGTGTGTGTGCTGCAGTAGGCTGTGTATTGAGTCACAGAAATTGGGTCTTTGTGTGTGTATGTGCATGTACAGGCTGCGGTTTGAGTCACAGTGATGGGTGTCTCTGTGTGGTGTTATAGGCTGTGCATTGAATCACAGCCCTGTGTTAGTGTTGTGTATTTGGTGCTGTAGAGTCTGCATGAGTCACAGTAAGGTGTGTGTGTGTGCTGCTATATGCTGAGAATTGAGTCACACCTAGGTGAGTGTATGTGTATGTGTATGCTGATATGGGATTTGCATTGAATCACTGAGCGGTGTGTGTTTGTGTGTGTGTGTACTGCTATAGTCTGTACACTGAGCCATGTTAAGGTGTGTTTCTGTGTGTGTGTGTGCGGGTATAGGCTATGCATTGACTCACATTGAGCCATGTGTTTGTATGTGCTAGTATACACTGTTCATTGAGTCTCAGTGAGCCTTTGTTTTGTGTGTCTGTTTACTTGTATGGGCTTGGCATTGAGTCTCAGACAGGTGTGTGTGTGTGTCTGTGTGTCTGTGTGGTGGTATCATCTGCATTGAGTCACACGGCGGTGTGTGTGAGAGTGTGTGTGTGTGCAGGTACAGGCTGGTATTGAATGACAGTGAGCCGTGTGTGTGCCTGTGTGTGTGTGTGTGCTGGAATAGGCAGAGCATTGAGTCTCAGGTGTGTGTATGTGTGTGTGTATGCTGGTATGGTCTCTGCATTGATTCACTAAGGTGTGTTGTGTGTGTATGTACATGGAGCTGAAGACTGTACACTGATTCACAGTGAGCTGTGTGTGTATGTGTGTGTGTGTGTGATGGTATGGGCTTTGCATTGAGTCACTGAGGTGTGTGTCTGTGTGTGTATACGTGGAACTACAGACTGTGCACTGATTCACAATGAGCCATGTGTGAATGTGTGTATGTGATAGTATAGGGTGTGCATAGAGTCACAAAGAGCCGTGCATATGTGTCTTTGCATGGGTGTTGTGGTATAGGGTCTGCGTTGTGTCACAGTGACTGTGCGTGTGTGTGTGTTTGTGATGGTATAGTACGTGCATTGAATCAGAGAGAGCCATGCATGTGTCTCTGTGTGTGTGTGCTGGCATAGGCATTACATTGAGTCACAGTGAGCCATGTGTTTGTATGCTGGTGTAGACTCTGCATTGAGTCACAGTAAGCCTTGTGTGTGTGCCAGTACAGGCTGTGCATTGAGTCAGTGAGTCATATGTGTGTGTGTGTTTGTGTGTGTGTGTGCTGGTTTAGGCAGTGCATTGAGTCCAATGAGCAGTGTATGTTTGTGTGTGTGTGTGTGTGCTGCTATAGGTGGTTCACTGAGTCACAGTCAGGTATGTGTGAGTGAGTGTTTGTGTGTTCTTCTATAGGCTGTGCATTGATTCACAGTGAGCTCTGTGTGTATGGTGGTATAGGCGGTGCATTGAATCACAGTGATGGTTGTTTTTCTGTGTGTATGCTGCAGTAGGCTGTGAATTGAGTCACAGAAGGTGGGTCTTTGTGTGTGTATGTGCAGGTACAAGCTGCAGTTCGAGTCACAGTGATGGGTGTCTCTGTGTGATGTTATAGGCTGTGCATTGAATCACAGCGAGCCGTATTAGTGTGTGTACGTGTATTTGTGTTTGCGTGTGTGTGTGTGATGGTACAGGCTGAACATTGAGTCACTGAGGTGTGCATGTGTTTATGTGGTGTTACAGACTGTTCGTTAGGTCAAACTGAGCAATATGTGTGTGTAGGGGTGTGTGTGTACAGTTATTTGCTGTGCACTGAGTCACAGTGAACCATGTGTGTGTGGGGAGCTGGTATAGTCAGAGCACTGAGTCACAGTTGAATGTGTGGGAGTTGTTTGTGTATGTGTGTGTGTATTTGCTGGTGTAGACTGTGCATTGAGTCACAGTGAGTAGTGCGGTGTGTGTGTGCTGTGATGGTGTGGACTGTGGTTTTATCCACTTTGACCTGAACGGCTGTGTGTGTTTGTGTGTTTGTGTGTGTGTGTGTGCTGGCACTAGATGACAGTTGAGACAGAGTGGGCTGTGTGTCTGTGTGTGCGCTGGTATAGACTCTGTATTGAGTCACTGTGAGCTGTGTGTGTATGTGTGTGCTCGTATAGGCTGTGCATTGAGTCACAGTGAGGTGTTTGTGTGTGTGTGTGCTGGTACAGGAAGCGTTTTGAGTCACAGTCTCGTGTGTGTGTGTGTGCATGTGAGTTTGTGTGCTGGTATGGGTTTTATTGTGCTGGTATGGGCTTTATTGACTCATGGGTGTGTGTGTGAGTGTGGGTGATACAGACTGCATTGAGTCACAGTGCGCTGTGTGTGTGTGTGCTGGTATAGGCGATTTATTGAGTACCAGTGAGCCATGTGTGAGTGCGTGTTGGTGTGTGTGTGTGTGTACTGGTATAGGCTGTGCATTGAGTCACAGTGAGGCCTGCATCTGTGCATGTCTGTGTTTGTGTGTGTGTGTTTGCTGGTATAGGCTGAGATTTGAATCACTCTGAGGTGTGTGTGCATGTGCTGGTAAAATTGTGCCTTGATTCACTGTGCCATGTGAGTGTGTGTGCACGCTGGTATAGGTTGTGCATTGAGTCAGAGTGGGAGGTGTGTGTGTCTGTGTGTTCTGGTATAGGCTGACAATTGAGGCACACTGAGGTCTGTGTGCACATGTGTGTATATGTGTGCTGGTACAGCCTGCTCATTGAGTCATATTGAGTTTTGTGTGTGTGTGTGTGCAAGTAGAGGCAGCACATTGAGTCACAGTGAGGTGTATGTGTGTGATGTTATATGCTATGCACTGATTCATAGGGAGGTTTGTGTCTGTGTGTGTGCACTTTCTAGTTTAGGATTTGCATTGAATCACACTGAGCTGTGTTTTTGAGTGTCAGTATGTGTGCGTGTGTGGAGGTATGGGCTGTGGATTGACTCACATTTTGCCGTATGTGCTTCTCTGTGTGTGTATGTCTGCTAGCATATCCTGTGCACTAAGTCACAGGGAGCCATGTGTGTGTGTGTGTGTGTGTGTCCTGGTACAGAGTGTGCATTGATTCACAGTCAGCCATGTGTGTGTGTGTGTGAGTGCACTGGTATAGGATGTGCAGTGAGTCAGAGTGCTGTGTGTGTGTGTCTGCATGTTCTGATATAGGCTGACCATTGTGTAACATTGAGGGTGTGTGTGTGTGTGTGCTGGTATAGGCTGCATATTTTGTCACAGTGAGCTGTGTGTGTGTGTATGTGTAGGTACAGGCTGTGCATTGAGTCACAGTGTGGGGTGTGTGTGTGATGTTATATTCTGTGCACTAGGACAGAGTAAGCCATGTGTGTGTGCTGGTATAATCTGAACATTGAGTCACAGTGTGGTGTGGTGTGTGTGCCTTTGCTGGTATGGACTGTGCATTGAATCCCAGCCCTGTGTTAGTGTTTGTGTATTTGGTGCTGTAGAGTCTGCATGAGTCACAGTAAGATGTGTGTGTGTGTACTGCTATAGGCTGTACACTGAGCCATATTAAGGTGTGTTTCTGTGTGTGTGTGTGCGGGTATAGGCTATACATTGACTCACATTGAGCCATGTGTTTGTATGTGCTACTATACGCTATTCATTGAGTCTCAGTGAGCCATTGTTTTGTGTGTCTGTTTACTTGTATGGGCTTGGCATTGAGTCACAGAGAGGTGTTTGTGTGTGTTTGTGTGTCTGTGTGGTGGTATAAACTGCATTGAGTCACACGGTGGTGTGTGTGAGAGTGTGTGTGTGTGCAGGTACAGGCTGGTATTGAACCACAGTGAGCCGTGTGTGTGTGTGCTGGAATAGGCAGAGCATTGAGTCTCAGGTGTGTGTATGTGTGTGTGTATGCTGGTATGGTCTCTGCATTGATTCACTAAGGTGTGTTGTGTGTGTATGTACATGGAGCTGAAGACTGTACACTGATTCACAGTGAGCTGTGTGTGTATGTGTGTGTGTGTGTGATGGTATGGGCTTTGCATTGAGTCACTGAGGTGTGTGTCTGTGTGTGTATACCTGGAGCTACAGACTGTGCACTGATTCACAATGAGCCATGTGTGAATGTGTGTATGTGATAGTATAGGGTGTTCATAGAGTCACAATGAGCCGTGCATATGTGTCTTTGCATGGGTGTTGTGGTATAGGGTCTGCGTTGTGTCACAGTGACTGTGCGTGTGTGTGTGTGTGTGTGTTTGTGATGGTATAGTACATGCATTGTATCAGAGAGAGCCATGCATGCGTCTCTGTGTGTGTGTGCTGGCATAGGCATTACATTGTGTCACAGTGAGCCATGTGTTTTTATGCTGGTGGAGACTCTGCATTGAGTCACAGTAAGACTTGTGTGTGTGCCAGTACAGGCTGTGCAAGGAGTCAGTGAGTCATATATGTGTGTGTGTGTTTGTGTGTGTGTGCTGATATATGAAGTGCATTGAGTCCAAGTGAATCATGTATGTTTGTGTGTGTTTGTGGGTGCTGCTATAGGTGGTTCACTGAGTCACAGGTATGTGTGAGTGTTTGTGTGTTCTTGTATAGGCTGTGCATTGATTCACAGTGAGGCATGTGTGTAAGCTGGTACAGGAGGTGCATTGAGTCACAGTGATGGTTGTGTTTGTGTGTGTGTGTGTGCTGCAGTAGGCTGTGTATTGAGTCACAGAAATTGGGTCTTTGTGTGTGTATGTGCATGTACAGGCTGCGGTTTGAGTCACAGTGATGGGTGTCTCTGTGTGGTGTTATAGGCTGTGCATTGAATCACAGCCCTGTGTTAGTGTTGTGTATTTGGTGCTGTAGAGTCTGCATGAGTCACAGTAAGGTGTGTGTGTGTGCTGCTATATGCTGAGAATTGAGTCACACCTAGGTGAGTGTATGTGTATGTGTATGCTGATATGGGATTTGCATTGAATCACTGAGCGGTGTGTGTTTGTGTGTGTGTGTACTGCTATAGTCTGTACACTGAGCCATGTTAAGGTGTGTTTCTGTGTGTGTGTGTGCGGGTATAGGCTATGCATTGACTCACATTGAGCCATGTGTTTGTATGTGCTAGTATACACTGTTCATTGAGTCTCAGTGAGCCTTTGTTTTGTGTGTCTGTTTACTTGTATGGGCTTGGCATTGAGTCTCAGACAGGTGTGTGTGTGTGTCTGTGTGTCTGTGTGGTGGTATCATCTGCATTGAGTCACACGGCGGTGTGTGTGAGAGTGTGTGTGTGTGCAGGTACAGGCTGGTATTGAATGACAGTGAGCCGTGTGTGTGCCTGTGTGTGTGTGTGTGCTGGAATAGGCAGAGCATTGAGTCTCAGGTGTGTGTATGTGTGTGTGTATGCTGGTATGGTCTCTGCATTGATTCACTAAGGTGTGTTGTGTGTGTATGTACATGGAGCTGAAGACTGTACACTGATTCACAGTGAGCTGTGTGTGTATGTGTGTGTGTGTGTGATGGTATGGGCTTTGCATTGAGTCACTGAGGTGTGTGTCTGTGTGTGTATACGTGGAACTACAGACTGTGCACTGATTCACAATGAGCCATGTGTGAATGTGTGTATGTGATAGTATAGGGTGTGCATAGAGTCACAAAGAGCCGTGCATATGTGTCTTTGCATGGGTGTTGTGGTATAGGGTCTGCGTTGTGTCACAGTGACTGTGCGTGTGTGTGTGTTTGTGATGGTATAGTACGTGCATTGAATCAGAGAGAGCCATGCATGTGTCTCTGTGTGTGTGTGCTGGCATAGGCATTACATTGAGTCACAGTGAGCCATGTGTTTGTATGCTGGTGTAGACTCTGCATTGAGTCACAGTAAGCCTTGTGTGTGTGCCAGTACAGGCTGTGCATTGAGTCAGTGAGTCATATGTGTGTGTGTGTTTGTGTGTGTGTGTGCTGGTTTAGGCAGTGCATTGAGTCCAATGAGCAGTGTATGTTTGTGTGTGTGTGTGTGTGCTGCTATAGGTGGTTCACTGAGTCACAGTCAGGTATGTGTGAGTGAGTGTTTGTGTGTTCTTCTATAGGCTGTGCATTGATTCACAGTGAGCTCTGTGTGTATGGTGGTATAGGCGGTGCATTGAATCACAGTGATGGTTGTTTTTCTGTGTGTATGCTGCAGTAGGCTGTGAATTGAGTCACAGAAGGTGGGTCTTTGTGTTTGTATGTGCAGGTACAAGCTGCAGTTCGAGTCACAGTGATGGGTGTCTCTGTGTGATGTTATAGGCTGTGCATTGCATCACAGCAAGCCGTATTAGTGTGTGTACGTGTATTTGTGTATGCGTGTGTGTGTGTGATGGTACAGGCTGAACATTGAGTCACTGAGGTGTGCATGTGTGTATGTGGTGTTACAGACTGTTCGTTAGGTCAAACTGAGCAATATGTGTGTGTAGGGGTGTGTGTGTACAGTTATTTGCTGTGCACTGAGTCACAGTGAACCATGTGTGTGTGGGGAGCTGGTATAGTCAGAGCACTGAGTCACAGTTGAATGTGTGGGAGTTGTTTGTGTATGTGTGTGTGTATTTGCTGGTGTAGACTGTGCATTGAGTCACAGTGAGTAGTGCGGTGTGTGTGTGCTGTGATGGTGTGGACTGTGGTTTTATCCACTTTGACCTGAACGGCTGTGTGTGTTTGTGTGTTTGTGTGTGTGTGTGTGCTGGCACTAGATGACAGTTGAGACAGAGTGGGCTGTGTGTCTGTGTGTGCGCTGGTATAGACTCTGTATTGAGTCACTGTGAGCTGTGTGTGTATGTGTGTGCTCGTATAGGCTGTGCATTGAGTCACAGTGAGGTGTTTGTGTGTGTGTGTGCTGGTACAGGAAGCGTTTTGAGTCACAGTCTCGTGTGTGTGTGTGTGCATGTGAGTTTGTGTGCTGGTATGGGCTTTATTGTGCTGGTATGGGCTTTATTGACTCATGGGTGTGTGTGTGAGTGTGGGTGATACAGACTGCATTGAGTCACAGTGCGCTGTGTGTGTGTGTGCTGGTATAGGCGATTTATTGAGTACCAGTGAGCCATGTGTGAGTGTGTGTTGGTGTGTGTGTGTGTGTACTGGTATAGGCTGTGCATTGAGTCACAGTGAGGCCTGCATCTGTGCATGTCTGTGTTTGTGTGTGTGTGTTTGCTGGTATAGGCTGAGCTTTGAATCACTCTGAGGTGTGTGTGCATGTGCTGGTAAAATTGTGCCTTGATTCACTGTGCCATGTGAGTGTGTGTGCACGCTGGTATAGGTTGTGCATTGAGTCAGAGTGGGAGGTGTGTGTGTCTGTGTGTTCTGGTATAGGCTGACAATTGAGGCACACTGAGGTCTGTGTGCACATGTGTGTATATGTGTGCTGGTACAGCCTGCTCATTGAGTCATATTGAGTTTTGTGTGTGTGTGTGTGCAAGTAGAGGCAGCACATTGAGTCACAGTGAGGTGTATGTGTGTGATGTTATATGCTATGCACTGATTCATAGGGAGGTTTGTGTCTGTGTGTGTGCACTTTCTAGTTTAGGATTTGCATTGAATCACACTGAGCTGTGTTTTTGAGTGTCAGTATGTGTGCGTGTGTGGAGGTATGGGCTGTGGATTGACTCACATTTTGCCGTATGTGCTTCTCTGTGTGTGTATGTCTGCTAGCATATCCTGTGCACTAAGTCACAGGGAGCCATGTGTGTGTGTGTGTGTGTGTGTCCTGGTACAGAGTGTGCATTGATTCACAGTCAGCCATGTGTGTGTGTGTGTGAGTGCACTGGTATAGGATGTGCAGTGAGTCAGAGTGCTGTGTGTGTGTGTCTGCATGTTCTGATATAGGCTGACCATTGTGTAACATTGAGGGTGTGTGTGTGTGTGTGCTTGTATAGGCTGCATATTTTGTCACAGTGAGCTGTGTGTGTGTGTATGTGTAGGTACAGGCTGTGCATTGAGTCACAGTGTGGGGTGTGTGTGTGATGTTATATTCTGTGCACTAGGACAGAGTAAGCCGTGTGTGTGTGCTGGTATAATCTGAACATTGAGTCACAGTGTGGTGTGGTGTGTGTGCCTTTGCTGGTATGGACTGTGCATTGCATCCCAGCCCTGTGTTAGTGTTTGTGTATTTGGTGCTGTAGAGTCTGCATGAGTCACAGTAAGATGTGTATGTGTGTACTGCTATAGGCTGTACACTGAGCCATATTAAGGTGTGTTTCTGTGTGTGTGTGTGCGGGTATAGGCTATACATTGACTCACATTGAGCCATGTGTTTGTATGTGCTACTATACGCTATTCATTGAGTCTCAGTGAGCCATTGTTTTGTGTGTCTGTTTACTTGTATGGGCTTGGCATTGAGTCACAGAGAGGTGTTTGTGTGTGTTTGTGTGTCTGTGTGGTGGTATAAACTGCATTGAGTCACACGGTGGTGTGTGTGAGAGTGTGTGTGTGTGCAGGTACAGGCTGGTATTGAACCACAGTGAGCCGTGTGTGTGTGTGCTGGAATAGGCAGAGCATTGAGTCTCAGGTGTGTGTATGTGTGTGTGTATGCTGGTATGGTCTCTGCATTGATTCACTAAGGTGTGTTGTGTGTGTATGTACATGGAGCTGAAGACTGTACACTGATTCACAGTGAGCTGTGTGTGTATGTGTGTGTGTGTGTGATGGTATGGGCTTTGCATTGAGTCACTGAGGTGTGTGTCTGTGTGTGTATACCCGGAGCTACAGACTGTGCACTGATTCACAATGAGCCATGTGTGAATGTGTGTATGTGATAGTATAGGGTGTTCATAGAGTCACAATGAGCCGTGCATATGTGTCTTTGCATGGGTGTTGTGGTATAGGCTGTGCATTGTGTCACAGTGACTGTGCGTGTGTGTGTGTGTGTGTGTTTGTGATGGTATAGTACATGCATTGTATCAGAGAGAGCCATGCATGCGTCTCTGTGTGTGTGTGCTGGCATAGGCATTACATTGTGTCACAGTGAGCCATGTGTTTTTATGCTGGTGGAGACTCTGCATTGAGTCACAGTAAGACTTGTGTGTGTGCCAGTACAGGCTGTGCAAGGAGTCAGTGAGTCATATATGTGTGTGTGTGTTTGTGTGTGTGTGCTGATATATGAAGTGCATTGAGTCCAAGTGAATCATGTATGTTTGTGTGTGTTTGTGGGTGCTGCTATAGGTGGTTCACTGAGTCACAGTCAGGTATGTGTGAGTGTTTGTGTGTTCTTGTATAGGCTGTGCATTGATTCACAGTGAGGCATGTGTGTAAGATGGTACAGGAGGTGCATTGAGTCACAGTGATGGTTGTGTTTGTGTGTGTGTGTGTGCTGCAGTAGGCTGTGTATTGAGTCACAGAAATTGGGTCTTTGTGTGTGTATGTGCATGTACAGGCTGCGGTTTGAGTCACAGTGATGGGTGTCTCTGTGTGGTGTTATAGGCTGTGCATTGAATCACAGCCCTGTGTTAGTGTTGTGTATTTGGTGCTGTAGAGTCTGCATGAGTCACAGTAAGGTGTGTGTGTGTGCTGCTATATGCTGAGAATTGAGTCACACCTAGGTGAGTGTATGTGTATGTGTATGCTGATATGGGATTTGCATTGAATCACTGAGCGGTGTGTGTTTGTGTGTGTGTGTACTGCTATAGTCTGTACACTGAGCCATGTTAAGGTGTGTTTCTGTGTGTGTGTGTGCGGGTATAGGCTATGCATTGACTCACATTGAGCCATGTGTTTGTATGTGCTAGTATACACTGTTCATTGAGTCTCAGTGAGCCTTTGTTTTGTGTGTCTGTTTACTTGTATGGGCTTGGCATTGAGTCTCAGACAGGTGTGTGTGTGTGTCTGTGTGTCTGTGTGGTGGTATCATCTGCATTGAGTCACACGGCAGTGTGTGTGAGAGTGTGTGTGTGTGCAGGTACAGGCTGGTATTGAATGACAGTGAGCCGTGTGTGTGCCTGTGTGTGTGTGTGTGCTGGAATAGGCAGAGCATTGAGTCTCAGGTGTGTGTATGTGTGTGTGTATGCTGGTATGGTCTCTGCATTGATTCACTAAGGTGTGTTGTGTGTGTATGTACATGGAGCTGAAGACTGTACACTGATTCACAGTGAGCTGTGTGTGTATGTGTGTGTGTGTGTGATGGTATGGGCTTTGCATTGAGTCACTGAGGTGTGTGTCTGTGTGTGTATACGTGGAACTACAGACTGTGCACTGATTCACAATGAGCCATGTGTGAATGTGTGTATGTGATAGTATAGGGTGTGCATAGAGTCACAAAGAGCCGTGCATATGTGTCTTTGCATGGGTGTTGTGGTATAGGGTCTGCGTTGTGTCACAGTGACTGTGCGTGTGTGTGTGTTTGTGATGGTATAGTACGTGCATTGAATCAGAGAGAGCCATGCATGTGTCTCTGTGTGTGTGTGCTGGCATAGGCATTACATTGAGTCACAGTGAGCCATGTGTTTGTATGCTGGTGTAGACTCTGCATTGAGTCACAGTAAGCCTTGTGTGTGTGCCAGTACAGGCTGTGCATTGAGTCAGTGAGTCATATGTGTGTGTGTGTTTGTGTGTGTGTGTGCTGGTTTAGGCAGTGCATTGAGTCCAATGAGCAGTGTATGTTTGTGTGTGTGTGTGTGTGCTGCTATAGGTGGTTCACTGAGTCACAGTCAGGTATGTGTGAGTGAGTGTTTGTGTGTTCTTCTATAGGCTGTGCATTGATTCACAGTGAGCTCTGTGTGTATGGTGGTATAGGCGGTGCATTGAATCACAGTGATGGTTGTTTTTCTGTGTGTATGCTGCAGTAGGCTGTGAATTGAGTCACAGAAGGTGGGTCTTTGTGTGTGTATGTGCAGGTACAAGCTGCAGTTCGAGTCACAGTGATGGGTGTCTCTGTGTGATGTTATAGGCTGTGCATTGAATCACAGCGAGCCGTATTAGTGTGTGTACGTGTATTTGTGTTTGCGTGTGTGTGTGTGATGGTACAGGCTGAACATTGAGTCACTGAGGTGTGCATGTGTTTATGTGGTGTTACAGACTGTTCGTTAGGTCAAACTGAGCAATATGTGTGTGTAGGGGTGTGTGTGTACAGTTATTTGCTGTGCACTGAGTCACAGTGAACCATGTGTGTGTGGGGAGCTGGTATAGTCAGAGCACTGAGTCACAGTTGAATGTGTGGGAGTTGTTTGTGTATGTGTGTGTGTGTTTGCTGGTGTAGACTGTGCATTGAGTCACAGTGAGTAGTGCGGTGTGTGTGTGCTGTGATGGTGTGGACTGTGGTTTTATCCACTTTGACCTGAACGGCTGTGTGTGTTTGTGTGTTTGTGTGTGTGTGTGTGCTGGCACTAGATGACAGTTGAGACAGAGTGGGCTGTGTGTCTGTGTGTGCGCTGGTATAGACTCTGTATTGAGTCACTGTGAGCTGTGTGTGTATGTGTGTGCTCGTATAGGCTGTGCATTGAGTCACAGTGAGGTGTTTGTGTGTGTGTGTGCTGGTACAGGAAGCGTTTTGAGTCACAGTCTCGTGTGTGTGTGTGTGCATGTGAGTTTGTGTGCTGGTATGGGTTTTATTGTGCTGGTATGGGCTTTATTGACTCATGGGTGTGTGTGTGAGTGTGGGTGATACAGACTGCATTGAGTCACAGTGCGCTGTGTGTGTGTGTGCTGGTATAGGCGATTTATTGAGTACCAGTGAGCCATGTGTGAGTGCGTGTTGGTGTGTGTGTGTGTGTACTGGTATAGGCTGTGCATTGAGTCACAGTGAGGCCTGCATCTGTGCATGTCTGTGTTTGTGTGTGTGTGTTTGCTGGTATAGGCTGAGCTTTGAATCACTCTGAGGTGTGTGTGCATGTGCTGGTAAAATTGTGCCTTGATTCACTGTGCCATGTGAGTGTGTGTGCACGCTGGTATAGGTTGTGCATTGAGTCAGAGTGGGAGGTGTGTGTGTCTGTGTGTTCTGGTATAGGCTGACAATTGAGGCACACTGAGGTCTGTGTGCACATGTGTGTATATGTGTGCTGGTACAGCCTGCTCATTGAGTCATATTGAGTTTTTTGTGTGTGTGTGTGCAAGTAGAGGCAGCACATTGAGTCACAGTGAGGTGTATGTGTGTGATGTTATATGCTATGCACTGATTCATAGGGAGGTTTGTGTCTGTGTGTGTGCACTTTCTAGTTTAGGATTTGCATTGAATCACACTGAGCTGTGTTTTTGAGTGTCAGTATGTGTGCGTGTGTGGAGGTATGGGCTGTGGATTGACTCACATTTTGCCGTATGTGCTTCTCTGTGTGTGTATGTCTGCTAGCATATCCTGTGCACTAAGTCACAGGGAGCCATGTGTGTGTGTGTGTGTGTGTGTCCTGGTACAGAGTGTGCATTGATTCACAGTCAGCCATGTGTGTGTGTGTGTGAGTGCACTGGTATAGGATGTGCAGTGAGTCAGAGTGCTGTGTGTGTGTGTCTGCATGTTCTGATATAGGCTGACCATTGTGTAACATTGAGGGTGTGTGTGTGTGTGTGCTGGTATAGGCTGCATATTTTGTCACAGTGAGCTGTGTGTGTGTGTATGTGTAGGTACAGGCTGTGCATTGAGTCACAGTGTGGGGTGTGTGTGTGATGTTATATTCTGTGCACTAGGACAGAGTGAGCCGTGTGTGTGTGCTGGTATAATCTGAACATTGAGTCACAGTGTGGTGTGGTGTGTGTGCCTTTGCTGGTATGGACTGTGCATTGAATCCCAGCCCTGTGTTAGTGTTTGTGTATTTGGTGCTGTAGAGTCTGCATGAGTCACAGTAAGATGTGTGTGTGTGTACTGCTATAGGCTGTACACTGAGCCATATTAAGGTGTGTTTCTGTGTGTGTGTGTGCGGGTATAGGCTATGCATTGACTCACATTGAGCCATGTGTTTGTATGTGCTACTATACGCTATTCATTGAGTCTCAGTGAGCCATTGTTGTGTGTGTCTGTTTACTTGTATGGGCTTGGCATTGAGTCACAGAGAGGTGTTTGTGTGTGTTTGTGTGTCTGTGTGGTGGTATAAACTGCATTGAGTCACACGGCGGTGTGTGTGAGAGTGTGTGTGTGTGCAGGTACAGGCTGGTATTGAACCACAGTGAGCCGTGTGTGTGTGTGCTGGAATAGGCAGAGCATTGAGTCTCAGGTGTGTGTATGTGTGTGTGTATGCTGGTATGGTCTCTGCATTGATTCACTAAGGTGTGTTGTGTGTGTATGTACATGGAGCTGAAGACTGTACACTGATTCACAGTGAGCTGTGTGTGTATGTGTGTGTGTGTGTGATGGTATGGGCTTTGCATTGAGTCACTGAGGTGTGTGTCTGTGTGTGTATACGTGGAACTACAGACTGTGCACTGATTCACAATGAGCCATGTGTGAATGTGTGTATGTGATAGTATAGGGTGTGCATAGAGTCACAAAGAGCCGTGCATATGTGTCTTTGCATGGGTGTTGTGGTATAGGGTCTGCGTTGTGTCACAGTGACTGTGCGTGTGTGTGTGTTTGTGATGGTATAGTATGTGCATTGAATCAGAGAGAGCCATGCATGTGTCTCTGTGTGTGTGTGCTGGCATAGGCATTACATTGAGTCACAGTGAGCCATGTGTTTGTATGCTGGTGTAGACTCTGCATTGAGTCACAGTAAGCCTTGTGTGTGTGCCAGTACAGGCTGTGCATTGAGTCAGTGAGTCATATGTGTGTGTGTGTTTGTGTGTGTGTGTGCTGGTTTAGGCAGTGCATTGAGTCCAATGAGCAGTGTATGTTTGTGTGTGTGTGTGTGTGCTGCTATAGGTGGTTCACTGAGTCACAGTCAGGTATGTGTGAGTGAGTGTTTGTGTGTTCTTCTATAGGCTGTGCATTGATTCACAGTGAGCTCTGTGTGTATGGTGGTATAGGCGGTGCATTGAATCACAGTGATGGTTGTTTTTCTGTGTGTATGCTGCAGTAGGCTGTGAATTGAGTCACAGAAGGTGGGTCTTTGTGTGTGTATGTGCAGGTACAAGCTGCAGTTCGAGTCACAGTGATGGGTGTCTCTGTGTGATGTTATAGGCTGTGCATTGAATCACAGCGAGCCGTATTAGTGTGTGTACGTGTATTTGTGTTTGCGTGTGTGTGTGTGATGGTACAGGCTGAACATTGAGTCACTGAGGTGTGCATGTGTTTATGTGGTGTTACAGACTGTTCGTTAGGTCAAACTGAGCAATATGTGTGTGTAGGGGTGTGTGTGTACAGTTATTTGCTGTGCACTGAGTCACAGTGAACCATGTGTGTGTGGGGAGCTGGTATAGTCAGAGCACTGAGTCACAGTTGAATGTGTGGGAGTTGTTTGTGTATGTGTGTGTGTATTTGCTGGTGTAGACTGTGCATTGAGTCACAGTGAGTAGTGCGGTGTGTGTGTGCTGTGATGGTGTGGACTGTGGTTTTATCCACTTTGACCTGAACGGCTGTGTGTGTTTGTGTGTGTGTGTGTGCTGGCACTAGATGACAGTTGAGACAGAGTGGGCTGTGTGTCTGTGTGTGCGCTGGTATAGACTCTGTATTGAGTCACTGTGAGCTGTGTGTGTATGTGTGTGCTCGTATAGGCTGTGCATTGAGTCACAGTGAGGTGTTTGTGTGTGTGTGTGCTGGTACAGGAAGCGTTTTGAGTCACAGTCTCGTGTGTGTGTGTGTGCATGTGAGTTTGTGTGCTGGTATGGGCTTTATTGTGCTGGTATGGGCTTTATTGACTCATGGGTGTGTGTGTGAGTGTGGGTGATACAGACTGCATTGAGTCACAGTGCGCTGTGTGTGTGTGTGCTGGTATAGGCGATTTATTGAGTACCAGTGAGCCATGTGTGAGTGCGTGTTGGTGTGTGTGTGTGTGTACTGGTATAGGCTGTGCATTGAGTCACAGTGAGGCCTGCATCTGTGCATGTCTGTGTTTGTGTGTGTGTGTTTGCTGGTATAGGCTGAGCTTTGAATCACTCTGAGGTGTGTGTGCATGTGCTGGTAAAATTGTGCCTTGATTCACTGTGCCATGTGAGTGTGTGTGCACGCTGGTATAGGTTGTGCATTGAGTCAGAGTGGGAGGTGTGTGTGTCTGTGTGTTCTGGTATAGGCTGACAATTGAGGCACACTGAGGTCTGTGTGCACATGTGTGTATATGTGTGCTGGTACAGCCTGCTCATTGAGTCATATTGAGTATTTTGTGTGTGTGTGTGCAAGTAGAGGCAGCACATTGAGTCACAGTGAGGTGTATGTGTGTGATGTTATATGCTATGCACTGATTCATAGGGAGGTTTGTGTCTGTGTGTGTGCACTTTCTAGTTTAGGATTTGCATTGAATCACACTGAGCTGTGTTTTTGAGTGTCAGTATGTGTGCGTGTGTGGAGGTATGGGCTGTGGATTGACTCACATTTTGCCGTATGTGCTTCTCTGTGTGTATATGTCTGCTAGCATATCCTGTGCACTAAGTCACAGGGAGCCATGTGTGTGTGTGTGTGTGTGTCCTGGTACAGAGTGTGCATTGATTCACAGTCAGCCATGTGTGTGTGTGTGAGTGCACTTGTATAGGATGTGCAGTGAGTCAGAGTGCTGTGTGTGTGTGTCTGCATGTTCTGATATAGGCTGACCATTGTGTAACATTGAGGGTGTGTGTGTGTGTGTGTGCTGGTATAGGCTGCATATTTTGTCACAGTGAGCTGTGTGTGTGTGTATGTGTAGGTACAGGCTGTGCATTGAGTCACAGTGTGGGGTGTGTGTGTGATGTTATATTCTGTGCACTAGGACAGAGTGAGCCGTGTGTGTGTGCTGGTATAATCTGAACATTGAGTCACAGTGTGGTGTGGTGTGTGTGCCTTTGCTGGTATGGACTGTGCATTGAATCCCAGCCCTGTGTTAGTGTTTGTGTATTTGGTGCTGTAGAGTCTGCATGAGTCACAGAAAGATGTGTGTGTGTGTACTGATATAGGCTGTACACTGAGCCATATTAAGGTGTGTTTCTGTGTGTGTGTGTGCGGGTATAGGCTATGCATTGACTCACATTGAGCCATGTGTTTGTATGTGCTACTATACGCTATTCATTGAGTCTCAGTGAGCCATTGTTGTGTGTGTCTGTTTACTTGTATGGGCCTGGCATTGAGTCACAGAGAGGTGTTTGTGTGTGTTTGTGTGTCTGTGTGGTGGTATAAACTGCATTGAGTCACATGGCGGTGTGTGTGAGAGTGTGTGTGTGTGCAGGTACAGGCTGGTATTGAACCACAGTGAGCCGTGTGTGTGTGTGCTGGAATAGGCAGAGCATTGAGTCTCCGGTGTGTGTATGTGTGTGTGTATGCTGGTATGGTCTCTGCATTGATTCACTAAGGTGTGTTGTGTGTGTATGTACATGGAGCTGAAGACTGTACACTGATTCACAGTGAGCTGTGTGTGTATGTGTGTGTGTGTGTGATGGTATGGGCTTTGCATTGAGTCACTGAGGTGTGTGTCTGTGTGTGTATACCTGGAGCTACAGACTGTGCACTGATTCACAATGAGCCATGTGTGAATGTGTGTATGTGATAGTATAGGGTGTTCATAGAGTCACAATGAGCCGTGCATATGTGTCTTTGCATGGGTGTTGTGGTATAGGCTGTGCATTGTGTCACAGTGACTGTGCGTGTGTGTGTGTGTGTGTTTGTGATGGTATAGTACATGCATTGTATCAGAGAGAGCCATGCATGCGTCTCTGTGTGTGTGTGCTGGCATAGGCATTACATTGTGTCACAGTGAGCCATGTGTTTGTATGCTGGTGGAGACTCTGCATTGAGTCACAGTAAGACTTGTGTGTGTGCCAGTACAGGCTGTGCAAGTAGTCAGTGAGTCATATATGTGTGTGTGTGTGTGTGTGTGTGCTGATATATGAAGTGCATTGAGTCCAAGTGAATCATGTATGTTTGTGTGTGTTTGTGGGTGCTGCTATAGGTGGTTCACTGAGTCACAGTCAGGTATGTGTGAGTGTTTGTGTGTTCTTGTATAGACTGTGCATTGATTCACAGTGAGGCATGTGTGTAAGCTGGTACAGGAGGTGCATTGAGTCACAGTGATGGTTGTGTTTGTGTGTGTGTGTGTGCTGCAGTAGGCTGTGTATTGAGTCACAGAAAGTGGGTCTTTGTGTGTGTATGTGCATGTACAGGCTGCGGTTTGAGTCACAGTGATGGGTGTCTCTGTGTGGTGTTATAGGCTGTGCATTGAATCACAGCCCTGTGTTAGTGTTGTGTATTTGGTGCTGTAGAGTCTGCATGAGTCACAGTAAGGTGTGTGTGTGTGCTGCTATATGCTGAGAATTGAGTCACACCTAGGTGAGTGTATGTGTATGTGTATGCTGATATGGGATTTGCATTGAATCACTGAACGGTGTGTGTTTGTGTGTGTGTGTACTGCTATAGTCTGTACACTGAGACATGTTAAGGTGTGTTTCTGTGTGTGTGTGTGCGGGTATAGGCTATGCATTGACTCACATTGAGCCATGTGTTTGTATGTGCTAGTATATACTGTTCATTGAGTCTCAGTGAGCCTTTGTTTTGTGTGTCTGTTTACTTGTATGGGCTTGGCATTGAGTCTCAGACAGGTGTGTGTGTGTGTCTGTGTGTCTGTGTGGTGGTATCATCTGCATTGAGTCACACGGCAGTGTGTGTGAGAGTGTGTGTGTGTGCAGGTACAGGCTGGTATTGAATGACAGTGAGCCGTGTGTGTGCCTGTGTGTGTGTGTGTGCTGGAATAGGCAGAGCATTGAGTCTCAGGTGTGTGTATGTGTGTGTGTATGCTGGTATGGTCTCTGCATTGATTCACTAAGGTGTGTTGTGTGTGTATGTACATGGAGCTGAAGACTGTACACTGATTCACAGTGAGCTGTGTGTGTATGTGTGTGTGTGTGTGATGGTATGGGCTTTGCATTGAGTCACTGAGGTGTGTGTCTGTGTGTGTATACCTGGAACTACAGACTGTGCACTGATTCACAATGAGCCATGTGTGAATGTGTGTATGTGATAGTATAGGGTGTGCATAGAGTCACAAAGAGCCGTGCATATGTGTCTTTGCATGGGTGTTGTGGTATAGGGTCTGCGTTGTGTCACAGTGACTGTGCGTGTGTGTGTGTTTGTGATGGTATAGTACGTGCATTGAATCAGAGAGAGCCATGCATGTGTCTCTGTGTGTGTGTGCTGGCATAGGCATTACATTGAGTCACAGTGAGAAATGTGTTTGTATGCTGGTGTAGACTCTGCATTGAGTCACAGTAAGCCTTGTGTGTGTGCCAGTACAGGCTGTGCATTGAGTCAGTGAGTCATATGTGTGTGTGTGTTTGTGTGTGTGTGTGCTGGTTTAGGCAGTGCATTGAGTCCAATGAGCAGTGTATGTTTGTGTGTGTGTGTGTGTGCTGCTATAGGTGGTTCACTGAGTCACAGTCAGGTATGTGTGAGTGAGTGTTTGTGTGTTCTTCTATAGGCTGTGCATTGATTCACAGTGAGCTCTGTGTGTATGGTGGTATAGGCGGTGCATTGAATCACAGTGATGGTTGTTTTTCTGTGTGTATGCTGCAGTAGGCTGTGAATTGAGTCACAGAAGGTGGGTCTTTGTGTGTGTATGTGCAGGTACAAGCTGCAGTTCGAGTCACAGTGATGGGTGTCTCTGTGTGATGTTATAGGCTGTGCATTGAATCACAGCGAGCCGTATTAGTGTGTGTATGTGTATTTGTGTATGCGTGTGTGTGTGTGATGGTACAGGCTGAACATTGAGTCACTGAGGTGTGCATGTGTGTATGTGGTGTTACAGACTGTTCGTTAGGTCAAACTGAGCAATATGTGTGTGTAGGGGTGTGTGTGTACAGTTATTTGCTGTGCACTGTGTCACAGTGAACCATGTGTGTGTGGGGAGCTGGTATAGTCAGAGCACTGAGTCACAGTTGAATGTGTGGGAGTTGTTTGTGTATGTGTGTGTGTATTTGCTGGTGTAGACTGTGCATTGAGTCACAGTGAGTAGTGCGGTGTGTGTGTGCTGTGATGGTGTGGACTGTGGTTTTATCCACTTTGACCTGAACGGCTGTGTGTGTTTGTGTGTTTGTGTGTGTGTGTGTGTGCTGGCACTAGATGACAATTGAGACAGAGTGGGCTGTGTGTCTGTGTGTGCGCTGGTATAGACTCTGTATTGAGTCACTGTGAGCTGTGTGTGTATGTGTGTGCTCGTATAGGCTGTGCATTGAGTCACAGTGAGGTGTTTGTGTGTGTGTGTGCTGGTACAGGAAGCGTTTTGAGTCACAGTCTCGTGTGTGTGTGTGTGCATGTGAGTTTGTGTGCTGGTATGGGCTTTATTGTGCTGGTATGGGCTTTATTGACTCATGGGTGTGTGTGTGAGTGTGGGTGATACAGACTGCATTGAGTCACAGTGCGCTGTGTGTGTGTGTGCTGGTATAGGCGATTTATTGAGTACCAGTGAGCCATGTGTGAGTGCGTGTTGGTGTGTGTGTGTGTGTACTGGTATAGGCTGTGCATTGAGTCACAGTGAGGCCTGCATCTGTGCATGTCTGTGTTTGTGTGTGTGTGTTTGCTGGTATAGGCTGAGCTTTGAATCACTCTGAGGTGTGTGTGCATGTGCTGGTAAAATTGTGCCTTGATTCACTGTGCCATGTGAGTGTGTGTGCACGCTGGTATAGGTTGTGCATTGAGTCAGAGTGGGAGGTGTGTGTGTCTGTGTGTTCTGGTATAGGCTGACAATTGAGGCACACTGAGGTCTGTGTGCACATGTGTGTATATGTGTGCTGGTACAGCCTGCTCATTGAGTCATATTGAGTTTTTTGTGTGTGTGTGTGCAGGTAGAGGCAGCACATTGAGTCACAGTGAGGTGTATGTGTGTGATGTTATATGCTATGCACTGACTCATAGGGAGGTTTGTGTCTGTGTGTGTGCACTTTCTAGTTTAGGATTTGCATTGAATCACACTGAGCTGTGTTTTTGAGTGTCAGTATGTGTGCGTGTGTGGAGGTATGGGCTGTGGATTGACTCACATTTTGCCGTATCTGCTTCTCTGTGTGTGTATGTCTGCTAGCATATCCTGTGCACTAAGTCACAGGGAGCCATGTGTGTGTGTGTGTGTGTGTCCTGGTACAGAGTGTGCATTGATTCACAGTCAGCCATGTGTGTGTGTGTGAGTGCACTGGTATAGGATGTGCAGTGAGTCAGAGTGATGTGTGTGTGTGTCTGCATGTTCTGATATAGGCTGACCATTGTGTAACATTGAGGGTGTGTGTGTGTGTGTGCTGGTATAGGCTGCATATTTTGTCACAGTGAGCTGTGTGTGTGTGTATGTGTAGGTACAGGCTGTGCATTGAGTCACAGTGTGGGGTGTGTGTGTGATGTTATATTCTGTGCACTAGGACAGAGTGAGCCGTGTGTGTGTGCTGGTATAATCTGAACATTGAGTCACAGTGTGGTGTGGTGTGTGTGCCTTTGCTGGTATGGACTGTGCATTGAATCCCAGCCCTGTGTTAGTGTTTGTGTATTTGGTGCTGTAGAGTCTGCATGAGTCACAGTAAGATGTGTGTGTGTGTACTGCTATAGGCTGTACACTGAGCCATATTAAGGTGTGTTTCTGTGTGTGTGTGTGCGGGTATAGGCTATGCATTGACTCACATTGAGCCATGTGTTTGTATGTGCTACTATACGCTATTCATTGAGTCTCAGTGAGCCATTGTTGTGTGTGTCTGTTTACTTGTATGGGCTTGGCATTGAGTCACAGAGAGGTGTTTGTGTGTGTTTGTGTGTCTGTGTGGTGGTATAAACTGCATTGAGTCACACGGCGGTGTGTGTGATAGTGTGTGTGTGTGCAGGTACAGGCTGGTATTGAACCACAGTGAGCCGTGTGTGTGTGTGCTGGAATAGGCAGAGCATTGAGTCTCAGGTGTGTGTATGTGTGTGTGTATGCTGGTATGGTCTCTGCATTGATTCACTAAGGTGTGTTGTGTGTGTATGTACATGGAGCTGAAGACTGTACACTGATTCACAGTGAGCTGTGTGTGTATGTGTGTGTGTGTGTGATGGTATGGGCTTTGCATTGAGTCACTGAGGTGTGTGTCTGTGTGTGTATACGTGGAACTACAGACTGTGCACTGATTCACAATGAGCCATGTGTGAATGTGTGTATGTGATAGTATAGGGTGTGCATAGAGTCACAAAGAGCCGTGCATATGTGTCTTTGCATGGGTGTTGTGGTATAGGGTCTGCGTTGTGTCACAGTGACTGTGCGTGTGTGTGTGTTTGTGATGGTATAGTACGTGCATTGTATCAGAGAGAGCCATGCATGTGTCTCTGTGTGTGTGTGCTGGCATAGGCATTACATTGAGTCACAGTGAGCCATGTGTTTGTATGCTGGTGTAGACTCTGCATTGAGTCACAGTAAGCCTTGTGTGTGTGCCAGTACAGGCTGTGCATTGAGTCAGTGAGTCATATGTGTGTGTGTGTTTGTGTGTGTGTGTGCTGGTTTAGGCAGTGCATTGAGTCCAATGAGCAGTGTATGTTTGTGTGTGTGTGTGTGTGCTGCTATAGGTGGTTCACTGAGTCACAGTCAGGTATGTGTGAGTGAGTGTTTGTGTGTTCTTCTATAGGCTGTGCATTGATTCACAGTGAGCTCTGTGTGTATGGTGGTATAGGCGGTGCATTGAATCACAGTGATGGTTGTTTTTCTGTGTGTATGCTGCAGTAGGCTGTGAATTGAGTCACAGAAGGTGGGTCTTTGTGTGTGTATGTGCAGGTACAAGCTGCAGTTCGAGTCACAGTGATGGGTGTCTCTGTGTGATGTTATAGGCTGTGCATTGAATCACAGCGAGCCGTATTAGTGTGTGTACGTGTATTTGTGTTTGCGTGTGTGTGTGTGATGGTACAGGCTGAACATTGAGTCACTGAGGTGTGCATGTGTTTATGTGGTGTTACAGACTGTTCGTTAGGTCAAACTGAGCAATATGTGTGTGTAGGGGTGTGTGTGTACAGTTATTTGCTGTGCACTGAGTCACAGTGAACCATGTGTGTGTGGGGAGCTGGTATAGTCAGAGCACTGAGTCACAGTTGAATGTGTGGGAGTTGTTTGTGTATGTGTGTGTGTATTTGCTGGTGTAGACTGTGCATTGAGTCACAGTGAGTAGTGCGGTGTGTGTGTGCTGTGATGGTGTGGACTGTGGTTTTATCCACTTTGACCTGAACGGCTGTGTGTGTTTGTGTGTTTGTGTGTGTGTGTGTGCTGGCACTAGATGACAGTTGAGACAGAGTGGGCTGTGTGTCTGTGTGTGCGCTGGTATAGACTCTGTATTGAGTCACTGTGAGCTGTGTGTGTATGTGTGTGCTCGTATAGGCTGTGCATTGAGTCACAGTGAGGTGTTTGTGTGTGTGTGTGCTGGTACAGGAAGCGTTTTGAGTCACAGTCTCGTGTGTGTGTGTGTGCATGTGAGTTTGTGTGCTGGTATGGGCTTTATTGTGCTGGTATGGGCTTTATTGACTCATGGGTGTGTGTGTGAGTGTGGGTGATACAGACTGCATTGAGTCACAGTGCGCTGTGTGTGTGTGTGCTGGTATAGGCGATTTATTGAGTACCAGTGAGCCATGTGTGAGTGCGTGTTGGTGTGTGTGTGTGTGTACTGGTATAGGCTGTGCATTGAGTCACAGTGAGGCCTGCATCTGTGCATGTCTGTGTTTGTGTGTGTGTGTTTGCTGGTATAGGCTGAGCTTTGAATCACTCTGAGGTGTGTGTGCATGTGCTGGTAAAATTGTGCCTTGATTCACTGTGCCATGTGAGTGTGTGTGCACGCTGGTATAGGTTGTGCATTGAGTCAGAGTGGGAGGTGTGTGTGTCTGTGTGTTCTGGTATAGGCTGACAATTGAGGCACACTGAGGTCTGTGTGCACATGTGTGTATATGTGTGCTGGTACAGCCTGCTCATTGAGTCATATTGAGTTTTTTGTGTGTGTGTGTGCAAGTAGAGGCAGCACATTGAGTCACAGTGAGGTGTATGTGTGTGATGTTATATGCTATGCACTGATTCATAGGGAGGTTTGTGTCTGTGTGTGTGCACTTTCTAGTTTAGGATTTGCATTGAATCACACTGAGCTGTGTTTTTGAGTGTCAGTATGTGTGCGTGTGTGGAGGTATGGGCTGTGGATTGACTCACATTTTGCAGTATGTGCTTCTCTGTGTGTATATGTCTGCTAGCATATCCTGTGCACTAAGTCACAGGGAGCCATGTGTGTGTGTGTGTGTGTGTCCTGGTACAGAGTGTGCATTGATTCACAGTCAGCCATGTGTGTGTGTGTGTGAGTGCACTTGTATAGGATGTGCAGTGAGTCAGAGTGCTGTGTGTGTGTGTCTGCATGTTCTGATATAGGCTGACCATTGTGTAACATTGAGGGTGTGTGTGTGTGTGTGCTGGTATAGGCTGCATATTTTGTCACAGTGAGCTGTGTGTGTGTGTATGTGTAGGTACAGGCTGTGCATTGAGTCACAGTGTGGGGTGTGTGTGTGATGTTATATTCTGTGCACTAGGACAGAGTGAGCCGTGTGTGTGTGCTGGTATAATCTGAACATTGAGTCACAGTGTGGTGTGGTGTGTGTGCCTTTGCTGGTATGGACTGTGCATTGAATCCCAGCCCTGTGTTAGTGTTTGTGTATTTGGTGCTGTAGAGTCTGCATGAGTCACAGAAAGATGTGTGTGTGTGTACTGATATAGGCTGTACACTGAGCCATATTAAGGTGTGTTTCTGTGTGTGTGTGTGCGGGTATAGGCTATGCATTGACTCACATTGAGCCATGTGTTTGTATGTGCTACTATACGCTATTCATTGAGTCTCAGTGAGCCATTGTTGTGTGTGTCTGTTTACTTGTATGGGCCTGGCATTGAGTCACAGAGAGGTGTTTGTGTGTGTTTGTGTGTCTGTGTGGTGGTATAAACTGCATTGAGTCACATGGCGGTGTGTGTGAGAGTGTGTGTGTGTGCAGGTACAGGCTGGTATTGAACCACAGTGAGCCGTGTGTGTGTGTGCTGGAATAGGCAGAGCATTGAGTCTCCGGTGTGTGTATGTGTGTGTGTATGCTGGTATGGTCTCTGCATTGATTCACTAAGGTGTGTTGTGTGTGTATGTACATGGAGCTGAAGACTGTACACTGATTCACAGTGAGCTGTGTGTGTATGTGTGTGTGTGTGTGATGGTATGGGCTTTGCATTGAGTCACTGAGGTGTGTGTCTGTGTGTGTATACCTGGAGCTACAGACTGTGCACTGATTCACAATGAGCCATGTGTGAATGTGTGTATGTGATAGTATAGGGTGTTCATAGAGTCACAATGAGCCGTGCATATGTGTCTTTGCATGGGTGTTGTGGTATAGGCTGTGCATTGTGTCACAGTGACTGTGCGTGTGTGTGTGTGTGTGTTTGTGATGGTATAGTACATGCATTGTATCAGAGAGAGCCATGCATGCGTCTCTGTGTGTGTGTGCTGGCATAGGCATTACATTGTGTCACAGTGAGCCATGTGTTTGTATGCTGGTGGAGACTCTGCATTGAGTCACAGTAAGACTTGTGTGTGTGCCAGTACAGGCTGTGCAAGTAGTCAGTGAGTCATATATGTGTGTGTGTGTGTGTGTGTGTGCTGATATATGAAGTGCATTGAGTCCAAGTGAATCATGTATGTTTGTGTGTGTTTGTGGGTGCTGCTATAGGTGGTTCACTGAGTCACAGTCAGGTATGTGTGAGTGTTTGTGTGTTCTTGTATAGACTGTGCATTGATTCACAGTGAGGCATGTGTGTAAGCTGGTACAGGAGGTGCATTGAGTCACAGTGATGGTTGTGTTTGTGTGTGTGTGTGTGCTGCAGTAGGCTGTGTATTGAGTCACAGAAAGTGGGTCTTTGTGTGTGTATGTGCATGTACAGGCTGCGGTTTGAGTCACAGTGATGGGTGTCTCTGTGTGGTGTTATAGGCTGTGCATTGAATCACAGCCCTGTGTTAGTGTTGTGTATTTGGTGCTGTAGAGTCTGCATGAGTCACAGTAAGGTGTGTGTGTGTGCTGCTATATGCTGAGAATTGAGTCACACCTAGGTGAGTGTATGTGTATGTGTATGCTGATATGGGATTTGCATTGAATCACTGAACGGTGTGTGTTTGTGTGTGTGTGTACTGCTATAGTCTGTACACTGAGACATGTTAAAGTGTGTTTCTGTGTGTGTGTGTGCGGGTATAGGCTATGCATTGACTCACATTGAGCCATGTGTTTGTATGTGCTAGTATATACTGTTCATTGAGTCTCAGTGAGCCTTTGTTTTGTGTGTCTGTTTACTTGTATGGGCTTGGCATTGAGTCTCAGACAGGTGTGTGTGTGTGTCTGTGTGTCTGTGTGGTGGTATCATCTGCATTGAGTCACACGGCAGTGTGTGTGAGAGTGTGTGTGTGTGCAGGTACAGGCTGGTATTGAATGACAGTGAGCCGTGTGTGTGCCTGTGTGTGTGTGTGTGCTGGAATAGGCAGAGCATTGAGTCTCAGGTGTGTGTATGTGTGTGTGTATGCTGGTATGGTCTCTGCATTGATTCACTAAGGTGTGTTGTGTGTGTATGTACATGGAGCTGAAGACTGTACACTGATTCACAGTGAGCTGTGTGTGTATGTGTGTGTGTGTGTGATGGTATGGGCTTTGCATTGAGTCACTGAGGTGTGTGTCTGTGTGTGTATACCTGGAACTACAGACTGTGCACTGATTCACAATGAGCCATGTGTGAATGTGTGTATGTGATAGTATAGGGTGTGCATAGAGTCACAAAGAGCCGTGCATATGTGTCTTTGCATGGGTGTTGTGGTATAGGGTCTGCGTTGTGTCACAGTGACTGTGCGTGTGTGTGTGTTTGTGATGGTATAGTACGTGCATTGAATCAGAGAGAGCCATGCATGTGTCTCTGTGTGTGTGTGCTGGCATAGGCATTACATTGAGTCACAGTGAGAAATGTGTTTGTATGCTGGTGTAGACTCTGCATTGAGTCACAGTAAGCCTTGTGTGTGTGCCAGTACAGGCTGTGCATTGAGTCAGTGAGTCATATGTGTGTGTGTGTTTGTGTGTGTGTGTGCTGGTTTAGGCAGTGCATTGAGTCCAATGAGCAGTGTATGTTTGTGTGTGTGTGTGTGTGCTGCTATAGGTGGTTCACTGAGTCACAGTCAGGTATGTGTGAGTGAGTGTTTGTGTGTTCTTCTATAGGCTGTGCATTGATTCACAGTGAGCTCTGTGTGTATGGTGGTATAGGCGGTGCATTGAATCACAGTGATGGTTGTTTTTCTGTGTGTATGCTGCAGTAGGCTGTGAATTGAGTCACAGAAGGTGGGTCTTTGTGTGTGTATGTGCAGGTACAAGCTGCAGTTCGAGTCACAGTGATGGGTGTCTCTGTGTGATGTTATAGGCTGTGCATTGAATCACAGCGAGCCGTATTAGTGTGTGTATGTGTATTTGTGTATGCGTGTGTGTGTGTGATGGTACAGGCTGAACATTGAGTCACTGAGGTGTGCATGTGTGTATGTGGTGTTACAGACTGTTCGTTAGGTCAAACTGAGCAATATGTGTGTGTAGGGGTGTGTGTGTACAGTTATTTGCTGTGCACTGTGTCACAGTGAACCATGTGTGTGTGGGGAGCTGGTATAGTCAGAGCACTGAGTCACATTTGAATGTGTGGGAGTTGTTTGTGTATGTGTGTGTGTATTTGCTGGTGTAGACTGTGCATTGAGTCACAGTGAGTAGTGCGGTGTGTGTGTGCTGTGATGGTGTGGACTGTGGTTTTATCCACTTTGACCTGAACGGCTGTGTGTGTTTGTGTGTTTGTGTGTGTGTGTGTGTGCTGGCACTAGATGACAATTGAGACAGAGTGGGCTGTGTGTCTGTGTGTGCGCTGGTATAGACTCTGTATTGAGTCACTGTGAGCTGTGTGTGTATGTGTGTGCTCGTATAGGCTGTGCATTGAGTCACAGTGAGGTGTTTGTGTGTGTGTGTGCTGGTACAGGAAGCGTTTTGAGTCACAGTCTCGTGTGTGTGTGTGTGCATGTGAGTTTGTGTGCTGGTATGGGCTTTATTGTGCTGGTATGGGCTTTATTGACTCATGGGTGTGTGTGTGAGTGTGGGTGATACAGACTGCATTGAGTCACAGTGCGCTGTGTGTGTGTGTGCTGGTATAGGCGATTTATTGAGTACCAGTGAGCCATGTGTGAGTGCGTGTTGGTGTGTGTGTGTGTGTACTGGTATAGGCTGTGCATTGAGTCACAGTGAGGCCTGCATCTGTGCATGTCTGTGTTTGTGTGTGTGTGTTTGCTGGTATAGGCTGAGCTTTGAATCACTCTGAGGTGTGTGTGCATGTGCTGGTAAAATTGTGCCTTGATTCACTGTGCCATGTGAGTGTGTGTGCACGCTGGTATAGGTTGTGCATTGAGTCAGAGTGGGAGGTGTGTGTGTCTGTGTGTTCTGGTATAGGCTGACAATTGAGGCACACTGAGGTCTGTGTGCACATGTGTGTATATGTGTGCTGGTACAGCCTGCTCATTGAGTCATATTGAGTTTTTTGTGTGTGTGTGTGCAGGTAGAGGCAGCACATTGAGTCACAGTGAGGTGTATGTGTGTGATGTTATATGCTATGCACTGACTCATAGGGAGGTTTGTGTCTGTGTGTGTGCACTTTCTAGTTTAGGATTTGCATTGAATCACACTGAGCTGTGTTTTTGAGTGTCAGTATGTGTGCGTGTGTGGAGGTATGGGCTGTGGATTGACTCACATTTTGCCGTATCTGCTTCTCTGTGTGTGTATGTCTGCTAGCATATCCTGTGCACTAAGTCACAGGGAGCCATGTGTGTGTGTGTGTGTGTGTCCTGGTACAGAGTGTGCATTGATTCACAGTCAGCCATGTGTGTGTGTGTGAGTGCACTGGTATAGGATGTGCAGTGAGTCAGAGTGATGTGTGTGTGTGTCTGCATGTTCTGATATAGGCTGACCATTGTGTAACATTGAGGGTGTGTGTGTGTGTGTGCTGGTATAGGCTGCATATTTTGTCACAGTGAGCTGTGTGTGTGTGTATGTGTAGGTACAGGCTGTGCATTGAGTCACAGTGTGGGGTGTGTGTGTGATGTTATATTCTGTGCACTAGGACAGAGTGAGCCGTGTGTGTGTGCTGGTATAATCTGAACATTGAGTCACAGTGTGGTGTGGTGTGTGTGCCTTTTCTGGTATGGACTGTGCATTGAATCCCAGCCCTGTGTTAGTGTTTGTGTATTTGGTGCTGTAGAGTCTGCATGAGTCACAGTAAGATGTGTGTGTGTGTACTGCTATAGGCTGTACACTGAGCCATATTTAGGTGTGTTTCTGTGTGTGTGTGTGCGGGTATAGGCTATACATTGACTCACATTGAGCCATGTGTTTGTATGTGCTACTATACGCTATTCATTGAGTCTCAGTGAGCCATTGTTGTGTGTGTCTGTTTACTTGTATGGGCTTGGCATTGAGTCACAGAGAGGTGTTTGTGTGTGTTTGTGTGTCTGTGTGGTGGTATAAACTGCATTGAGTCACACGGCGGTGTGTGTGAGAGTGTGTGTGTGTGCAGGTACAGGCTGGTATTGAACCACAGTGAGCCGTGTGTGTGTGTGCTGGAATAGGCAGAGCATTGAGTCTCAGGTGTGTGTATGTGTGTGTGCATGCTGGTGTGGTCTCTGCATTGATTCACTAAGGTGTGTTGTGTGTGTATGTACATGGAGCTGAAGACTGTACACTGATTCACAGTGAGCTGTGTGTGTATGTGTGTGTGCGTGTGATGGTATGGGCTTTGCATTGAGTCACTGAGGTGTGTGTCTGTGTGTGTATACCTGGAACTACAGACTGTGCACTGATTCACAATGAGCCATGTGTGAATGTGTGTATGTGATAGTATAGGGTGTGCATAGAGTCACAAAGAGCCGTGCATATGTGTCTTTGCATGGGTGTTGTGGTATAGGGTCTGCGTTGTGTCACAGTGACTGTGCGTGTGTGTGTGTTTGTGATGGTATAGTACGTGCATTGAATCAGAGAGAGCCATGCATGTGTCTCTGTGTGTGTGTGCTGGCATAGGCATTACATTGAGTCACAGTGAGCCATGTGTTTGTATGCTGGTGTAGACTCTGCATTGAGTCACAGTAAGCCTTGTGTGTGTGCCAGTACAGGCTGTGCATTGAGTCAGTGAGTCATATGTGTGTGTGTGTTTGTGTGTGTGTGTGCTGGTTTAGGCAGTGCATTGAGTCCAATGAGCAGTGTATGTTTGTGTGTGTGTGTGTGTGCTGCTATAGGTGGTTCACTGAGTCACAGTCAGGTATGTGTGAGTGAGTGTTTGTGTGTTCTTCTATAGGCTGTGCATTGATTCACAGTGAGCTCTGTGTGTATGGTGGTATAGGCGGTGCATTGAATCACAGTGATGGTTGTTTTTCTGTGTGTATGCTGCAGTAGGCTGTGAATTGAGTCACAGAAGGTGGGTCTTTGTGTTTGTATGTGCAGGTACAAGCTGCAGTTCGAGTCACAGTGATGGGTGTCTCTGTGTGATGTTATAGGCTGTGCATTGAATCACAGCGAGCCGTATTAGTGTGTGTATGTGTATTTGTGTATGCGTGTGTGTGTGTGATGGTACAGGCTGAACATTGAGTCACTGAGGTGTGCATGTGTGTATGTGGTGTTACAGACTGTTCGTTAGGTCAAACTGAGCAATATGTGTGTGTAGGGGTGTGTGTGTACAGTTATTTGCTGTGCACTGTGTCACAGTGAACCATGTGTGTGTGGGGAGCTGGTATAGTCAGAGCACTGAGTCACAGTTGAATGTGTGGGAGTTGTTTGTGTATGTGTGTGTGTATTTGCTGGTGTAGACTGTGCATTGAGTCACAGTGAGTAGTGCGGTGTGTGTGTGCTGTGATGGTGTGGACTGTGGTTTTATCCACTTTGACCTGAACGGCTGTGTGTGTTTGTGTGTTTGTGTGTGTGTGTGTGTGCTGGCACTAGATGACAATTGAGACAGAGTGGGCTGTGTGTCTGTGTGTGTGCTGGTATAGACTCTGTATTGAGTCACTGTGAGCTGTGTGTGTATGTGTGTGCTCGTATAGGCTGTGCATTGAGTCACAGTGAGGTGTTTGTGTGTGTGTGTGCTGGTACAGGAAGCGTTTTGAGTCACAGTCTCGTGTGTGTGTGTGTGCATGTGAGTTTGTGTGCTGGTATGGGCTTTATTGTGCTGGTATGGGCTTTATTGACTCATGGGTGTGTGTGTGAGTGTGGGTGATACAGACTGCATTGAGTCACAGTGCGCTGTGTGTGTGTGTGCTGGTATAGGCGATTTATTGAGTACCAGTGAGCCATGTGTGAGTGCGTGTTGGTGTGTGTGTGTGTGTACTGGTATAGGCTGTGCATTGAGTCACAGTGAGGCCTGCATCTGTGCATGTCTGTGTTTGTGTGTGTGTGTTTGCTGGTATAGGCTGAGCTTTGAATCACTCTGAGGTGTGTGTGCATGTGCTGGTAAAATTGTGCCTTGATTCACTGTGCCATGTGAGTGTGTGTGCACGCTGGTATAGGTTGTGCATTGAGTCAGAGTGGGAGGTGTGTGTGTCTGTGTGTTCTGGTATAGGCTGACAATTGAGGCACACTGAGGTCTGTGTGCACATGTGTGTATATGTGTGCTGGTACAGCCTGCTCATTGAGTCATATTGAGTTTTTTGTGTGTGTGTGTGCAGGTAGAGGCAGCACATTGAGTCACAGTGAGGTGTATGTGTGTGATGTTATATGCTATGCACTGACTCATAGGGAGGTTTGTGTCTGTGTGTGTGCACTTTCTAGTTTAGGATTTGCATTGAATCACACTGAGCTGTGTTTTTGAGTGTCAGTATGTGTGCGTGTGTGGAGGTATGGGCTGTGGATTGACTCACATTTTGCCGTATCTGCTTCTCTGTGTGTGTATGTCTGCTAGCATATCCTGTGCACTAAGTCACAGGGAGCCATGTGTGTGTGTGTGTGTGTGTCCTGGTACAGAGTGTGCATTGATTCACAGTCAGCCATGTGTGTGTGTGTGAGTGCACTGGTATAGGATGTGCAGTGAGTCAGAGTGATGTGTGTGTGTGTCTGCATGTTCTGATATAGGCTGACCATTGTGTAACATTGAGGGTGTGTGTGTGTGTGTGCTGGTATAGGCTGCATATTTTGTCACAGTGAGCTGTGTGTGTGTGTATGTGTAGGTACAGGCTGTGCATTGAGTCACAGTGTGGGGTGTGTGTGTGATGTTATATTCTGTGCACTAGGACAGAGTGAGCCGTGTGTGTGTGCTGGTATAATCTGAACATTGAGTCACAGTGTGGTGTGGTGTGTGTGCCTTTTCTGGTATGGACTGTGCATTGAATCCCAGCCCTGTGTTAGTGTTTGTGTATTTGGTGCTGTAGAGTCTGCATGAGTCACAGTAAGATGTGTGTGTGTGTACTGCTATAGGCTGTACACTGAGCCATATTAAGGTGTGTTTCTGTGTGTGTGTGTGCGGGTATAGGCTATACATTGACTCACATTGAGCCATGTGTTTGTATGTGCTACTATACGCTATTCATTGAGTCTCAGTGAGCCATTGTTGTGTGTGTCTGTTTACTTGTATGGGCTTGGCATTGAGTCACAGAGAGGTGTTTGTGTGTGTTTGTGTGTCTGTGTGGTGGTATAAACTGCATTGAGTCACACGGCGGTGTGTGTGAGAGTGTGTGTGTGTGCAGGTACAGGCTGGTATTGAACCACAGTGAGCCGTGTGTGTGTGTGCTGGAATAGGCAGAGCATTGAGTCTCAGGTGTGTGTATGTGTGTGTGCATGCTGGTGTGGTCTCTGCATTGATTCACTAAGGTGTGTTGTGTGTGTATGTACATGGAGCTGAAGACTGTACACTGATTCACAGTGAGCTGTGTGTGTATGTGTGTGTGCGTGTGATGGTATGGGCTTTGCATTGAGTCACTGAGGTGTGTGTCTGTGTGTGTATACCTGGAACTACAGACTGTGCACTGATTCACAATGAGCCATGTGTGAATGTGTGTATGTGATAGTATAGGGTGTGCATAGAGTCACAAAGAGCCGTGCATATGTGTCTTTGCATGGGTGTTGTGGTATAGGGTCTGCGTTGTGTCACAGTGACTGTGCGTGTGTGTGTGTTTGTGATGGTATAGTACGTGCATTGAATCAGAGAGAGCCATGCATGTGTCTCTGTGTGTGTGTGCTGGCATAGGCATTACATTGAGTCACAGTGAGCCATGTGTTTGTATGCTGGTGTAGACTCTGCATTGAGTCACAGTAAGCCTTGTGTGTGTGCCAGTACAGGCTGTGCATTGAGTCAGTGAGTCATATGTGTGTGTGTGTTTGTGTGTGTGTGTGCTGGTTTAGGCAGTGCATTGAGTCCAATGAGCAGTGTATGTTTGTGTGTGTGTGTGTGTGCTGCTATAGGTGGTTCACTGAGTCACAGTCAGGTATGTGTGAGTGAGTGTTTGTGTGTTCTTCTATAGGCTGTGCATTGATTCACAGTGAGCTCTGTGTGTATGGTGGTATAGGCGGTGCATTGAATCACAGTGATGGTTGTTTTTCTGTGTGTATGCTGCAGTAGGCTGTGAATTGAGTCACAGAAGGTGGGTCTTTGTGTGTGTATGTGCAGGTACAAGCTGCAGTTCGAGTCACAGTGATGGGTGTCTCTGTGTGATGTTATAGGCTGTGCATTGAATCACAGCGAGCCGTATTAGTGTGTGTACGTGTATTTGTGTATACGTGTGTGTGTGTGATGGTACAGGCTGAACATTGAGTCACTGAGGTGTGCATGTGTGTATGTGGTGTTACAGACTGTTCGTTAGGTCAAACTGAGCAATATGTGTGTGTAGGGGTGTGTGTGTACAGTTATTTGCTGTGCACTGAGTCACAGTGAACCATGTGTGTGTGGGGAGCTGGTATAGTCAGAGCACTGAGTCACAGTTGAATGTTGTTTGTGTATGTGTGTGTGTATTTGCTGGTGTAGACTGTGCATTGAGTCACAGTGAGTAGTGCGGTGTGTGTGCTGTGATGGTGTGGACTGTGGTTTTATCCACTTTGACCTGAACGGCTGTGTGTGTTTGTGTGTTTGTGTGTGTGTGTGTGCTGGCACTAGATGACAGTTGAGACAGAGTGGGCTGTGTGTCTGTGTGTGCGCTGGTATAGACTCTGTATTGAGTCACTGTGAGCTGTGTGTGTATGTGTGTGCTCGTATAGGCTGTGCATTGAGTCACAGTGAGGTGTTTGTGTGTGTGTGTGTGCTGGTACAGGAAGCGTTTTGAGTCACAGTCTCGTGTGTGTGTGTGTGCATGTGAGTTTGTGTGCTGGTATGGGCTTTATTGTGCTGGTATGGGCTTTATTGACTCATGGGTGTGTGTGTGAGTGTGGGTGATACAGACTGCATTGAGTCACAGTGCGCTGTGTGTGTGTGTGCTGGTATAGGCGATTTATTGAGTACCAGTGAGCCATGTGTGAGTGCGTGTTGGTGTGTGTGTGTGTGTACTGGTATAGGCTGTGCATTGAGTCACAGTGAGGCCTGCATCTGTGCATGTCTGTGTTTGTGTGTGTGTGTTTGCTGGTATAGGCTGAGCTTTGAATCACTCTGAGGTGTGTGTGCATGTGCTGGTAAAATTGTGCCTTGATTCACTGTGCCATGTGAGTGTGTGTGCACGCTGGTATAGGTTGTGCATTGAGTCAGAGTGGGAGGTGTGTGTGTCTGTGTGTTCTGGTATAGGCTGACAATTGAGGCACACTGAGGTCTGTGTGCACATGTGTGTATATGTGTGCTGGTACAGCCTGCTCATTGAGTCATATTGAGTTTTTTGTGTGTGTGTGTGCAAGTAGAGGCAGCACATTGAGTCACAGTGAGGTGTATGTGTGTGATGTTATATGCTATGCACTGATTCATAGGGAGGTTTGTGTCTGTGTGTGTGCACTTTCTAGTTTAGGATTTGCATTGAATCACACTGAGCTGTGTTTTTGAGTGTCAGTATGTGTGCGTGTGTGGAGGTATGGGCTGTGGATTGACTCACATTTTGCCGTATGTGCTTCTCTGTGTGTATATGTCTGCTAGCATATCCTGTGCACTAAGTCACAGGGAGCCATGTGTGTGTGTGTGTGTGTGTCCTGGTACAGAGTGTGCATTGATTCACAGTCAGCCATGTGTGTGTGTGTGTGAGTGCACTTGTATAGGATGTGCAGTGAGTCAGAGTGCTGTGTGTGTGTGTCTGCATGTTCTGATATAGGCTGACCATTGTGTAACATTGAGGGTGTGTGTGTGTGTGTGCTGGTATAGGCTGCATATTTTGTCACAGTGAGCTGTGTGTGTGTGTATGTGTAGGTACAGGCTGTGCATTGAGTCACAGTGTGGGGTGTGTGTGTGATGTTATATTCTGTGCACTAGGACAGAGTGAGCCGTGTGTGTGTGCTGGTATAATCTGAACATTGAGTCACAGTGTGGTGTGGTGTGTGTGCCTTTGCTGGTATGGACTGTGCATTGAATCCCAGCCCTGTGTTAGTGTTTGTGTATTTGGTGCTGTAGAGTCTGCATGAGTCACAGAAAGATGTGTGTGTGTGTACTGATATAGGCTGTACACTGAGCCATATTAAGGTGTGTTTCTGTGTGTGTGTGTGCGGGTATAGGCTATGCATTGACTCACATTGAGCCATGTGTTTGTATGTGCTACTATACGCTATTCATTGAGTCTCAGTGAGCCATTGTTGTGTGTGTCTGTTTACTTGTATGGGCCTGGCATTGAGTCACAGAGAGGTGTTTGTGTGTGTTTGTGTGTCTGTGTGGTGGTATAAAATGCATTGAGTCACATGGCGGTGTGTGTGAGAGTGTGTGTGTGTGCAGGTACAGGCTGGTATTGAACCACAGTGAGCCGTGTGTGTGTGTGCTGGAATAGGCAGAGCATTGAGTCTCCGGTGTGTGTATGTGTGTGTGTATGCTGGTATGGTCTCTGCATTGATTCACTAAGGTGTGTTGTGTGTGTATGTACATGGAGCTGAAGACTGTACACTGATTCACAGTGAGCTGTGTGTGTATGTGTGTGTGTGTGTGATGGTATGGGCTTTGCATTGAGTCACTGAGGTGTGTGTCTGTGTGTGTATACCTGGAGCTACAGACTGTGCACTGATTCACAATGAGCCATGTGTGAATGTGTGTATGTGATAGTATAGGGTGTTCATAGAGTCACAATGAGCCGTGCATATGTGTCTTTGCATGGGTGTTGTGGTATAGGCTGTGCATTGTGTCACAGTGACTGTGCGTGTGTGTGTGTGTGTGTTTGTGATGGTATAGTACATGCATTGTATCAGAGAGAGCCATGCATGCGTCTCTGTGTGTGTGTGCTGGCATAGGCATTACATTGTGTCACAGTGAGCCATGTGTTTGTATGCTGGTGGAGACTCTGCATTGAGTCACAGTAAGACTTGTGTGTGTGCCAGTACAGGCTGTGCAAGGAGTCAGTGAGTCATATATGTGTGTGTGTGTGTGTGTGTGTGTGCTGATATATGAAGTGCATTGAGTCCAAGTGAATCATGTATGTTTGTGTGTGTTTGTGGGTGCTGCTATAGGTGGTTCACTGAGTCACAGTCAGGTATGTGTGAGTGTTTGTGTGTTCTTGTATAGACTGTGCATTGATTCACAGTGAGGCATGTGTGTAAGCTGGTACAGGAGGTGCATTGAGTCACAGTGATGGTTGTGTTTGTGTGTGTGTGTGTGCTGCAGTAGGCTGTGTATTGAGTCACAGAAAGTGTGTCTTTGTGTGTGTATGTGCATGTACAGGCTGCGGTTTGAGTCACAGTGATGGGTGTCTCTGTGTGGTGTTATAGGCTGTGCATTGAATCACAGCCCTGTGTTAGTGTTGTGTATTTGGTGCTGTAGAGTCTGCATGAGTCACAGTAAGGTGTGTGTGTGTGCTGCTATATGCTGAGAATTGAGTCACACCTAGGTGAGTGTATGTGTATGTGTATGCTGATATGGGATTTGCATTGAATCACTGAACGGTGTGTGTTTGTGTGTGTGTGTACTGCTATAGTCTGTACACTGAGACATGTTAAGGTGTGTTTCTGTGTGTGTGTGTGCGGGTATAGGCTATGCATTGACTCACATTGAGCCATGTGTTTGTATGTGCTAGTATATACTGTTCATTGAGTCTCAGTGAGCCTTTGTTTTGTGTGTCTGTTTACTTGTATGGGCTTGGCATTGAGTCTCAGACAGGTGTGTGTGTGTGTCTGTGTGTCTGTGTGGTGGTATCATCTGCATTGAGTCACACGGCAGTGTGTGTGAGAGTGTGTGTGTGTGCAGGTACAGGCTGGTATTGAATGACAGTGAGCCGTGTGTGTGCCTGTGTGTGTGTGTGTGCTGGAATAGGCAGAGCATTGAGTCTCAGGTGTGTGTATGTGTGTGTGTATGCTGGTATGGTCTCTGCATTGATTCACTAAGGTGTGTTGTGTGTGTATGTACATGGAGCTGAAGACTGTACACTGATTCACAGTGAGCTGTGTGTGTATGTGTGTGTGTGTGTGATGGTATGGGCTTTGCATTGAGTCACTGAGGTGTGTGTCTGTGTGTGTATACCTGGAACTACAGACTGTGCACTGATTCACAATGAGCCATGTGTGAATGTGTGTATGTGATAGTATAGGGTGTGCATAGAGTCACAAAGAGCCGTGCATATGTGTCTTTGCATGGGTGTTGTGGTATAGGGTCTGCGTTGTGTCACAGTGACTGTGCGTGTGTGTGTGTTTGTGATGGTATAGTACGTGCATTGAATCAGAGAGAGCCATGCATGTGTCTCTGTGTGTGTGTGCTGGCATAGGCATTACATTGAGTCACAGTGAGAAATGTGTTTGTATGCTGGTGTAGACTCTGCATTGAGTCACAGTAAGCCTTGTGTGTGTGCCAGTACAGGCTGTGCATTGAGTCAGTGAGTCATATGTGTGTGTGTGTTTGTGTGTGTGTGTGCTGGTTTAGGCAGTGCATTGAGTCCAATGAGCAGTGTATGTTTGTGTGTGTGTGTGTGTGCTGCTATAGGTGGTTCACTGAGTCACAGTCAGGTATGTGTGAGTGAGTGTTTGTGTGTTCTTCTATAGGCTGTGCATTGATTCACAGTGAGCTCTGTGTGTATGGTGGTATAGGCGGTGCATTGAATCACAGTGATGGTTGTTTTTCTGTGTGTATGCTGCAGTAGGCTGTGAATTGAGTCACAGAAGGTGGGTCTTTGTGTTTGTATGTGCAGGTACAAGCTGCAGTTCGAGTCACAGTGATGGGTGTCTCTGTGTGATGTTATAGGCTGTGCATTGAATCACAGCGAGCCGTATTAGTGTGTGTATGTGTATTTGTGTATGCGTGTGTGTGTGTGATGGTACAGGCTGAACATTGAGTCACTGAGGTGTGCATGTGTGTATGTGGTGTTACAGACTGTTCGTTAGGTCAAACTGAGCAATATGTGTGTGTAGGGGTGTGTGTGTACAGTTATTTGCTGTGCACTGTGTCACAGTGAACCATGTGTGTGTGGGGAGCTGGTATAGTCAGAGCACTGAGTCACAGTTGAATGTGTGGGAGTTGTTTGTGTATGTGTGTGTGTATTTGCTGGTGTAGACTGTGCATTGAGTCACAGTGAGTAGTGCGGTGTGTGTGTGCTGTGATGGTGTGGACTGTGGTTTTATCCACTTTGACCTGAACGGCTGTGTGTGTTTGTGTGTTTGTGTGTGTGTGTGTGTGCTGGCACTAGATGACAATTGAGACAGAGTGGGCTGTGTGTCTGTGTGTGCGCTGGTATAGACTCTGTATTGAGTCACTGTGAGCTGTGTGTGTATGTGTGTGCTCGTATAGGCTGTGCATTGAGTCACAGTGAGGTGTTTGTGTGTGTGTGTGCTGGTACAGGAAGCGTTTTGAGTCACAGTCTCGTGTGTGTGTGTGTGCATGTGAGTTTGTGTGCTGGTATGGGCTTTATTGTGCTGGTATGGGCTTTATTGACTCATGGGTGTGTGTGTGAGTGTGGGTGATACAGACTGCATTGAGTCACAGTGCGCTGTGTGTGTGTGTGCTGGTATAGGCGATTTATTGAGTACCAGTGAGCCATGTGTGAGTGCATGTTGGTGTGTGTGTGTGTGTACTGGTATAGGCTGTGCATTGAGTCACAGTGAGGCCTGCATCTGTGCATGTCTGTGTTTGTGTGTGTGTGTTTGCTGGTATAGGCTGAGCTTTGAATCACTCTGAGGTGTGTGTGCATGTGCTGGTAAAATTGTGCCTTGATTCACTGTGCCATGTGAGTGTGTGTGCACGCTGGTATAGGTTGTGCATTGAGTCAGAGTGGGAGGTGTGTGTGTCTGTGTGTTCTGGTATAGGCTGACAATTGAGGCACACTGAGGTCTGTGTGCACATGTGTGTATATGTGTGCTGGTACAGCCTGCTCATTGAGTCATATTGAGTTTTTTGTGTGTGTGTGTGCAGGTAGAGGCAGCACATTGAGTCACAGTGAGGTGTATGTGTGTGATGTTATATGCTATGCACTGACTCATAGGGAGGTTTGTGTCTGTGTGTGTGCACTTTCTAGTTTAGGATTTGCATTGAATCACACTGAGCTGTGTTTTTGAGTGTCAGTATGTGTGCGTGTGTGGAGGTATGGGCTGTGGATTGACTCACATTTTGCCGTATCTGCTTCTCTGTGTGTGTATGTCTGCTAGCATATCCTGTGCACTAAGTCACAGGGAGCCATGTGTGTGTGTGTGTGTGTGTCCTGGTACAGAGTGTGCATTGATTCACAGTCAGCCATGTGTGTGTGTGTGAGTGCACTGGTATAGGATGTGCAGTGAGTCAGAGTGATGTGTGTGTGTGTCTGCATGTTCTGATATAGGCTGACCATTGTGTAACATTGAGGGTGTGTGTGTGTGTGTGCTGGTATAGGCTGCATATTTTGTCACAGTGAGCTGTGTGTGTGTGTATGTGTAGGTACAGGCTGTGCATTGAGTCACAGTGTGGGGTGTGTGTGTGATGTTATATTCTGTGCACTAGGACAGAGTGAGCCGTGTGTGTGTGCTGGTATAATCTGAACATTGAGTCACAGTGTGGTGTGGTGTGTGTGCCTTTTCTGGTATGGACTGTGCATTGAATCCCAGCCCTGTGTTAGTGTTTGTGTATTTGGTGCTGTAGAGTCTGCATGAGTCACAGTAAGATGTGTGTGTGTGTACTGCTATAGGCTGTACACTGAGCCATATTAAGGTGTGTTTCTGTGTGTGTGTGTGCGGGTATAGGCTATACATTGACTCACATTGAGCCATGTGTTTGTATGTGCTACTATACGCTATTCATTGAGTCTCAGTGAGCCATTGTTGTGTGTGTCTGTTTACTTGTATGGGCTTGGCATTGAGTCACAGAGAGGTGTTTGTGTGTGTTTGTGTGTCTGTGTGGTGGTATAAACTGCATTGAGTCACACGGCGGTGTGTGTGAGAGTGTGTGTGTGTGCAGGTACAGGCTGGTATTGAACCACAGTGAGCCTTGTGTGTGTGTGCTGGAATAGGCAGAGCATTGAGTCTCAGGTGTGTGTATGTGTGTGTGCATGCTGGTGTGGTCTCTGCATTGATTCACTAAGGTGTGTTGTGTGTGTATGTACATGGAGCTGAAGACTGTACACTGATTCACAGTGAGCTGTGTGTGTATGTGTGTGTGCGTGTGATGGTATGGGCTTTGCATTGAGTCACTGAGGTGTGTGTCTGTGTGTGTATACCTGGAACTACAGACTGTGCACTGATTCACAATGAGCCATGTGTGAATGTGTGTATGTGATAGTATAGGGTGTGCATAGAGTCACAAAGAGCCGTGCATATGTGTCTTTGCATGGGTGTTGTGGTATAGGGTCTGCGTTGTGTCACAGTGACTGTGCGTGTGTGTGTGTTTGTGATGGTATAGTACGTGCATTGAATCAGAGAGAGCCATGCATGTGTCTCTGTGTGTGTGTGCTGGCATAGGCATTACATTGAGTCACAGTGAGCCATGTGTTTGTATGCTGGTGTAGACTCTGCATTGAGTCACAGTAAGCCTTGTGTGTGTGCCAGTACAGGCTGTGCATTGAGTCAGTGAGTCATATGTGTGTGTGTGTTTGTGTGTGTGTGTGCTGGTTTAGGCAGTGCATTGAGTCCAATGAGCAGTGTATGTTTGTGTGTGTGTGTGTGTGCTGCTATAGGTGGTTCACTGAGTCACAGTCAGGTATGTGTGAGTGAGTGTTTGTGTGTTCTTCTATAGGCTGTGCATTGATTCACAGTGAGCTCTGTGTGTATGGTGGTATAGGCGGTGCATTGAATCACAGTGATGGTTGTTTTTCTGTGTGTATGCTGCAGTAGGCTGTGAATTGAGTCACAGAAGGTGGGTCTTTGTGTGTGTATGTGCAGGTACAAGCTGCAGTTCGAGTCACAGTGATGGGTGTCTCTGTGTGATGTTATAGGCTGTGCATTGAATCACAGCGAGCCGTATTAGTGTGTGTACGTGTATTTGTGTATGCGTGTGTGTGTGTGATGGTACAGGCTGAACATTGAGTCACTGAGGTGTGCATGTGTGTATGTGGTGTTACAGACTGTTCGTTAGGTCAAACTGAGCAATATGTGTGTGTAGGGGTGTGTGTGTACAGTTATTTGCTGTGCACTGAGTCACAGTGAACCATGTGTGTGTGGGGAGCTGGTATAGTCAGAGCACTGAGTCACAGTTGAATGTGTGGGAGTTGTTTGTGTATGTGTGTGTGTATTTGCTGGTGTAGACTGTGCATTGAGTCACAGTGAGTAGTGCGGTGTGTGTGTGCTGTGATGGTGTGGACTGTGGTTTTATCCACTTTGACCTGAACGGCTGTGTGTGTTTGTGTGTTTGTGTGTGTGTGTGTGCTGGCACTAGATGACAGTTGAGACAGAGTGGGCTGTGTGTCTGTGTGTGCGCTGGTATAGACTCTGTATTGAGTCACTGTGAGCTGTGTGTGTATGTGTGTGCTCGTATAGGCTGTGCATTGAGTCACAGTGAGGTGTTTGTGTGTGTGTGTGCTGGTACAGGAAGCGTTTTGAGTCACAGTCTCGTGTGTGTGTGTGTGCATGTGAGTTTGTGTGCTGGTATGGGCTTTATTGTGCTGGTATGGGCTTTATTGACTCATGGGTGTGTGTGTGAGTGTGGGTGATACAGACTGCATTGAGTCACAGTGCGCTGTGTGTGTGTGTGCTGGTATAGGCGATTTATTGAGTACCAGTGAGCCATGTGTGAGTGCGTGTTGGTGTGTGTGTGTGTGTACTGGTATAGGCTGTGCATTGAGTCACAGTGAGGCCTGCATCTGTGCATGTCTGTGTTTGTGTGTGTGTGTTTGCTGGTATAGGCTGAGCTTTGAATCACTCTGAGGTGTGTGTGCATGTGCTGGTAAAATTGTGCCTTGATTCACTGTGCCATGTGAGAGTGTGTGCACGCTGGTATAGGTTGTGCATTGAGTCAGAGTGGGAGGTGTGTGTGTCTGTGTGTTCTGGTATAGGCTGACAATTGAGGCACACTGAGGTCTGTGTGCACATGTGTGTATATGTGTGCTGGTACAGCCTGCTCATTGAGTCATATTGAGTTTTTTGTGTGTGTGTGTGCAAGTAGAGGCAGCACATTGAGTCACAGTGAGGTGTATGTGTGTGATGTTATATGCTATGCACTGATTCATAGGGAGGTTTGTGTCTGTGTGTGTGCACTTTCTAGTTTAGGATTTGCATTGAATCACACTGAGCTGTGTTTTTGAGTGTCAGTATGTGTGCGTGTGTGGAGGTATGGGCTGTGGATTGACTCACATTTTGCCGTATGTGCTTCTCTGTGTGTGTATGTCTGCTAGCATATCCTGTGCACTAAGTCACAGGGAGCCATGTGTGTGTGTGTGTGTGTGTCCTGGTACAGAGTGTGCATTGATTCACAGTCAGCCATGTGTGTGTGTGTGTGAGTGCACTGGTATAGGATGTGCAGTGAGTCAGAGTGCTGTGTGTGTGTGTCTGCATGTTCTGATATAGGCTGACCATTGTGTAACATTGAGGGTGTGTGTGTGTGTGTGCTGGTATAGGCTGCATATTTTGTCACAGTGAGCTGTGTGTGTGTGTATGTGTAGGTACAGGCTGTGCATTGAGTCACAGTGTGGGGTGTGTGTGTGATGTTATATTCTGTGCACTAGGACAGAGTGAGCCGTGTGTGTGTGCTGGTATAATCTGAACATTGAGTCACAGTGTGGTGTGGTGTGTGTGCCTTTGCTGGTATGGACTGTGCATTGAATCCCAGCCCTGTGTTAGTGTTTGTGTATTTGGTGCTGTAGAGTCTGCATGAGTCACAGTAAGATGTGTGTGTGTGTACTGATATAGGCTGTACACTGAGCCATATTAAGGTGTGTTTCTGTGTGTGTGTGTGCGGGTATAGGCTATGCATTGACTCACATTGAGCCATGTGTTTGTATGTGCTAGTATACACTGTTCATTGAGTCTCAGTGAGCCTTTGTTTTGTGTGTCTGTTTACTTGTATGGGCTTGGCATTGAGTCTCAGACAGGTGTGTGTGTGTGTCTGTGTGGTGGTATCATCTGCATTGAGTCACACGGCAGTGTGTGTGAGAGTGTGTGTGTGTGCAGGTACAGGCTGGTATTGAATGACTGTGAGCCATGTGTGTGCCTGTGTGTGTGTGTGTGCTGGAATAGGCAGAGCATTGAGTCTCAGGTGTGTGTATGTGTGTGTGTATGCTGGTATGGTCTCTGCATTGATTCACTAAGGTGTGTTGTGTGTGTATGTACATGGAGCTGAAGACTGTACACTGATTCACAGTGAGCTGTGTGTGTATGTGTGTGTGTGTGTGATGGTATGGGCTTTGCATTGAGTCACTGAGGTGTGTGTCTGTGTGTGTATACGTGGAACTACAGACTGTGCACTGATTCACAATGAGCCATGTGTGAATGTGTGTATGTGATAGTATAGGGTGTGCATAGAGTCACAAAGAGCCGTGCATATGTGTCTTTGCATGGGTGTTGTGGTATAGGGTCTGCGTTGTGTCACAGTGACTGTGCGTGTGTGTGTGTTTGTGATGGTATAGTACGTGCATTGAATCAGAGAGAGCCATGCATGTGTCTCTGTGTGTGTGTGCTGGCATAGGCATTACATTGAGTCACAGTGAGCCATGTGTTTGTATGCTGGTGTAGACTCTGCATTGAGTCACAGTAAGCCTTGTGTGTGTGCCAGTACAGGCTGTGCATTGAGTCAGTGAGTCATATGTGTGTGTGTGTTTGTGTGTGTGTGTGCTGGTTTAGGCAGTGCATTGAGTCCAATGAGCAGTGTATGTGTGTGTGTGTGTGTGCTGCTATAGGTGGTTCACTGAGTCACAGTCAGGTATGTGTGAGTGAGTGTTTGTGTGTTCTTCTATAGGCTGTGCATTGATTCACAGTGAGCTCTGTGTGTGTGGTGGTATAGGCGGTGCATTGAATCACAGTGATGGTTGTTTTTCTGTGTGTATGCTGCAGTAGGCTGTGAATTGAGTCACAGAAGGTGGGTCTTTGTGTGTGTATGTGCAGGTACAAGCTGCAGTTCGAGTCACAGTGATGGGTGTCTCTGTGTGATGTTATAGGCTGTGCATTGAATCACAGCGAGCCGTATTAGTGTGTGTACGTGTATTTGTGTATGCGTGTGTGTGTGTGATGGTACAGGCTGAACATTGAGTCACTGAGGTGTGCATGTGTGTATGTGGTGTTACAGACTGTTCGTTAGGTCAAACTGAGCAATATGTGTGTGTAGGGGTGTGTGTGTACAGTTATTTGCTGTGCACTGAGTCACAGTGAACCATGTGTGTGTGGGGAGCTGGTATAGTCAGAGCACTGAGTCACAGTTGAATGTGTGGGAGTTGTTTGTGTATGTGTGTGTGTATTTGCTGGTGTAGACTGTGCATTGAGTCACAGTGAGTAGTGCGGTGTGTGTGTGCTGTGATGGTGTGGACTGTGGTTTTATCCACTTTGACCTGAACGGCTGTGTGTGTTTGTGTGTTTGTGTGTGTGTGTGTGCTGGCACTAGATGACAGTTGAGACAGAGTGGGCTGTGTGTCTGTGTGTGCGCTGGTATAGACTCTGTATTGAGTCACTGTGAGCTGTGTGTGTATGTGTGTGCTCGTATAGGCTGTGCATTGAGTCACAGTGAGGTGTTTGTGTGTGTGTGTGCTGGTACAGGAAGCGTTTTGAGTCACAGTCTCGTGTGTGTGTGTGTGCATGTGAGTTTGTGTGCTGGTATGGGCTTTATTGTGCTGGTATGGGCTTTATTGACTCATGGGTGTGTGTGTGAGTGTGGGTGATACAGACTGCATTGAGTCACAGTGCGCTGTGTGTGTGTGTGCTGGTATAGGCGATTTATTGAGTACCAGTGAGCCATGTGTGAGTGCGTGTTGGTGTGTGTGTGTGTGTACTGGTATAGGCTGTGCATTGAGTCACAGTGAGGCCTGCATCTGTGCATGTCTGTGTTTGTGTGTGTGTGTTTGCTGGTATAGGCTGAGCTTTGAATCACTCTGAGGTGTGTGTGCATGTGCTGGTAAAATTGTGCCTTGATTCACTGTGCCATGTGAGAGTGTGTGCACGCTGGTATAGGTTGTGCATTGAGTCAGAGTGGGAGGTGTGTGTGTCTGTGTGTTCTGGTATAGGCTGACAATTGAGGCACACTGAGGTCTGTGTGCACATGTGTGTATATGTGTGCTGGTACAGCCTGCTCATTGAGTCATATTGAGTTTTTTGTGTGTGTGTGTGCAAGTAGAGGCAGCACATTGAGTCACAGTGAGGTGTATGTGTGTGATGTTATATGCTATGCACTGATTCATAGGGAGGTTTGTGTCTGTGTGTGTGCACTTTCTAGTTTAGGATTTGCATTGAATCACACTGAGCTGTGTTTTTGAGTGTCAGTATGTGTGCGTGTGTGGAGGTATGGGCTGTGGATTGACTCACATTTTGCCGTATGTGCTTCTCTGTGTGTGTATGTCTGCTAGCATATCCTGTGCACTAAGTCACAGGGAGCCATGTGTGTGTGTGTGTGTGTGTCCTGGTACAGAGTGTGCATTGATTCACAGTCAGCCATGTGTGTGTGTGTGTGAGTGCACTGGTATAGGATGTGCAGTGAGTCAGAGTGCTGTGTGTGTGTGTCTGCATGTTCTGATATAGGCTGACCATTGTGTAACATTGAGGGTGTGTGTGTGTGTGTGCTGGTATAGGCTGCATATTTTGTCACAGTGAGCTGTGTGTGTGTGTATGTGTAGGTACAGGCTGTGCATTGAGTCACAGTGTGGGGTGTGTGTGTGATGTTATATTCTGTGCACTAGGACAGAGTGAGCCGTGTGTGTGTGCTGGTATAATCTGAACATTGAGTCACAGTGTGGTGTGGTGTGTGTGCCTTTGCTGGTATGGACTGTGCATTGAATCCCAGCCCTGTGTTAGTGTTTGTGTATTTGGTGCTGTAGAGTCTGCATGAGTCACAGTAAGATGTGTGTGTGTGTACTGATATAGGCTGTACACTGAGCCATATTAAGGTGTGTTTCTGTGTGTGTGTGTGCGGGTATAGGCTATGCATTGACTCACATTGAGCCATGTGTTTGTATGTGCTAGTATACACTGTTCATTGAGTCTCAGTGAGCCTTTGTTTTGTGTGTCTGTTTACTTGTATGGGCTTGGCATTGAGTCTCAGACAGGTGTGTGTGTGTGTCTGTGTGGTGGTATCATCTGCATTGAGTCACACGGCAGTGTGTGTGAGAGTGTGTGTGTGTGCAGGTACAGGCTGGTATTGAATGACTGTGAGCCATGTGTGTGCCTGTGTGTGTGTGTGTGCTGGAATAGGCAGAGCATTGAGTCTCAGGTGTGTGTATGTGTGTGTGTATGCTGGTATGGTCTCTGCATTGATTCACTAAGGTGTGTTGTGTGTGTATGTACATGGAGCTGAAGACTGTACACTGATTCACAGTGAGCTGTGTGTGTATGTGTGTGTGTGTGTGATGGTATGGGCTTTGCATTGAGTCACTGAGGTGTGTGTCTGTGTGTGTATACGTGGAACTACAGACTGTGCACTGATTCACAATGAGCCATGTGTGAATGTGTGTATGTGATAGTATAGGGTGTGCATAGAGTCACAAAGAGCCGTGCATATGTGTCTTTGCATGGGTGTTGTGGTATAGGGTCTGCGTTGTGTCACAGTGACTGTGTGTGTGTGTGTGTTTGTGATGGTATAGTACGTGCATTGAATCAGAGAGAGCCATGCATGTGTCTCTGTGTGTGTGTGCTGGCATAGGCATTACATTGAGTCACAGTGAGCCATGTGTTTGTATGCTGGTGTAGACTCTGCATTGAGTCACAGTAAGCCTTGTGTGTGTGCCAGTACAGGCTGTGCATTGAGTCAGTGAGTCATATGTGTGTGTGTGTTTGTGTGTGTGTGTGCTGGTTTAGGCAGTGCATTGAGTCCAATGAGCAGTGTATGTGTGTGTGTGTGTGTGCTGCTATAGGTGGTTCACTGAGTCACAGTCAGGTATGTGTGAGTGAGTGTTTGTGTGTTCTTCTATAGGCTGTGCATTGATTCACAGTGAGCTCTGTGTGTGTGGTGGTATAGGCGGTGCATTGAATCACAGTGATGGTTGTTTTTCTGTGTGTATGCTGCAGTAGGCTGTGAATTGAGTCACAGAAGGTGGGTCTTTGTGTGTGTATGTGCAGGTACAAGCTGCAGTTCGAGTCACAGTGATGGGTGTCTCTGTGTGATGTTATAGGCTGTGCATTGAATCACAGCGAGCCGTATTAGTGTGTGTACGTGTATTTGTGTATGCGTGTGTGTTTGTGATGGTACAGGCTGAACATTGAGTCACTGAGGTGTGCATGTGTGTATGTGGTGTTACAGACTGTTCGTTAGGTCAAACTGAGCAATATGTGTGTGTAGGGGTGTGTGTGTACAGTTATTTGCTGTGCACTGAGTCACAGTGAACCATGTGTGTGTGGGGAGCTGGTATAGTCAGAGCACTGAGTCACAGTTGAATGTGTGGGAGTTGTTTGTGTATGTGTGTGTGTATTTGCTGGTGTAGACTGTGCATTGAGTCACAGTGAGTAGTGCGGTGTGTGTGTGCTGTGATGGTGTGGACTGTGGTTTTATCCACTTTGACCTGAACGGCTGTGTGTGTTTGTGTGTTTGTGTGTGTGTGTGTGCTGGCACTAGATGACAGTTGAGACAGAGTGGGCTGTGTGTCTGTGTGTGCGCTGGTATAGACTCTGTATTGAGTCACTGTGAGCTGTGTGTGTATGTGTGTGCTCGTATAGGCTGTGCTTTGAGTCACAGTGAGGTGTTTGTGTGTGTGTGTGCTGGTACAGGAAGCGTTTTGAGTCACAGTCTCGTGTGTGTGTGTGTGCATGTGAGTTTGTGTGCTGGTATGGGCTTTATTGTGCTGGTATGGGCTTTATTGACTCATGGGTGTGTGTGTGAGTGTGGGTGATACAGACTGCTTTGAGTCACAGTGCGCTGTGTGTATGTGTGCTGGTATAGGCGATTTATTGAGTACCAGTGAGCCATGTGTGAGTGCGTGTTGGTGTGTGTGTGTGTGTACTGGTATAGGCTGTGCATTGAGTCACAGTGAGGCCTGCATCTGTGCATGTCTGTGTTTGTGTGTGTGTGTTTGCTGGTATAGGCTGAGCTTTGAATCACTCTGAGGTGTGTGTGCATGTGCTGGTAAAATTGTGCCTTGATTCACTGTGCCATGTGAGTGTGTGTGCACGCTGGTATAGGTTGTGCATTGAGTCAGAGTGGGAGGTGTGTGTGTCTGTGTGTTCTGGTATAGGCTGACAATTGAGGCACACTGAGGTCTGTGTGCACATGTGTGTATATGTGTGCTGGTACAGCCTGCTCATTGAGTCATATTCAGTTTTTTTTGTGTGTGTGTGCAGGTAGAGGCAGCACATTGAGTCACAGTGAGGTGTATGTGTGTGATGTTATATGCTATGCACTGATTCATAGGGAGGTTTGTGTCTGTGTGTGTGCACTTTCTAGTTTAGGATTTGCATTGAATCACACTGAGCTGTGTTTTTGAGTGTCAGTATGTGTGTGTGTGTGGAGGTATGGGCTGTGGATTGACTCACATTTTGCCGTATGTGCTTCTCTGTGTGTGTATGTCTGCTAGCATATCCTGTGCACTAAGTCAAAGGGAGCCATGTGTGTGTGTGTGTGTGTGTCCTGGTACAGAGTGTGCATTGATTCACAGTCAGCCATGTGTGTGTGTGTGTGAGTGCACTGGTATAGGATGTGCAGTGAGTCAGAGTGATGTGTGTGTGTGTCTGCATGTTCTGATATAGGCTGACCATTGTGTAACATTGAGGGTGTGTGTGTGTGTGTGCTGGTATAGGCTGCATATTTTGTCACAGTGAGCTGTGTGTGTGTGTATGTGTAGGTACAGGCTGTGCATTGAGTCACACTGTGGGGTGTGTGTGTGATGTTATATTCTGTGCACTAGGACAGAGTGAGCCGTGTGTGTGTGCTGGTATAATCTGAACATTGAGTCACAGTGTGGTGTGGTGTGTGTGCCTTTGCTGGTATGGACTGTGCATTGAATCCCAGCCCTGTGTTAGTGTTTGTGTATTTGGTGCTGTAGAGTCTGCATGAGTCACAGAAAGATGTGTGTGTGTGTACTGATATAGGCTGTACACTGAGCCATATTAAGGTGTGTTTCTGTGTGTGTGTGTGCGGGTATAGGCTATGCATTGACTCACATTGAGCCATGTGTTTGTATGTGCTACTATACGCTATTCATTGAGTCTCAGTGAGCCATTGTTGTGTGTGTCTGTTTACTTGTATGGGCTTGGCATTGAGTCACAGAGAGGTGTTTGTGTGTGTTTGTGTGTCTGTGTGGTGGTATAAACTGCATTGAGTCACATGGCGGTGTGTGTGAGAGTGTGTGTGTGTGCAGGTACAGGCTGGTATTGAACCACAGTGAGCCGTGTGTGTGTGTGCTGGAATAGGCAGAGCATTGAGTCTCCGGTGTGTGTATGTGTGTGTGTATGCTGGTATGGTCTCTGCATTGATTCACTAAGGTGTGTTGTGTGTGTATGTACATGGAGCTGAAGACTGTACACTGATTCACAGTGAGCTGTGTGTGTATGTGTGTGTGTGTGTGATGGTATGGGCTTTGCATTGAGTCACTGAGGTGTGTGTCTGTGTGTGTATACCTGGAACTACAGACTGTGCACTGATTCACAATGAGCCATGTGTGAATGTGTGTATGTGATAGTATAGGGTGTGCATAGAGTCACAAAGAGCCGTGCATATGTGTCTTTGCATGGGTGTTGTGGTATAGGGTCTGCGTTGTGTCACAGTGACTGTGCGTGTGTGTGTGTTTGTGATGGTATAGTACGTGCATTGAATCAGAGAGAGCCATGCATGTGTCTCTGTGTGTGTGTGCTGGCATAGGCATTACATTGAGTCACAGTGAGCCATGTGTTTGTATGCTGGTGTAGACTCTGCATTGAGTCACAGTAAGCCTTGTGTGTGTGCCAGTACAGGCTGTGCATTGAGTCAGTGAGTCATATGTGTGTGTGTGTTTGTGTGTGTGTGTGCTGGTTTAGGCAGTGCATTGAGTCCAATGAGCAGTGTATGTTTGTGTGTGTGTGTGTGTGCTGCTATAGGTGGTTCACTGAGTCACAGTCAGGTATGTGTGAGTGAGTGTTTGTGTGTTCTTCTATAGGCTGTGCATTGATTCACAGTGAGCTCTGTGTGTATGGTGGTATAGGCGGTGCATTGAATCACAGTGATGGTTGTTTTTCTGTGTGTATGCTGCAGTAGGCTGTGAATTGAGTCACAGAAGGTGGGTCTTTGTGTGTGTATGTGCAGGTACAAGCTGCAGTTCGAGTCACAGTGATGGGTGTCTCTGTGTGATGTTATAGGCTGTGCATTGAATCACAGCGAGCCGTATTAGTGTGTGTACGTGTATTTGTGTATGCGTGTGTGTGTGTGATGGTACAGGCTGAACATTGAGTCACTGAGGTGTGCATGTGTGTATGTGGTGTTACAGACTGTTCGTTAGGTCAAACTGAGCAATATGTGTGTGTAGGGGTGTGTGTGTACAGTTATTTGCTGTGCACTGAGTCACAGTGAACCATGTGTGTGTGGGGAGCTGGTATAGTCAGAGCACTGAGTCACAGTTGAATGTGTGGGAGTTGTTTGTGTATGTGTGTGTGTATTTGCTGGTGTAGACTGTGCATTGAGTCACAGTGAGTAGTGCGGTGTGTGTGTGCTGTGATGGTGTGGACTGTGGTTTTATCCACTTTGACCTGAACGGCTGTGTGTGTTTGTGTGTTTGTGTGTGTGTGTGTGCTGGCACTAGATGACAGTTGAGACAGAGTGGGCTGTGTGTCTGTGTGTGCGCTGGTATAGACTCTGTATTGAGTCACTGTGAGCTGTGTGTGTATGTGTGTGCTCGTATAGGCTGTGCTTTGAGTCACAGTGAGGTGTTTGTGTGTGTGTGTGCTGGTACAGGAAGCGTTTTGAGTCACAGTCTCGTGTGTGTGTGTGTGCATGTGAGTTTGTGTGCTGGTATGGGCTTTATTGTGCTGGTATGGGCTTTATTGACTCATGGGTGTGTGTGTGAGTGTGGGTGATACAGACTGCTTTGAGTCACAGTGCGCTGTGTGTATGTGTGCTGGTATAGGCGATTTATTGAGTACCAGTGAGCCATGTGTGAGTGCGTGTTGGTGTGTGTGTGTGTGTACTGGTATAGGCTGTGCATTGAGTCACAGTGAGGCCTGCATCTGTGCATGTCTGTGTTTGTGTGTGTGTGTTTGCTGGTATAGGCTGAGCTTTGAATCACTCTGAAGTGTGTGTGCATGTGCTGGTAAAATTGTGCCTTGATTCACTGTGCCATGTGAGTGTGTGTGCACGCTGGTATAGGTTGTGCATTGAGTCAGAGTGGGAGGTGTGTGTGTCTGTGTGTTCTGGTATAGGCTGACAATTGAGGCACACTGAGGTCTGTGTGCACATGTGTGTATATGTGTGCTGGTACAGCCTGCTCATTGAGTCATATTGAGTTTTTTGTGTGTGTGTGTGCAGGTAGAGGCAGCACATTGAGTCACAGTGAGGTGTATGTGTGTGATGTTATATGCTATGCACTGATTCATAGGGAGGTTTGTGTCTGTGTGTGTGCACTTTCTAGTTTAGGATTTGCATTGAATCACACTGAGCTGTGTTTTTGAGTGTCAGTATGTGTGCGTGTGTGGAGGTATGGGCTGTGGATTGACTCACATTTTGACATATGTGCTTCCCTGTGTGTGTATGTCTGCTAGCATATCCTGTGCACTGAGTCACAGGGAGCCGTGTGTGTGTGTGTGTGTGTGTCCTGGTACAGAGTGTGCATTGATTCACAGTCAGCCATGTGTGTGTGTGTGTGAGTGCACTGGTATAGGATGTGCAGTGAGTCAGAGTGATGTGTGTGTGTGTCTGCATGTTCTGATATAGGCTGACCATTGTGTAACATTGAGGGTGTGTGTGTGTGTGTGCTGGTATAGGCTGCATATTTTGTCACAGTGAGCTGTGTGTGTGTGTATGTGTAGGTACAGGCTGTGCATTGAGTCACAGTGTGGGGTGTGTGTGTGATGTTATATTCTGTGCACTAGGACAGAGTGAGCCGTGTGTGTGTGCTGGTATAATCTGAACATTGAGTCACAGTGTGGTGTGGTGTGTGTGCCTTTGCTGGTATGGACTGTGCATTGCATCCCAGCCCTGTGTTAGTGTTTGTGTATTTGGTGCTGTAGAGTCTGCATGAGTCACAGTAAGATGTGTGTGTGTGTACTGCTATAGGCTGTACACTGAGCCATATTAAGGTGTGTTTCTGTGTGTGTGTGTGCGGGTATAGGCTATACATTGACTCACATTGAGCCATGTGTTTGTATGTGCTACTATACGCTATTCATTGAGTCTCAGTGAGCCATTGTTGTGTGTGTCTGTTTACTTGTATGGGCTTGGCATTGAGTCACAGAGAGGTGTTTGTGTGTGTTTGTGTGTCTGTGTGGTGGTATAAACTGCATTGAGTCACACGGCGGTGTGTGTGAGAGTGTGTGTGTGTGCAGGTACAGGCTGGTATTGAACCACAGTGAGCCGTGTGTGTGTGTGCTGGAATAGGCAGAGCATTGAGTCTCAGGTGTGTGTATGTGTGTGTGTATGCTGGTATGGTCTCTGCATTGATTCACTAAGGTGTGTTGTGTGTGTATGCACATGGAGCTGAAGACTGTACACTGATTCACAGTGAGCTGTGTGTGTATGTGTGTGTGTGTGTGATGGTATGGGCTTTGCATTGAGTCACTGAGGTGTGTGTCTGTGTGTGTATACCTGGAGCTACAGACTGTGCACTGATTCACAATGAGCCATGTGTGAATGTGTGTATGTGATAGTATAGGGTGTTCATAGAGTCACAAAGAGCCGTACATATGTGTCTTTGCATGGGTGTTGTGGTATAGGCTGTGCATTGTGTCACAGTGACTGTGCGTGTGTGTGTGTGTGTGTTTGTGATGGTATGGTACATGCATTGTATCAGAGAGAGCCATGCATGCGTCTCTGTGTGTGTGTGCTGGCATAGGCATTACATTGTGTCACAGTGAGCCATGTGTTTGTATGCTGGTGGAGACTCTGCATTGAGTCACAGTAAGACTTGTGTGTGTGCCAGTACAGGCTGTGCAAGGAGTCAGTGAGTCATATATGTGTGTGTGTGTGTGTGTGTGTGTGCTGATATATGAAGTGCATTGAGTCCAAGTGAATCATGTATGTTTGTGTGTGTTTGTGGGTGCTGCTATAGGTGGTTCACTGAGTCACAGTCAGGTATGTGTGAGTGTTTGTGTGTTCTTGTATAGGCTGTGCATTGATTCACAGTGAGGCATGTGTGTAAGCTGGTACAGGAGGTGCATTGAGTCACAGTGATGGTTGTGTTTGTGTGTGTGTGTGTGCTGCAGTAGGCTGTGTATTGAGTCACAGAAAGTGGGTCTTTGTGTGTGTATGTGCATGTACAGGCTGCGGTTTGAGTCACAGTGATGGGTGTCTCTGTGTGGTGTTATAGGCTGTGCATTGAATCACAGCCCTGTGTTAGTGTTGTGTATTTGGTGCTGTAGAGTCTGCATGAGTCACAGTAAGGTGTGTGTGTGTGCTGCTATATGCTGAGAATTGAGTCACACCTAGGTGAGTGTATGTGTATGTGTATGCTGATATGGGATTTGCATTGAATCACTGAACGGTGTGTGTTTGTGTGTGTGTGTACTGCTATAGTCTGTACACTGAGACATGTTAAGGTGTGTTTCTGTGTGTGTGTGTGCGGGTATAGGCTATGCATTGACTCACATTGAGCCATGTGTTTGTATGTGCTACTATACGCTATTCATTGAGTCTCAGTGAGCCATTGTTTTGTGTGTCTGTTTACTTGTATGGGCTTGGCATTGAGTCTCAGACAGGTGTGTGTGTGTGTCTGTGTGTCTGTGTGGTGGTATCATCTGCATTGAGTCACACGGCAGTGTGTGTGAGAGTGTGTGTGTGTGCAGGTACAGGCTGGTATTGAATGACAGTGAGCCGTGTGTGTGCCTGTGTGTGTGTGTGTGCTGGAATAGGCAGAGCATTGAGTCTCAGGTGTGTGTATGTGTGTGTGTATGCTGGTATGGTCTCTGCATTGATTCACTAAGGTGTGTTGTGTGTGTATGTACATGGAGCTGAAGACTGTACAGTGATTCACAGTGAGCTGTGTGTGTATGTGTGTGTGTGTGTGATGGTATGGGCTTTGCATTGAGTCACTGAGGTGTGTGTCTGTGTGTGTATACCTGGAACTACAGACTGTGCACTGATTCACAATGAGCCATGTGTGAATGTGTGTATGTGATAGTATAGGGTGTGCATAGAGTCACAAAGAGCCGTGCATATGTGTCTTTGCATGGGTGTTGTGGTATAGGGTCTGTGTTGTGTCACAGTGACTGTGCGTGTGTGTGTGTTTGTGATGGTATAGTACGTGCATTGAATCAGAGAGAGCCATGCATGTGTCTCTGTGTGTGTGCTGGCATAGGCATTACATTGAGTCACAGTGAGAAATGTGTTTGTATGCTGGTGTAGACTCTGCATTGAGTCACAGTAAGCCTTGTGTGTGTGCCAGTACAGGCTGTGCATTGAGTCAGTGAGTCATATATGTGTGTGTGTTTGTGTGTGTGTGTGCTGGTTTAGGCAGTGCATTGAGTCCAATGAGCAGTGTATGTTTGTGTGTGTGTGTCTGTGCTGCTATAGGTGGTTCACTGAGTCACAGTCAGGTATGTGTGAGTGAGTGTTTGTGTGTTCTTCTATAGGCTGTGCATTGATTCACAGTGAGCTCTGTGTGTATGGTGGTATAGGCGGTGCATTGAATCACAGTGATGGTTGTTTTTCTGTGTGTATGCTGCAGTAGGCTGTGAATTGAGTCACAGAAGGTGGGTCTTTGTGTGTGTATGTGCAGGTACAAGCTGCAGTTCGAGTCACAGTGATGGGTGTCTCTGTGTGATGTTATAGGCTGTGCATTGAATCACAGCGAGCCGTATTAGTGTGTGTATGTGTATTTGTGTATGCGTGTGTGTGTGTGATGGTACAGGCTGAACATTGAGTCACTGAGGTGTGCATGTGTGTATGTGGTGTTACAGACTGTTCGTTAGGTCAAACTGAGCAATATGTGTGTGTAGGGGTGTGTGTGTACAGTTATTTGCTGTGCACTGTGTCACAGTGAACCATGTGTGTGTGGGGAGCTGGTATAGTCAGAGCACTGAGTCACAGTTGAATGTGTGGGAGTTGTTTGTGTATGTGTGTGTGTATTTGCTGGTGTAGACTGTGCATTGAGTCACAGTGAGTAGTGCGGTGTGTGTGTGCTGTGATGGTGTGGACTGTGGTTTTATCCACTTTGACCTGAACGGCTGTGTGTGTTTGTGTGTTTGTGTGTGTGTGTGTGTGCTGGCACTAGATGACAATTGAGACAGAGTGGGCTGTGTGTCTGTGTGTGCGCTGGTATAGACTCTGTATTGAGTCACTGTGAGCTGTGTGTGTATGTGTGTGCTCGTATAGGCTGTGCATTGAGTCACAGTGAGGTGTTTGTGTGTGTGTGTGCTGGTACAGGAAGCGTTTTGAGTCACAGTCTCGTGTGTGTGTGTGTGCATGTGAGTTTGTGTGCTGGTATGGGCTTTATTGTGCTGGTATGGGCTTTATTGACTCATGGGTGTGTGTGTGAGTGTGGGTGATACAGACTGCATTGAGTCACAGTGCGCTGTGTGTGTGTGTGCTGGTATAGGCGATTTATTGAGTACCAGTGAGCCATGTGTGAGTGCGTGTTGGTGTGTGTGTGTGTGTACTGGTATAGGCTGTGCATTGAGTCACAGTGAGGCCTGCATCTGTGCATGTCTGTGTTTGTGTGTGTGTGTTTGCTGGTATAGGCTGAGCTTTGAATCACTCTGAGGTGTGTGTGCATGTGCTGGTAAAATTGTGCCTTGATTCACTGTGCCATGTGAGTGTGTGTGCACGCTGGTATAGGTTGTGCATTGAGTCAGAGTGGGAGGTGTGTGTGTCTGTGTGTTCTGGTATAGGCTGACAATTGAGGCACACTGAGGTCTGTGTGCACATGTGTGTATATGTGTGCTGGTACAGCCTGCTCATTGAGTCATATTGAGTTTTTTGTGTGTGTGTGTGCAGGTAGAGGCAGCACATTGAGTCACAGTGAGGTGTATGTGTGTGATGTTATATGCTATGCACTGACTCATAGGGAGGTTTGTGTCTGTGTGTGTGCACTTTCTAGTTTAGGATTTGCATTGAATCACACTGAGCTGTGTTTTTGAGTGTCAGTATGTGTGCGTGTGTGGAGGTATGGGCTGTGGATTGACTCACATTTTGCCGTATCTGCTTCTCTGTGTGTGTATGTCTGCTAGCATATCCTGTGCACTAAGTCACAGGGAGCCATGTGTGTGTGTGTGTGTGTGTGTCCTGGTACAGAGTGTGCATTGATTCACAGTCAGCCATGTGTGTGTGTGTGAGTGCACTGGTATAGGATGTGCAGTGAGTCAGAGTGATGTGTGTGTGTGTCTGCATGTTCTGATATAGGCTGACCATTGTGTAACATTGAGGGTGTGTGTGTGTGTGTGCTGGTATAGGCTGCATATTTTGTCACAGTGAGTTGTGTGTGTGTGTATGTGTAGGTACAGGCTGTGCATTGAGTCACACTGTGGGGTGTGTGTGTGATGTTATATTCTGTGCACTAGGACAGAGTGAGCCGTGTGTGTGTGCTGGTATAATCTGAACATTGAGTCACAGTGTGGTGTGGTGTGTGTGCCTTTTCTGGTATGGACTGTGCATTGAATCCCAGCCCTGTGTTAGTGTTTGTGTATTTGGTGCTGTAGAGTCTGCATGAGTCACAGTAAGATGTGTGTGTGTGTACTGCTATAGGCTGTACACTGAGCCATATTAAGGTGTGTTTCTGTGTGTGTGTGTGCGGGTATAGGCTATACATTGACTCACATTGAGCCATGTGTTTGTATGTGCTACTATACGCTATTCATTGAGTCTCAGTGAGCCATTGTTGTGTGTGTCTGTTTACTTGTATGGGCTTGGCATTGAGTCACAGAGAGGTGTTTGTGTGTGTTTGTGTGTCTGTGTGGTGGTATAAACTGCATTGAGTCACACGGCGGTGTGTGTGAGAGTGTGTGTGTGTGCAGGTACAGGCTGGTATTGAACCACAGTGAGCCGTGTGTGTGTGTGCTGGAATAGGCAGAGCATTGAGTCTCAGGTGTGTGTATGTGTGTGTGCATGCTGGTGTGGTCTCTGCATTGATTCACTAAGGTGTGTTGTGTGTGTATGTACATGGAGCTGAAGACTGTACACTGATTCACAGTGAGCTGTGTGTGTATGTGTGTGTGCGTGTGATGGTATGGGCTTTGCATTGAGTCACTGAGGTGTGTGTCTGTGTGTGTATACCTGGAACTACAGACTGTGCACTGATTCACAATGAGCCATGTGTGAATGTGTGTATGTGATAGTATAGGGTGTGCATAGAGTCACAAAGAGCCGTGCATATGTGTCTTTGCATGGGTGTTGTGGTATAGGGTCTGCGTTGTGTCACAGTGACTGTGCGTGTGTGTGTGTTTGTGATGGTATAGTACGTGCATTGAATCAGAGAGAGCCATGCATGTGTCTCTGTGTGTGTGTGCTGGCATAGGCATTACATTGAGTCACAGTGAGCCATGTGTTTGTATGCTGGTGTAGACTCTGCATTGAGTCACAGTAAGCCTTGTGTGTGTGCCAGTACAGGCTGTGCATTGAGTCAGTGAGTCATATGTGTGTGTGTGTTTGTGTGTGTGTGTGCTGGTTTAGGCAGTGCATTGAGTCCAATGAGCAGTGTATGTTTGTGTGTGTGTGTGTGTGCTGCTATAGGTGGTTCACTGAGTCACAGTCAGGTATGTGTGAGTGAGTGTTTGTGTGTTCTTCTATAGGCTGTGCATTGATTCACAGTGAGCTCTGTGTGTATGGTGGTATAGGCGGTGCATTGAATCACAGTGATGGTTGTTTTTCTGTGTGTATGCTGCAGTAGGCTGTGAATTGAGTCACAGAAGGTGGGTCTTTGTGTTTGTATGTGCAGGTACAAGCTGCAGTTCGAGTCACAGTGATGGGTGTCTCTGTGTGAGGTTATAGGCTGTGCATTGAATCACAGCGAGCCGTATTAGTGTGTGTATGTGTATTTGTGTATGCGTGTGTGTGTGTGATGGTACAGGCTGAACATTGAGTCACTGAGGTGTGCATGTGTGTATGTGGTGTTACAGACTGTTCGTTAGGTCAAACTGAGCAATATGTGTGTGTAGGGGTGTGTGTGTACAGTTATTTGCTGTGCACTGTGTCACAGTGAACCATGTGTGTGTGGGGAGCTGGTATAGTCAGAGCACTGAGTCACAGTTGAATGTGTGGGAGTTGTTTGTGTATGTGTGTGTGTATTTGCTGGTGTAGACTGTGCATTGAGTCACAGTGAGTAGTGCGGTGTGTGTGTGCTGTGATGGTGTGGACTGTGGTTTTATCCACTTTGACCTGAACGGCTGTGTGTGTTTGTGTGTTTGTGTGTGTGTGTGTGTGCTGGCACTAGATGACAATTGAGACAGAGTGGGCTGTGTGTCTGTGTGTGCGCTGGTATAGACTCTGTATTGAGTCACTGTGAGCTGTGTGTGTATGTGTGTGCTCGTATAGGCTGTGCATTGAGTCACAGTGAGGTGTTTGTGTGTGTGTGTGCTGGTACAGGAAGCGTTTTGAGTCACAGTCTCGTGTGTGTGTGTGTGCATGTGAGTTTGTGTGCTGGTATGGGCTTTATTGTGCTGGTATGGGCTTTATTGACTCATGGGTGTGTGTGTGAGTGTGGGTGATACAGACTGCATTGAGTCACAGTGCGCTGTGTGTGTGTGTGCTGGTATAGGCGATTTATTGAGTACCAGTGAGCCATGTGTGAGTGCGTGTTGGTGTGTGTGTGTGTGTACTGGTATAGGCTGTGCATTGAGTCACAGTGAGGCCTGCATCTGTGCATGTCTGTGTTTGTGTGTGTGTGTTTGCTGGTATAGGCTGAGCTTTGAATCACTCTGAGGTGTGTGTGCATGTGCTGGTAAAATTGTGCCTTGATTCACTGTGCCATGTGAGTGTGTGTGCACGCTGGTATAGGTTGTGCATTGAGTCAGAGTGGGAGGTGTGTGTGTCTGTGTGTTCTGGTATAGGCTGACAATTGAGGCACACTGAGGTCTGTGTGTACATGTGTGTATATGTGTGCTGGTACAGCCTGCTCATTGAGTCATATTGAGTTTTTTGTGTGTGTGTGTGCAGGTAGAGGCAGCACATTGAGTCACAGTGAGGTGTATGTGTGTGATGTTATATGCTATGCACTGACTCATAGGGAGGTTTGTGTCTGTGTGTGTGCACTTTCTAGTTTAGGATTTGCATTGAATCACACTGAGCTGTGTTTTTGAGTGTCAGTATGTGTGCGTGTGTGGAGGTATGGGCTGTGGATTGACTCACATTTTGCCGTATCTGCTTCTCTGTGTGTGTATGTCTGCTAGCATATCCTGTGCACTAAGTCACAGGGAGCCATGTGTGTGTGTGTGTGTGTGTCCTGGTACAGAGTGTGCATTGATTCACAGTCAGCCATGTGTGTGTGTGTGAGTGCACTGGTATAGGATGTGCAGTGAGTCAGAGTGATGTGTGTGTGTGTCTGCATGTTCTGATATAGGCTGACCATTGTGTAACATTGAGGGTGTGTGTGTGTGTGTGCTGGTATAGGCTGCATATTTTGTCACAGTGAGCTGTGTGTGTGTGTATGTGTAGGTACAGGCTGTGCATTGAGTCACAGTGTGGGGTGTGTGTGTGATGTTATATTCTGTGCACTAGGACAGAGTGAGCCGTGTGTGTGTGCTGGTATAATCTGAACATTGAGTCACAGTGTGGTGTGGTGTGTGTGCCTTTGCTGGTATGGACTGTGCATTGAATCCCAGCCCTGTGTTAGTGTTTGTGTATTTGGTGCTGTAGAGTCTGCATGAGTCACAGTAAGATGTGTGTGTGTGTACTGCTATAGGCTGTACACTGAGCCATATTAAGGTGTGTTTCTGTGTGTGTGTGTGCGGGTATAGGCTATACATTGACTCACATTGAGCCATGTGTTTGTATGTGCTACTATACGCTATTCATTGAGTCTCAGTGAGCCATTGTTGTGTGTGTCTGTTTACTTGTATGGGCTTGGCATTGAGTCACAGAGAGGTGTTTGTGTGTGTTTGTGTGTCTGTGTGGTGGTATAAACTGCATTGAGTCACACGGCGGTGTGTGTGAGAGTGTGTGTGTGTGCAGGTACAGGCTGGTATTGAACCACAGTGAGCCGTGTGTGTGTGTGCTGGAATAGGCAGAGCATTGAGTCTCAGGTGTGTGTATGTGTGTGTGCATGCTGGTGTGGTCTCTGCATTGATTCACTAAGGTGTGTTGTGTGTGTATGTACATGGAGCTGAAGACTGTACACTGATTCACAGTGAGCTGTGTGTGTATGTGTGTGTGCGTGTGATGGTATGGGCTTTGCATTGAGTCACTGAGGTGTGTGTCTGTGTGTGTATACCTGGAACTACAGACTGTGCACTGATTCACAATGAGCCATGTGTGAATGTGTGTATGTGATAGTATAGGGTGTGCATAGAGTCACAAAGAGCCGTGCATATGTGTCTTTGCATGGGTGTTGTGGTATAGGGTCTGCGTTGTGTCACAGTGACTGTGCGTGTGTGTGTGTTTGTGATGGTATAGTACGTGCATTGAATCAGAGAGAGCCATGCATGTGTCTCTGTGTGTGTGCTGGCATAGGCATTACATTGAGTCACAGTGAGAAATGTGTTTGTATGCTGGTGTAGACTCTGCATTGAGTCACAGTAAGCCTTGTGTGTGTGCCAGTACAGGCTGTGCATTGAGTCAGTGAGTCATATATGTGTGTGTGTTTGTGTGTGTGTGTGCTGGTTTAGGCAGTGCATTGAGTCCAATGAGCAGTGTATGTTTGTGTGTGTGTGTGTGTGCTGCTATAGGTGGTTCACTGAGTCACAGTCAGGTATGTGTGAGTGAGTGTTTGTGTGTTCTTCTATAGGCTGTGCATTGATTCACAGTGAGCTCTGTGTGTATGGTGGTATAGGCGGTGCATTGAATCACAGTGATGGTTGTTTTTCTGTGTGTATGCTGCAGTAGGCTGTGAATTGAGTCACAGAAGGTGGGTCTTTGTGTGTGTATGTGCAGGTACAAGCTGCAGTTCGAGTCACAGTGATGGGTGTCTCTGTGTGATGTTATAGGCTGTGCATTGAATCACAGCGAGCCGTATTAGTGTGTGTATGTGTATTTGTGTATGCGTGTGTGTGTGTGATGGTACAGGCTGAACATTGAGTCACTGAGGTGTGCATGTGTGTATGTGGTGTTACAGACTGTTCGTTAGGTCAAACTGAGCAATATGTGTGTGTAGGGGTGTGTGTGTACAGTTATTTGCTGTGCACTGTGTCACAGTGAACCATGTGTGTGTGGGGAGCTGGTATAGTCAGAGCACTGAGTCACAGTTGAATGTGTGGGAGTTGTTTGTGTATGTGTGTGTGTATTTGCTGGTGTAGACTGTGCATTGAGTCACAGTGAGTAGTGCGGTGTGTGTGTGCTGTGATGGTGTGGACTGTGGTTTTATCCACTTTGACCTGAACGGCTGTGTGTGTTTGTGTGTTTGTGTGTGTGTGTGTGTGCTGGCACTAGATGACAATTGAGACAGAGTGGGCTGTGTGTCTGTGTGTGCGCTGGTATAGACTCTGTATTGAGTCACTGTGAGCTGTGTGTGTATGTGTGTGCTCGTATAGGCTGTGCATTGAGTCACAGTGAGGTGTTTGTGTGTGTGTGTGCTGGTACAGGAAGCGTTTTGAGTCACAGTCTCGTGTGTGTGTGTGTGCATGTGAGTTTGTGTGCTGGTATGGGCTTTATTGTGCTGGTATGGGCTTTATTGACTCATGGGTGTGTGTGTGAGTGTGGGTGATACAGACTGCATTGAGTCACAGTGCGCTGTGTGTGTGTGTGCTGGTATAGGCGATTTATTGAGTACCAGTGAGCCATGTGTGAGTGCGTGTTGGTGTGTGTGTGTGTGTACTGGTATAGGCTGTGCATTGAGTCACAGTGAGGCCTGCATCTGTGCATGTCTGTGTTTGTGTGTGTGTGTTTGCTGGTATAGGCTGAGCTTTGAATCACTCTGAGGTGTGTGTGCATGTGCTGGTAAAATTGTGCCTTGATTCACTGTGCCATGTGAGTGTGTGTGCACGCTGGTATAGGTTGTGCATTGAGTCAGAGTGGGAGGTGTGTGTGTCTGTGTGTTCTGGTATAGGCTGACAATTGAGGCACACTGAGGTCTGTGTGCACATGTGTGTATATGTGTGCTGGTACAGCCTGCTCATTGAGTCATATTGAGTTTTTTGTGTGTGTGTGTGCAGGTAGAGGCAGCACATTGAGTCACAGTGAGGTGTATGTGTGTGATGTTATATGCTATGCACTGACTCATAGGGAGGTTTGTGTCTGTGTGTGTGCACTTTCTAGTTTAGGATTTGCATTGAATCACACTGAGCTGTGTTTTTGAGTGTCAGTATGTGTGCGTGTGTGGAGGTATGGGCTGTGGATTGACTCACATTTTGCCGTATCTGCTTCTCTGTGTGTGTATGTCTGCTAGCATATCCTGTGCACTAAGTCACAGGGAGCCATGTGTGTGTGTGTGTGTGTGTGTCCTGGTACAGAGTGTGCATTGATTCACAGTCAGCCATGTGTGTGTGTGTGAGTGCACTGGTATAGGATGTGCAGTGAGTCAGAGTGATGTGTGTGTGTGTCTGCATGTTCTGATATAGGCTGACCATTGTGTAACATTGAGGGTGTGTGTGTGTGTGTGCTGGTATAGGCTGCATATTTTGTCACAGTGAGCTGTGTGTGTGTGTATGTGTAGGTACAGGCTGTGCATTGAGTCACACTGTGGGGTGTGTGTGTGATGTTATATTCTGTGCACTAGGACAGAGTGAGCCGTGTGTGTGTGCTGGTATAATCTGAACATTGAGTCACAGTGTGGTGTGGTGTGTGTGCCTTTTCTGGTATGGACTGTGCATTGAATCCCAGCCCTGTGTTAGTGTTTGTGTATTTGGTGCTGTAGAGTCTGCATGAGTCACAGTAAGATGTGTGTGTGTGTACTGCTATAGGCTGTACACTGAGCCATATTAAGGTGTGTTTCTGTGTGTGTGTGTGCGGGTATAGGCTATACATTGACTCACATTGAGCCATGTGTTTGTATGTGCTACTATACGCTATTCATTGAGTCTCAGTGAGCCATTGTTGTGTGTGTCTGTTTACTTGTATGGGCTTGGCATTGAGTCACAGAGAGGTGTTTGTGTGTGTTTGTGTGTCTGTGTGGTGGTATAAACTGCATTGAGTCACACGGCGGTGTGTGTGAGAGTGTGTGTGTGTGCAGGTACAGGCTGGTATTGAACCACAGTGAGCCGTGTGTGTGTGTGCTGGAATAGGCAGAGCATTGAGTCTCAGGTGTGTGTATGTGTGTGTGCATGCTGGTGTGGTCTCTGCATTGATTCACTAAGGTGTGTTGTGTGTGTATGTACATGGAGCTGAAGACTGTACACTGATTCACAGTGAGCTGTGTGTGTATGTGTGTGTGCGTGTGATGGTATGGGCTTTGCATTGAGTCACTGAGGTGTGTGTCTGTGTGTGTATACCTGGAACTACAGACTGTGCACTGATTCACAATGAGCCATGTGTGAATGTGTGTATGTGATAGTATAGGGTGTGCATAGAGTCACAAAGAGCCGTGCATATGTGTCTTTGCATGGGTGTTGTGGTATAGGGTCTGCGTTGTGTCACAGTGACTGTGCGTGTGTGTGTGTTTGTGATGGTATAGTACGTGCATTGAATCAGAGAGAGCCATGCATGTGTCTCTGTGTGTGTGTGCTGGCATAGGCATTACATTGAGTCACAGTGAGCCATGTGTTTGTATGCTGGTGTAGACTCTGCATTGAGTCACAGTAAGCCTTGTGTGTGTGCCAGTACAGGCTGTGCATTGAGTCAGTGAGTCATATGTGTGTGTGTGTTTGTGTGTGTGTGTGCTGGTTTAGGCAGTGCATTGAGTCCAATGAGCAGTGTATGTTTGTGTGTGTGTGTGTGTGCTGCTATAGGTGGTTCACTGAGTCACAGTCAGGTATGTGTGAGTGAGTGTTTGTGTGTTCTTCTATAGGCTGTGCATTGATTCACAGTGAGCTCTGTGTGTATGGTGGTATAGGCGGTGCATTGAATCACAGTGATGGTTGTTTTTCTGTGTGTATGCTGCAGTAGGCTGTGAATTGAGTCACAGAAGGTGGGTCTTTGTGTTTGTATGTGCAGGTACAAGCTGCAGTTCGAGTCACAGTGATGGGTGTCTCTGTGTGAGGTTATAGGCTGTGCATTGAATCACAGCGAGCCGTATTAGTGTGTGTATGTGTATTTGTGTATGCGTGTGTGTGTGTGATGGTACAGGCTGAACATTGAGTCACTGAGGTGTGCATGTGTGTATGTGGTGTTACAGACTGTTCGTTAGGTCAAACTGAGCAATATGTGTGTGTAGGGGTGTGTGTGTACAGTTATTTGCTGTGCACTGTGTCACAGTGAACCATGTGTGTGTGGGGAGCTGGTATAGTCAGAGCACTGAGTCACAGTTGAATGTGTGGGAGTTGTTTGTGTATGTGTGTGTGTATTTGCTGGTGTAGACTGTGCATTGAGTCACAGTGAGTAGTGCGGTGTGTGTGTGCTGTGATGGTGTGGACTGTGGTTTTATCCACTTTGACCTGAACGGCTGTGTGTGTTTGTGTGTTTGTGTGTGTGTGTGTGTGCTGGCACTAGATGACAATTGAGACAGAGTGGGCTGTGTGTCTGTGTGTGCGCTGGTATAGACTCTGTATTGAGTCACTGTGAGCTGTGTGTGTATGTGTGTGCTCGTATAGGCTGTGCATTGAGTCACAGTGAGGTGTTTGTGTGTGTGTGTGCTGGTACAGGAAGCGTTTTGAGTCACAGTCTCGTGTGTGTGTGTGTGCATGTGAGTTTGTGTGCTGGTATGGGCTTTATTGTGCTGGTATGGGCTTTATTGACTCATGGGTGTGTGTGTGAGTGTGGGTGATACAGACTGCATTGAGTCACAGTGCGCTGTGTGTGTGTGTGCTGGTATAGGCGATTTATTGAGTACCAGTGAGCCATGTGTGAGTGCGTGTTGGTGTGTGTGTGTGTGTACTGGTATAGGCTGTGCATTGAGTCACAGTGAGGCCTGCATCTGTGCATGTCTGTGTTTGTGTGTGTGTGTTTGCTGGTATAGGCTGAGCTTTGAATCACTCTGAGGTGTGTGTGCATGTGCTGGTAAAATTGTGCCTTGATTCACTGTGCCATGTGAGTGTGTGTGCACGCTGGTATAGGTTGTGCATTGAGTCAGAGTGGGAGGTGTGTGTGTCTGTGTGTTCTGGTATAGGCTGACAATTGAGGCACACTGAGGTCTGTGTGTACATGTGTGTATATGTGTGCTGGTACAGCCTGCTCATTGAGTCATATTGAGTTTTGTGTGTGTGTGTGTGCAGGTAGAGGCAGCACATTGAGTCACAGTGAGGTGTATGTGTGTGATGTTATATGCTATGCACTGACTCATAGGGAGGTTTGTGTCTGTGTGTGTGCACTTTCTAGTTTAGGATTTGCATTGAATCACACTGAGCTGTGTTTTTGAGTGTCAGTATGTGTGCGTGTGTGGAGGTATGGGCTGTGGATTGACTCACATTTTGCCGTATGTGCTTCTCTGTGTGTGTATGTCTGCTAGCATATCCTGTGCACTAAGTCACAGGGAGCCATGTGTGTGTGTGTGTGTGTGTCCTGGTACAGAGTGTGCATTGATTCACAGTCAGCCATGTGTGTGTGTGTGAGTGCACTGGTATAGGATGTGCAGTGAGTCAGAGTGATGTGTGTGTGTGTCTGCATGTTCTGATATAGGCTGACCATTGTGTAACATTGAGGGTGTGTGTGTGTGTGTGCTGGTATAGGCTGCATATTTTGTCACAGTGAGCTGTGTGTGTGTGTATGTGTAGGTACAGGCTGTGCATTGAGTCACAGTGTGGGGTGTGTGTGTGATGTTATATTCTGTGCACTAGGACAGAGTGAGCCGTGTGTGTGTGCTGGTATAATCTGAACATTGAGTCACAGTGTGGTGTGGTGTGTGTGCCTTTGCTGGTATGGACTGTGCATTGAATCCCAGCCCTGTGTTAGTGTTTGTGTATTTGGTGCTGTAGAGTCTGCATGAGTCACAGTAAGATGTGTGTGTGTGTACTGCTATAGGCTGTACACTGAGCCATATTAAGGTGTGTTTCTGTGTGTGTGTGTGCGGGTATAGGCTATACATTGACTCACATTGAGCCATGTGTTTGTATGTGCTACTATACGCTATTCATTGAGTCTCAGTGAGCCATTGTTGTGTGTGTCTGTTTACTTGTATGGGCTTGACATTGAGTCACAGAGAGGTGTTTGTGTGTGTTTGTGTGTCTGTGTGGTGGTATAAACTGCATTGAGTCACACGGCGGTGTGTGTGAGAGTGTGTGTGTGTGCAGGTACAGGCTGGTATTGAACCACAGTGAGCCGTGTGTGTGTGTGCTGGAATAGGCAGAGCATTGAGTCTCAGGTGTGTGTATGTGTGTGTGCATGCTGGTGTGGTCTCTGCATTGATTCACTAAGGTGTGTTGTGTGTGTATGTACATGGAGCTGAAGACTGTACACTGATTCACAGTGAGCTGTGTGTGTATGTGTGTGTGCGTGTGATGGTATGGGCTTTGCATTGAGTCACTGAGGTGTGTGTCTGTGTGTGTATACCTGGAACTACAGACTGTGCACTGATTCACAATGAGCCATGTGTGAATGTGTGTATGTGATAGTATAGGGTGTGCATAGAGTCACAAAGAGCCGTGCATATGTGTCTTTGCATGGGTGTTGTGGTATAGGGTCTGCGTTGTGTCACAGTGACTGTGCGTGTGTGTGTGTTTGTGATGGTATAGTACGTGCATTGAATCAGAGAGAGCCATGCATGTGTCTCTGTGTGTGTGTGCTGGCATAGGCATTACATTGAGTCACAGTGAGCCATGTGTTTGTATGCTGGTGTAGACTCTGCATTGAGTCACAGTAAGCCTTGTGTGTGTGCCAGTACAGGCTGTGCATTGAGTCAGTGAGTCATATGTGTGTGTGTGTTTGTGTGTGTGTGTGCTGGTTTAGGCAGTGCATTGAGTCCAATGAGCAGTGTATGTTTGTGTGTGTGTGTGTGTGCTGCTATAGGTGGTTCACTGAGTCACAGTCAGGTATGTGTGAGTGAGTGTTTGTGTGTTCTTCTATAGGCTGTGCATTGATTCACAGTGAGCTCTGTGTGTATGGTGGTATAGGCGGTGCATTGAATCACAGTGATGGTTGTTTTTCTGTGTGTATGCTGCAGTAGGCTGTGAATTGAGTCACAGAAGGTGGGTCTTTGTGTGTGTATGTGCAGGTACAAGCTGCAGTTCGAGTCACAGTGATGGGTGTCTCTGTGTGATGTTATAGGCTGTGCATTGAATCACAGCGAGCCGTATTAGTGTGTGTACGTGTATTTGTGTATGCGTGTGTGTGTGTGATGGTACAGGCTGAACATTGAGTCACTGAGGTGTGCATGTGTGTATGTGGTGTTACAGACTGTTCGTTAGGTCAAACTGAGCAATATGTGTGTGTAGGGGTGTGTGTGTACAGTTATTTGCTGTGCACTGTGTCACAGTGAACCATGTGTGTGTGGGGAGCTGGTATAGTCAGAGCACTGAGTCACAGTTGAATGTGTGGGAGTTGTTTGTGTATGTGTGTGTGTATTTGCTGGTGTAGACTGTGCATTGAGTCACAGTGAGTAGTGCGGTGTGTGTGTGCTGTGATGGTGTGGACTGTGGTTTTATCCACTTTGACCTGAACGGCTGTGTGTGTTTGTGTGTTTGTGTGTGTGTGTGTGTGCTGGCACTAGATGACAATTGAGACAGAGTGGGCTGTGTGTCTGTGTGTGCGCTGGTATAGACTCTGTATTGAGTCACTGTGAGCTGTGTGTGTATGTGTGTGCTCGTATAGGCTGTGCATTGAGTCACAGTGAGGTGTTTGTGTGTGTGTGTGCTGGTACAGGAAGCGTTTTGAGTCACAGTCTCGTGTGTGTGTGTGTGCATGTGAGTTTGTGTGCTGGTATGGGCTTTATTGTGCTGGTATGGGCTTTATTGACTCATGGGTGTGTGTGTGAGTGTGGGTGATACAGACTGCATTGAGTCACAGTGCGCTGTGTGTGTGTGTGCTGGTATAGGCGATTTATTGAGTACCAGTGAGCCATGTGTGAGTGCATGTTGGTGTGTGTGTGTGTGTACTGGTATAGGCTGTGCATTGAGTCACAGTGAGGCCTGCATCTGTGCATGTCTGTGTTTGTGTGTGTGTGTTTGCTGGTATAGGCTGAGCTTTGAATCACTCTGAGGTGTGTGTGCATGTGCTGGTAAAATTGTGCCTTGATTCACTGTGCCATGTGAGTGTGTGTGCACGCTGGTATAGGTTGTGCATTGAGTCAGAGTGGGAGGTGTGTGTGTCTGTGTGTTCTGGTATAGGCTGACAATTGAGGCACACTGAGGTCTGTGTGCACATGTGTGTATATGTGTGCTGGTACAGCCTGCTCATTGAGTCATATTGAGTTTTTTGTGTGTGTGTGTGCAGGTAGAGGCAGCACATTGAGTCACAGTGAGGTGTATGTGTGTGATGTTATATGCTATGCACTGACTCATAGGGAGGTTTGTGTCTGTGTGTGTGCACTTTCTAGTTTAGGATTTGCATTGAATCACACTGAGCTGTGTTTTTGAGTGTCAGTATGTGTGCGTGTGTGGAGGTATGGGCTGTGGATTGACTCACATTTTGCCGTATCTGCTTCTCTGTGTGTGTATGTCTGCTAGCATATCCTGTGCACTAAGTCACAGGGAGCCATGTGTGTGTGTGTGTGTGTGTCCTGGTACAGAGTGTGCATTGATTCACAGTCAGCCATGTGTGTGTGTGTGAGTGCACTGGTATAGGATGTGCAGTGAGTCAGAGTGATGTGTGTGTGTGTCTGCATGTTCTGATATAGGCTGACCATTGTGTAACATTGAGGGTGTGTGTGTGTGTGTGCTGGTATAGGCTGCATATTTTGTCACAGTGAGCTGTGTGTGTGTGTATGTGTAGGTACAGGCTGTGCATTGAGTCACAGTGTGGGGTGTGTGTGTGATGTTATATTCTGTGCACTAGGACAGAGTGAGCCGTGTGTGTGTGCTGGTATAATCTGAACATTGAGTCACAGTGTGGTGTGGTGTGTGTGCCTTTGCTGGTATGGACTGTGCATTGAATCCCAGCCCTGTGTTAGTGTTTGTGTATTTGGTGCTGTAGAGTCTGCATGAGTCACAGTAAGATGTGTGTGTGTGTACTGCTATAGGCTGTACACTGAGCCATATTAAGGTGTGTTTCTGTGTGTGTGTGTGCGGGTATAGGCTATACATTGACTCACATTGAGCCATGTGTTTGTATGTGCTACTATACGCTATTCATTGAGTCTCAGTGAGCCATTGTTGTGTGTGTCTGTTTACTTGTATGGGCTTGACATTGAGTCACAGAGAGGTGTTTGTGTGTGTTTGTGTGTCTGTGTGGTGGTATAAACTGCATTGAGTCACACGGCGGTGTGTGTGAGAGTGTGTGTGTGTGCAGGTACAGGCTGGTATTGAACCACAGTGAGCCGTGTGTGTGTGTGCTGGAATAGGCAGAGCATTGAGTCTCAGGTGTGTGTATGTGTGTGTGCATGCTGGTGTGGTCTCTGCATTGATTCACTAAGGTGTGTTGTGTGTGTATGTACATGGAGCTGAAGACTGTACACTGATTCACAGTGAGCTGTGTGTGTATGTGTGTGTGCGTGTGATGGTATGGGCTTTGCATTGAGTCACTGAGGTGTGTGTCTGTGTGTGTATACCTGGAACTACAGACTGTGCACTGATTCACAATGAGCCATGTGTGAATGTGTGTATGTGATAGTATAGGGTGTGCATAGAGTCACAAAGAGCCGTGCATATGTGTCTTTGCATGGGTGTTGTGGTATAGGGTCTGCGTTGTGTCACAGTGACTGTGCGTGTGTGTGTGTTTGTGATGGTATAGTACGTGCATTGAATCAGAGAGAGCCATGCATGTGTCTCTGTGTGTGTGTGCTGGCATAGGCATTACATTGAGTCACAGTGAGCCATGTGTTTGTATGCTGGTGTAGACTCTGCATTGAGTCACAGTAAGCCTTGTGTGTGTGCCAGTACAGGCTGTGCATTGAGTCAGTGAGTCATATGTGTGTGTGTGTTTGTGTGTGTGTGTGCTGGTTTAGGCAGTGCATTGAGTCCAATGAGCAGTGTATGTTTGTGTGTGTGTGTGTGTGCTGCTATAGGTGGTTCACTGAGTCACAGTCAGGTATGTGTGAGTGAGTGTTTGTGTGTTCTTCTATAGGCTGTGCATTGATTCACAGTGAGCTCTGTGTGTATGGTGGTATAGGCGGTGCATTGAATCACAGTGATGGTTGTTTTTCTGTGTGTATGCTGCAGTAGGCTGTGAATTGAGTCACAGAAGGTGGGTCTTTGTGTGTGTATGTGCAGGTACAAGCTGCAGTTCGAGTCACAGTGATGGGTGTCTCTGTGTGATGTTATAGGCTGTGCATTGAATCACAGCGAGCCGTATTAGTGTGTGTACGTGTATTTGTGTATGCGTGTGTGTGTGTGATGGTACAGGCTGAACATTGAGTCACTGAGGTGTGCATGTGTGTATGTGGTGTTACAGACTGTTCGTTAGGTCAAACTGAGCAATATGTGTGTGTAGGGGTGTGTGTGTACAGTTATTTGCTGTGCACTGTGTCACAGTGAACCATGTGTGTGTGGGGAGCTGGTATAGTCAGAGCACTGAGTCACAGTTGAATGTGTGGGAGTTGTTTGTGTATGTGTGTGTGTATTTGCTGGTGTAGACTGTGCATTGAGTCACAGTGAGTAGTGCGGTGTGTGTGTGCTGTGATGGTGTGGACTGTGGTTTTATCCACTTTGACCTGAACGGCTGTGTGTGTTTGTGTGTTTGTGTGTGTGTGTGTGTGCTGGCACTAGATGACAATTGAGACAGAGTGGGCTGTGTGTCTGTGTGTGCGCTGGTATAGACTCTGTATTGAGTCACTGTGAGCTGTGTGTGTATGTGTGTGCTCGTATAGGCTGTGCATTGAGTCACAGTGAGGTGTTTGTGTGTGTGTGTGCTGGTACAGGAAGCGTTTTGAGTCACAGTCTCGTGTGTGTGTGTGTGCATGTGAGTTTGTGTGCTGGTATGGGCTTTATTGTGCTGGTATGGGCTTTATTGACTCATGGGTGTGTGTGTGAGTGTGGGTGATACAGACTGCATTGAGTCACAGTGCGCTGTGTGTGTGTGTGCTGGTATAGGCGATTTATTGAGTACCAGTGAGCCATGTGTGAGTGCATGTTGGTGTGTGTGTGTGTGTACTGGTATAGGCTGTGCATTGAGTCACAGTGAGGCCTGCATCTGTGCATGTCTGTGTTTGTGTGTGTGTGTTTGCTGGTATAGGCTGAGCTTTGAATCACTCTGAGGTGTGTGTGCATGTGCTGGTAAAATTGTGCCTTGATTCACTGTGCCATGTGAGTGTGTGTGCACGCTGGTATAGGTTGTGCATTGAGTCAGAGTGGGAGGTGTGTGTGTCTGTGTGTTCTGGTATAGGCTGACAATTGAGGCACACTGAGGTCTGTGTGCACATGTGTGTATATGTGTGCTGGTACAGCCTGCTCATTGAGTCATATTGAGTTTTTTGTGTGTGTGTGTGCAGGTAGAGGCAGCACATTGAGTCACAGTGAGGTGTATGTGTGTGATGTTATATGCTATGCACTGACTCATAGGGAGGTTTGTGTCTGTGTGTGTGCACTTTCTAGTTTAGGATTTGCATTGAATCACACTGAGCTGTGTTTTTGAGTGTCAGTATGTGTGCGTGTGTGGAGGTATGGGCTGTGGATTGACTCACATTTTGCCGTATCTGCTTCTCTGTGTGTGTATGTCTGCTAGCATATCCTGTGCACTAAGTCACAGGGAGCCATGTGTGTGTGTGTGTGTGTGTCCTGGTACAGAGTGTGCATTGATTCACAGTCAGCCATGTGTGTGTGTGTGAGTGCACTGGTATAGGATGTGCAGTGAGTCAGAGTGATGTGTGTGTGTGTCTGCATGTTCTGATATAGGCTGACCATTGTGTAACATTGAGGGTGTGTGTGTGTGTGTGCTGGTATAGGCTGCATATTTTGTCACAGTGAGCTGTGTGTGTGTGTATGTGTAGGTACAGGCTGTGCATTGAGTCACAGTGTGGGGTGTGTGTGTGATGTTATATTCTGTGCACTAGGACAGAGTGAGCCGTGTGTGTGTGCTGGTATAATCTGAACATTGAGTCACAGTGTGGTGTGGTGTGTGTGCCTTTGCTGGTATGGACTGTGCATTGAATCCCAGCCCTGTGTTAGTGTTTGTGTATTTGGTGCTGTAGAGTCTGCATGAGTCACAGTAAGATGTGTGTGTGTGTACTGCTATAGGCTGTACACTGAGCCATATTAAGGTGTGTTTCTGTGTGTGTGTGTGCGGGTATAGGCTATACATTGACTCACATTGAGCCATGTGTTTGTATGTGCTACTATACGCTATTCATTGAGTCTCAGTGAGCCATTGTTGTGTGTGTCTGTTTACTTGTATGGGCTTGACATTGAGTCACAGAGAGGTGTTTGTGTGTGTTTGTGTGTCTGTGTGGTGGTATAAACTGCATTGAGTCACACGGCGGTGTGTGTGAGAGTGTGTGTGTGTGCAGGTACAGGCTGGTATTGAACCACAGTGAGCCGTGTGTGTGTGTGCTGGAATAGGCAGAGCATTGAGTCTCAGGTGTGTGTATGTGTGTGTGCATGCTGGTGTGGTCTCTGCATTGATTCACTAAGGTGTGTTGTGTGTGTATGTACATGGAGCTGAAGACTGTACACTGATTCACAGTGAGCTGTGTGTGTATGTGTGTGTGCGTGTGATGGTATGGGCTTTGCATTGAGTCACTGAGGTGTGTGTCTGTGTGTGTATACCTGGAACTACAGACTGTGCACTGATTCACAATGAGCCATGTGTGAATGTGTGTATGTGATAGTATAGGGTGTGCATAGAGTCACAAAGAGCCGTGCATATGTGTCTTTGCATGGGTGTTGTGGTATAGGGTCTGCGTTGTGTCACAGTGACTGTGCGTGTGTGTGTGTTTGTGATGGTATAGTACGTGCATTGAATCAGAGAGAGCCATGCATGTGTCTCTGTGTGTGTGTGCTGGCATAGGCATTACATTGAGTCACAGTGAGCCATGTGTTTGTATGCTGGTGTAGACTCTGCATTGAGTCACAGTAAGCCTTGTGTGTGTGCCAGTACAGGCTGTGCATTGAGTCAGTGAGTCATATGTGTGTGTGTGTTTGTGTGTGTGTGTGCTGGTTTAGGCAGTGCATTGAGTCCAATGAGCAGTGTATGTTTGTGTGTGTGTGTGTGTGCTGCTATAGGTGGTTCACTGAGTCACAGTCAGGTATGTGTGAGTGAGTGTTTGTGTGTTCTTCTATAGGCTGTGCATTGATTCACAGTGAGCTCTGTGTGTATGGTGGTATAGGCGGTGCATTGAATCACAGTGATGGTTGTTTTTCTGTGTGTATGCTGCAGTAGGCTGTGAATTGAGTCACAGAAGGTGGGTCTTTGTGTGTGTATGTGCAGGTACAAGCTGCAGTTCGAGTCACAGTGATGGGTGTCTCTGTGTGATGTTATAGGCTGTGCATTGAATCACAGCGAGCCGTATTAGTGTGTGTACGTGTATTTGTGTATGCGTGTGTGTGTGTGATGGTACAGGCTGAACATTGAGTCACTGAGGTGTGCATGTGTGTATGTGGTGTTACAGACTGTTCGTTAGGTCAAACTGAGCAATATGTGTGTGTAGGGGTGTGTGTGTACAGTTATTTGCTGTGCACTGTGTCACAGTGAACCATGTGTGTGTGGGGAGCTGGTATAGTCAGAGCACTGAGTCACAGTTGAATGTGTGGGAGTTGTTTGTGTATGTGTGTGTGTATTTGCTGGTGTAGACTGTGCATTGAGTCACAGTGAGTAGTGCGGTGTGTGTGTGCTGTGATGGTGTGGACTGTGGTTTTATCCACTTTGACCTGAACGGCTGTGTGTGTTTGTGTGTTTGTGTGTGTGTGTGTGTGCTGGCACTAGATGACAATTGAGACAGAGTGGGCTGTGTGTCTGTGTGTGCGCTGGTATAGACTCTGTATTGAGTCACTGTGAGCTGTGTGTGTATGTGTGTGCTCGTATAGGCTGTGCATTGAGTCACAGTGAGGTGTTTGTGTGTGTGTGTGCTGGTACAGGAAGCGTTTTGAGTCACAGTCTCGTGTGTGTGTGTGTGCATGTGAGTTTGTGTGCTGGTATGGGCTTTATTGTGCTGGTATGGGCTTTATTGACTCATGGGTGTGTGTGTGAGTGTGGGTGATACAGACTGCATTGAGTCACAGTGCGCTGTGTGTGTGTGTGCTGGTATAGGCGATTTATTGAGTACCAGTGAGCCATGTGTGAGTGCATGTTGGTGTGTGTGTGTGTGTACTGGTATAGGCTGTGCATTGAGTCACAGTGAGGCCTGCATCTGTGCATGTCTGTGTTTGTGTGTGTGTGTTTGCTGGTATAGGCTGAGCTTTGAATCACTCTGAGGTGTGTGTGCATGTGCTGGTAAAATTGTGCCTTGATTCACTGTGCCATGTGAGTGTGTGTGCACGCTGGTATAGGTTGTGCATTGAGTCAGAGTGGGAGGTGTGTGTGTCTGTGTGTTCTGGTATAGGCTGACAATTGAGGCACACTGAGGTCTGTGTGCACATGTGTGTATATGTGTGCTGGTACAGCCTGCTCATTGAGTCATATTGAGTTTTTTGTGTGTGTGTGTGCAGGTAGAGGCAGCACATTGAGTCACAGTGAGGTGTATGTGTGTGATGTTATATGCTATGCACTGACTCATAGGGAGGTTTGTGTCTGTGTGTGTGCACTTTCTAGTTTAGGATTTGCATTGAATCACACTGAGCTGTGTTTTTGAGTGTCAGTATGTGTGCGTGTGTGGAGGTATGGGCTGTGGATTGACTCACATTTTGCCGTATCTGCTTCTCTGTGTGTGTATGTCTGCTAGCATATCCTGTGCACTAAGTCACAGGGAGCCATGTGTGTGTGTGTGTGTGTGTCCTGGTACAGAGTGTGCATTGATTCACAGTCAGCCATGTGTGTGTGTGTGAGTGCACTGGTATAGGATGTGCAGTGAGTCAGAGTGATGTGTGTGTGTGTCTGCATGTTCTGATATAGGCTGACCATTGTGTAACATTGAGGGTGTGTGTGTGTGTGTGCTGGTATAGGCTGCATATTTTGTCACAGTGAGCTGTGTGTGTGTGTATGTGTAGGTACAGGCTGTGCATTGAGTCACAGTGTGGGGTGTGTGTGTGATGTTATATTCTGTGCACTAGGACAGAGTGAGCCGTGTGTGTGTGCTGGTATAATCTGAACATTGAGTCACAGTGTGGTGTGGTGTGTGTGCCTTTTCTGGTATGGACTGTGCATTGAATCCCAGCCCTGTGTTAGTGTTTGTGTATTTGGTGCTGTAGAGTCTGCATGAGTCACAGTAAGATGTGTGTGTGTGTACTGCTATAGGCTGTACACTGAGCCATATTAAGGTGTGTTTCTGTGTGTGTGTGTGCGGGTATAGGCTATACATTGACTCACATTGAGCCATGTGTTTGTATGTGCTACTATACGCTATTCATTGAGTCTCAGTGAGCCATTGTTGTGTGTGTCTGTTTACTTGTATGGGCTTGGCATTGAGTCACAGAGAGGTGTTTGTGTGTGTTTGTGTGTCTGTGTGGTGGTATAAACTGCATTGAGTCACACGGCGGTGTGTGTGAGAGTGTGTGTGTGTGCAGGTACAGGCTGGTATTGAACCACAGTGAGCCTTGTGTGTGTGTGCTGTAATAGGCAGAGCATTGAGTCTCAGGTGTGTGTATGTGTGTGTGCATGCTGGTGTGGTCTCTGCATTGATTCACTAAGGTGTGTTGTGTGTGTATGTACATGGAGCTGAAGACTGTACACTGATTCACAGTGAGCTGTGTGTGTATGTGTGTGTGCGTGTGATGGTATGGGCTTTGCATTGAGTCACTGAGGTGTGTGTCTGTGTGTGTATACCTGGAACTACAGACTGTGCACTGATTCACAATGAGCCATGTGTGAATGTGTGTATGTGATAGTATAGGGTGTGCATAGAGTCACAAAGAGCCGTGCATATGTGTCTTTGCATGGGTGTTGTGGTATAGGGTCTGCGTTGTGTCACAGTGACTGTGCGTGTGTGTGTGTTTGTGATGGTATAGTACGTGCATTGAATCAGAGAGAGCCATGCATGTGTCTCTGTGTGTGTGTGCTGGCATAGGCATTACATTGAGTCACAGTGAGCCATGTGTTTGTATGCTGGTGTAGACTCTGCATTGAGTCACAGTAAGCCTTGTGTGTGTGCCAGTACAGGCTGTGCATTGAGTCAGTGAGTCATATGTGTGTGTGTGTTTGTGTGTGTGTGTGCTGGTTTAGGCAGTGCATTGAGTCCAATGAGCAGTGTATGTTTGTGTGTGTGTGTGTGTGCTGCTATAGGTGGTTCACTGAGTCACAGTCAGGTATGTGTGAGTGAGTGTTTGTGTGTTCTTCTATAGGCTGTGCATTGATTCACAGTGAGCTCTGTGTGTATGGTGGTATAGGCGGTGCATTGAATCACAGTGATGGTTGTTTTTCTGTGTGTATGCTGCAGTAGGCTGTGAATTGAGTCACAGAAGGTGGGTCTTTGTGTGTGTATGTGCAGGTACAAGCTGCAGTTCGAGTCACAGTGATGGGTGTCTCTGTGTGATGTTATAGGCTGTGCATTGAATCACAGCGAGCCGTATTAGTGTGTGTACGTGTATTTGTGTATGCGTGTGTGTGTGTGATGGTACAGGCTGAACATTGAGTCACTGAGGTGTGCATGTGTGTATGTGGTGTTACAGACTGTTCGTTAGGTCAAACTGAGCAATATGTGTGTGTAGGGGTGTGTGTGTACAGTTATTTGCTGTGCACTGAGTCACAGTGAACCATGTGTGTGTGGGGAGCTGGTATAGTCAGAGCACTGAGTCACAGTTGAATGTGTGGGAGTTGTTTGTGTATGTGTGTGTGTATTTGCTGGTGTAGACTGTGCATTGAGTCACAGTGAGTAGTGCGGTGTGTGTGTGCTGTGATGGTGTGGACTGTGGTTTTATCCACTTTGACCTGAACGGCTGTGTGTGTTTGTGTGTTTGTGTGTGTGTGTGTGCTGGCACTAGATGACAGTTGAGACAGAGTGGGCTGTGTGTCTGTGTGTGCGCTGGTATAGACTCTGTATTGAGTCACTGTGAGCTGTGTGTGTATGTGTGTGCTCGTATAGGCTGTGCATTGAGTCACAGTGAGGTGTTTGTGTGTGTGTGTGCTGGTACAGGAAGCGTTTTGAGTCACAGTCTCGTGTGTGTGTGTGTGCATGTGAGTTTGTGTGCTGGTATGGGCTTTATTGTGCTGGTATGGGCTTTATTGACTCATGGGTGTGTGTGTGAGTGTGGGTGATACAGACTGCATTGAGTCACAGTGCGCTGTGTGTGTGTGTGCTGGTATAGGCGATTTATTGAGTACCAGTGAGCCATGTGTGAGTGCGTGTTGGTGTGTGTGTGTGTGTACTGGTATAGGCTGTGCATTGAGTCACAGTGAGGCCTGCATCTGTGCATGTCTGTGTTTGTGTGTGTGTGTTTGCTGGTATAGGCTGAGCTTTGAATCACTCTGAGGTGTGTGTGCATGTGCTGGTAAAATTGTGCCTTGATTCACTGTGCCATGTGAGAGTGTGTGCACGCTGGTATAGGTTGTGCATTGAGTCAGAGTGGGAGGTGTGTGTGTCTGTGTGTTCTGGTATAGGCTGACAATTGAGGCACACTGAGGTCTGTGTGCACATGTGTGTATATGTGTGCTGGTACAGCCTGCTCATTGAGTCATATTGAGTTTTTTGTGTGTGTGTGTGCAAGTAGAGGCAGCACATTGAGTCACAGTGAGGTGTATGTGTGTGATGTTATATGCTATGCACTGATTCATAGGGAGGTTTGTGTCTGTGTGTGTGCACTTTCTAGTTTAGGATTTGCATTGAATCACACTGAGCTGTGTTTTTGAGTGTCAGTATGTGTGCGTGTGTGGAGGTATGGGCTGTGGATTGACTCACATTTTGCCGTATGTGCTTCTCTGTGTGTGTATGTCTGCTAGCATATCCTGTGCACTAAGTCACAGGGAGCCATGTGTGTGTGTGTGTGTGTGTCCTGGTACAGAGTGTGCATTGATTCACAGTCAGCCATGTGTGTGTGTGTGTGAGTGCACTGGTATAGGATGTGCAGTGAGTCAGAGTGCTGTGTGTGTGTGTCTGCATGTTCTGATATAGGCTGACCATTGTGTAACATTGAGGGTGTGTGTGTGTGTGTGCTGGTATAGGCTGCATATTTTGTCACAGTGAGCTGTGTGTGTGTGTATGTGTAGGTACAGGCTGTGCATTGAGTCACAGTGTGGGGTGTGTGTGTGATGTTATATTCTGTGCACTAGGACAGAGTGAGCCGTGTGTGTGTGCTGGTATAATCTGAACATTGAGTCACAGTGTGGTGTGGTGTGTGTGCCTTTGCTGGTATGGACTGTGCATTGCATCCCAGCCCTGTGTTAGTGTTTGTGTATTTGGTGCTGTAGAGTCTGCATGAGTCACAGTAAGATGTGTGTGTGTGTACTGATATAGGCTGTACACTGAGCCATATTAAGGTGTGTTTCTGTGTGTGTGTGTGCGGGTATAGGCTATGCATTGACTCACATTGAGCCATGTGTTTGTATGTGCTAGTATACACTGTTCATTGAGTCTCAGTGAGCCTTTGTTTTGTGTGTCTGTTTACTTGTATGGGCTTGGCATTGAGTCTCAGACAGGTGTGTGTGTGTGTCTGTGTGGTGGTATCATCTGCATTGAGTCACACGGCAGTGTGTGTGAGAGTCTGTGTGTGTGCAGGTACAGGCTGGTATTGAATGACTGTGAGCCATGTGTGTGCCTGTGTGTGTGTGTGTGCTGGAATAGGCAGAGCATTGAGTCTCAGGTGTGTGTATGTGTGTGTGTATGCTGGTATGGTCTCTGCATTGATTCACTAAGGTGTGTTGTGTGTGTATGTACATGGAGCTGAAGACTGTACACTGATTCACAGTGAGCTGTGTGTGTATGTGTGTGTGTGTGTGATGGTATGGGCTTTGCATTGAGTCACTGAGGTGTGTGTCTGTGTGTGTATACGTGGAACTACAGACTGTGCACTGATTCACAATGAGCCATGTGTGAATGTGTGTATGTGATAGTATAGGGTGTGCATAGAGTCACAAAGAGCCGTGCATATGTGTCTTTGCATGGGTGTTGTGGTATAGGGTCTGCGTTGTGTCACAGTGACTGTGCGTGTGTGTGTGTTTGTGATGGTATAGTACGTGCATTGAATCAGAGAGAGCCATGCATGTGTCTCTGTGTGTGTGTGCTGGCATAGGCATTACATTGAGTCACAGTGAGCCATGTGTTTGTATGCTGGTGTAGACTCTGCATTGAGTCACAGTAAGCCTTGTGTGTGTGCCAGTACAGGCTGTGCATTGAGTCAGTGAGTCATATGTGTGTGTGTGTTTGTGTGTGTGTGTGCTGGTTTAGGCAGTGCATTGAGTCCAATGAGCAGTGTATGTGTGTGTGTGTGTGTGCTGCTATAGGTGGTTCACTGAGTCACAGTCAGGTATGTGTGAGTGAGTGTTTGTGTGTTCTTCTATAGGCTGTGCATTGATTCACAGTGAGCTCTGTGTGTATGGTGGTATAGGCGGTGCATTGAATCACAGTGATGGTTGTTTTTCTGTGTGTATGCTGCAGTAGGCTGTGAATTGAGTCACAGAAGGTGGGTCTTTGTGTGTGTATGTGCAGGTACAAGCTGCAGTTCGAGTCACAGTGATGGGTGTCTCTGTGTGATGTTATAGGCTGTGCATTGAATCACAGCGAGCCGTATTAGTGTGTGTACGTGTATTTGTGTATGCGTGTGTGTGTGTGATGGTACAGGCTGAACATTGAGTCACTGAGGTGTGCATGTGTGTATGTGGTGTTACAGACTGTTCGTTAGGTCAAACTGAGCAATATGTGTGTGTAGGGGTGTGTGTGTACAGTTATTTGCTGTGCACTGAGTCACAGTGAACCATGTGTGTGTGGGGAGCTGGTATAGTCAGAGCACTGAGTCACAGTTGAATGTGTGGGAGTTGTTTGTGTATGTGTGTGTGTATTTGCTGGTGTAGACTGTGCATTGAGTCACAGTGAGTAGTGCGGTGTGTGTGTGCTGTGATGGTGTGGACTGTGGTTTTATCCACTTTGACCTGAACGGCTGTGTGTGTTTGTGTGTTTGTGTGTGTGTGTGTGCTGGCACTAGATGACAGTTGAGACAGAGTGGGCTGTGTGTCTGTGTGTGCGCTGGTATAGACTCTGTATTGAGTCACTGTGAGCTGTGTGTGTATGTGTGTGCTCGTATAGGCTGTGCATTGAGTCACAGTGAGGTGTTTGTGTGTGTGTGTGCTGGTACAGGAAGCGTTTTGAGTCACAGTCTCGTGTGTGTGTGTGTGCATGTGAGTTTGTGTGCTGGTATGGGCTTTATTGTGCTGGTATGGGCTTTATTGACTCATGGGTGTGTGTGTGAGTGTGGGTGATACAGACTGCATTGAGTCACAGTGCGCTGTGTGTGTGTGTGCTGGTATAGGCGATTTATTGAGTACCAGTGAGCCATGTGTGAGTGCGTGTTGGTGTGTGTGTGTGTGTACTGGTATAGGCTGTGCATTGAGTCACAGTGAGGCCTGCATCTGTGCATGTCTGTGTTTGTGTGTGTGTGTTTGCTGGTATAGGCTGAGCTTTGAATCACTCTGAGGTGTGTGTGCATGTGCTGGTAAAATTGTGCCTTGATTCACTGTGCCATGTGAGAGTGTGTGCACGCTGGTATAGGTTGTGCATTGAGTCAGAGTGGGAGGTGTGTGTGTCTGTGTGTTCTGGTATAGGCTGACAATTGAGGCACACTGAGGTCTGTGTGCACATGTGTGTATATGTGTGCTGGTACAGCCTGCTCATTGAGTCATATTGAGTTTTTTGTGTGTGTGTGTGCAAGTAGAGGCAGCACATTGAGTCACAGTGAGGTGTATGTGTGTGATGTTATATGCTATGCACTGATTCATAGGGAGGTTTGTGTCTGTGTGTGTGCACTTTCTAGTTTAGGATTTGCATTGAATCACACTGAGCTGTGTTTTTGAGTGTCAGTATGTGTGCGTGTGTGGAGGTATGGGCTGTGGATTGACTCACATTTTGCCGTATGTGCTTCTCTGTGTGTGTATGTCTGCTAGCATATCCTGTGCACTAAGTCACAGGGAGCCATGTGTGTGTGTGTGTGTGTGTCCTGGTACAGAGTGTGCATTGATTCACAGTCAGCCATGTGTGTGTGTGTGTGAGTGCACTGGTATAGGATGTGCAGTGAGTCAGAGTGCTGTGTGTGTGTGTCTGCATGTTCTGATATAGGCTGACCATTGTGTAACATTGAGGGTGTGTGTGTGTGTGTGCTGGTATAGGCTGCATATTTTGTCACAGTGAGCTGTGTGTGTGTGTATGTGTAGGTACAGGCTGTGCATTGAGTCACAGTGTGGGGTGTGTGTGTGATGTTATATTCTGTGCACTAGGACAGAGTGAGCCGTGTGTGTGTGCTGGTATAATCTGAACATTGAGTCACAGTGTGGTGTGGTGTGTGTGCCTTTGCTGGTATGGACTGTGCATTGCATCCCAGCCCTGTGTTAGTGTTTGTGTATTTGGTGCTGTAGAGTCTGCATGAGTCACAGTAAGATGTGTGTGTGTGTACTGATATAGGCTGTACACTGAGCCATATTAAGGTGTGTTTCTGTGTGTGTGTGTGCGGGTATAGGCTATGCATTGACTCACATTGAGCCATGTGTTTGTATGTGCTAGTATACACTGTTCATTGAGTCTCAGTGAGCCTTTGTTTTGTGTGTCTGTTTACTTGTATGGGCTTGGCATTGAGTCTCAGACAGGTGTGTGTGTGTGTCTGTGTGGTGGTATCATCTGCATTGAGTCACACGGCAGTGTGTGTGAGAGTCTGTGTGTGTGCAGGTACAGGCTGGTATTGAATGACTGTGAGCCATGTGTGTGCCTGTGTGTGTGTGTGTGCTGGAATAGGCAGAGCATTGAGTCTCAGGTGTGTGTATGTGTGTGTGTATGCTGGTATGGTCTCTGCATTGATTCACTAAGGTGTGTTGTGTGTGTATGTACATGGAGCTGAAGACTGTACACTGATTCACAGTGAGCTGTGTGTGTATGTGTGTGTGTGTGTGATGGTATGGGCTTTGCATTGAGTCACTGAGGTGTGTGTCTGTGTGTGTATACGTGGAACTACAGACTGTGCACTGATTCACAATGAGCCATGTGTGAATGTGTGTATGTGATAGTATAGGGTGTGCATAGAGTCACAAAGAGCCGTGCATATGTGTCTTTGCATGGGTGTTGTGGTATAGGGTCTGCGTTGTGTCACAGTGACTGTGCGTGTGTGTGTGTTTGTGATGGTATAGTACGTGCATTGAATCAGAGAGAGCCATGCATGTGTCTCTGTGTGTGTGTGCTGGCATAGGCATTACATTGAGTCACAGTGAGCCATGTGTTTGTATGCTGGTGTAGACTCTGCATTGAGTCACAGTAAGCCTTGTGTGTGTGCCAGTACAGGCTGTGCATTGAGTCAGTGAGTCATATGTGTGTGTGTGTTTGTGTGTGTGTGTGCTGGTTTAGGCAGTGCATTGAGTCCAATGAGCAGTGTATGTGTGTGTGTGTGTGTGCTGCTATAGGTGGTTCACTGAGTCACAGTCAGGTATGTGTGAGTGAGTGTTTGTGTGTTCTTCTATAGGCTGTGCATTGATTCACAGTGAGCTCTGTGTGTATGGTGGTATAGGCGGTGCATTGAATCACAGTGATGGTTGTTTTTCTGTGTGTATGCTGCAGTAGGCTGTGAATTGAGTCACAGAAGGTGGGTCTTTGTGTGTGTATGTGCAGGTACAAGCTGCAGTTCGAGTCACAGTGATGGGTGTCTCTGTGTGATGTTATAGGCTGTGCATTGAATCACAGCGAGCCGTATTAGTGTGTGTACGTGTATTTGTGTATGCGTGTGTGTTTGTGATGGTACAGGCTGAACATTGAGTCACTGAGGTGTGCATGTGTGTATGTGGTGTTACAGACTGTTCGTTAGGTCAAACTGAGCAATATGTGTGTGTAGGGGTGTGTGTGTACAGTTATTTGCTGTGCACTGAGTCACAGTGAACCATGTGTGTGTGGGGAGCTGGTATAGTCAGAGAACTGAGTCACAGTTGAATGTGTGGGAGTTGTTTGTGTATGTGTGTGTGTATTTGCTGGTGTAGACTGTGCATTGAGTCACAGTGAGTAGTGCGGTGTGTGTGTGCTGTGATGGTGTGGACTGTGGTTTTATCCACTTTGACCTGAACGGCTGTGTGTGTTTGTGTGTTTGTGTGTGTGTGTGTGCTGGCACTAGATGACAGTTGAGACAGAGTGGGCTGTGTGTCTGTGTGTGCGCTGGTATAGACTCTGTATTGAGTCACTGTGAGCTGTGTGTGTATGTGTGTGCTCGTATAGGTTGTGCTTTGAGTCACAGTGAGGTGTTTGTGTGTGTGTGTGCTGGTACAGGAAGCGTTTTGAGTCACAGTCTCGTGTGTGTGTGTGTGCATGTGAGTTTGTGTGCTGGTATGGGCTTTATTGTGCTGGTATGGGCTTTATTGACTCATGGGTGTGTGTGTGAGTGTGGGTGATACAGACTGCTTTGAGTCACAGTGCGCTGTGTGTATGTGTGCTGGTATAGGCGATTTATTGAGTACCAGTGAGCCATGTGTGAGTGCGTGTTGGTGTGTGTGTGTGTGTACTGGTATAGGCTGTGCATTGAGTCAAGTGAGGCCTGCATCTGTGCATGTCTGTGTTTGTGTGTGTGTGTTTGCTGGTATAGGCTGAGCTTTGAATCACTCTGAGGTGTGTGTGCATGTGCTGGTAAAATTGTGCCTTGATTCACTGTGCCATGTGAGTGTGTGTGCACGCTGGTATAGGTTGTGCATTGAGTCAGAGTGGGAGGTGTGTGTGTCTGTGTGTTCTGGTATAGGCTGACAATTGAGGCACACTGAGGTCTGTGTGCACATGTGTGTATATGTGTGCTGGTACAGCCTGCTCATTGAGTCATATTGAGTTTTTTGTGTGTGTGTGTGCAGGTAGAGGCAGCACATTGAGTCACAGTGAGGTGTATGTGTGTGATGTTATATGCTATGCACTGATTCATAGGGAGGTTTGTGTCTGTGTGTGTGCACTTTCTAGTTTAGGATTTGCATTGAATCACACTGAGCTGTGTTTTTGAGTGTCAGTATGTGTGTGTGTGTGGAGGTATGGGCTGTGGATTGACTCACATTTTGCCGTATGTGCTTCTCTGTGTGTGTATGTCTGCTAGCATATCCTGTGCACTAAGTCAAAGGGAGCCGTGTGTGTGTGTGTGTGTGTCCTGGTACAGAGTGTGCATTGATTCACAGTCAGCCATGTGTGTGTGTGTGTGAGTGCACTGGTATAGGATGTGCAGTGAGTCAGAGTGCTGTGTGTGTGTGTCTGCATGTTCTGATATAGGCTGACCATTGTGTAACATTGAGGGTGTGTGTGTGTGTGTGCTGGTATAGGCTGCATATTTTGTCACAGTGAGCTGTGTGTGTGTGTATGTGTAGGTACAGGCTGTGCATTGAGTCACACTGTGGGGTGTGTGTGTGATGTTATATTCTGTGCACTAGGACAGAGTGAGCCGTGTGTGTGTGCTGGTATAATCTGAACATTGAGTCACAGTGTGGTGTGGTGTGTGTGCCTTTGCTGGTATGGACTGTGCATTGAATCCCAGCCCTGTGTTAGTGTTTGTGTATTTGGTGCTGTAGAGTCTGCATGAGTCACAGAAAGATGTGTGTGTGTGTACTGATATAGGCTGTACACTGAGCCATATTAAGGTGTGTTTCTGTGTGTGTGTGTGCGGGTATAGGCTATGCATTGACTCACATTGAGCCATGTGTTTGTATGTGCTACTATACGCTATTCATTGAGTCTCAGTGAGCCATTGTTGTGTGTGTCTGTTTACTTGTATGGGCTTGGCATTGAGTCACAGAGAGGTGTTTGTGTGTGTTTGTGTGTCTGTGTGGTGGTATAAACTGCATTGAGTCACATGGCGGTGTGTGTGAGAGTGTGTGTGTGTGCAGGTACAGGCTGGTATTGAACCACAGTGAGCCGTGTGTGTGTGTGCTGGAATAGGCAGAGCATTGAGTCTCCGGTGTGTGTATGTGTGTGTGTATGCTGGTATGGTCTCTGCATTGATTCACTAAGGTGTGTTGTGTGTGTATGTACATGGAGCTGAAGACTGTACACTGATTCACAGTGAGCTGTGTGTGTATGTGTGTGTGTGTGTGATGGTATGGGCTTTGCATTGAGTCACTGAGGTGTGTGTCTTTGTGTGTATACCTGGAACTACAGACTGTGCACTGATTCACAATGAGCCATGTGTGAATGTGTGTATGTGATAGTATAGGGTGTGCATAGAGTCACAAAGAGCCGTGCATATGTGTCTTTGCATGGGTGTTGTGGTATAGGGTCTGCGTTGTGTCACAGTGACTGTGCGTGTGTGTGTGTTTGTGATGGTATAGTACGTGCATTGAATCAGAGAGAGCCATGCATGTGTCTCTGTGTGTGTGTGCTGGCATAGGCATTACATTGAGTCACAGTGAGCCATGTGTTTGTATGCTGGTGTAGACTCTGCATTGAGTCACAGTAAGCCTTGTGTGTGTGCCAGTACAGGCTGTGCATTGAGTCAGTGAGTCATATGTGTGTGTGTGTTTGTGTGTGTGTGTGCTGGTTTAGGCAGTGCATTGAGTCCAATGAGCAGTGTATGTTTGTGTGTGTGTGTGTGTGCTGCTATAGGTGGTTCACTGAGTCACAGTCAGGTATGTGTGAGTGAGTGTTTGTGTGTTCTTCTATAGGCTGTGCATTGATTCACAGTGAGCTCTGTGTGTATGGTGGTATAGGCGGTGCATTGAATCACAGTGATGGTTGTTTTTCTGTGTGTATGCTGCAGTAGGCTGTGAATTGAGTCACAGAAGGTGGGTCTTTGTGTGTGTATGTGCAGGTACAAGCTGCAGTTCGAGTCACAGTGATGGGTGTCTCTGTGTGATGTTATAGGCTGTGCATTGAATCACAGCGAGCCGTATTAGTGTGTGTACGTGTATTTGTGTATGCATGTGTGTGTGTGATGGTACAGGCTGAACATTGAGTCACTGAGGTGTGCATGTGTGTATGTGGTGTTACAGACTGTTCGTTAGGTCAAACTGAGCAATATGTGTGTGTAGGGGTGTGTGTGTACAGTTATTTGCTGTGCACTGAGTCACAGTGAACCATGTGTGTGTGGGGAGCTGGTATAGTCAGAGCACTGAGTCACAGTTGAATGTGTGGGAGTTGTTTGTGTATGTGTGTGTGTATTTGCTGGTGTAGACTGTGCATTGAGTCACAGTGAGTAGTGCGGTGTGTGTGTGCTGTGATGGTGTGGACTGTGGTTTTATCCACTTTGACCTGAACGGCTGTGTGTGTTTGTGTGTTTGTGTGTGTGTGTGTGCTGGCACTAGATGACAGTTGAGACAGAGTGGGCTGTGTGTCTGTGTGTGCGCTGGTATAGACTCTGTATTGAGTCACTGTGAGCTGTGTGTGTATGTGTGTGCTCGTATAGGCTGTGCTTTGAGTCACAGTGAGGTGTTTGTGTGTGTGTGTGCTGGTACAGGAAGCGTTTTGAGTCACAGTCTCGTGTGTGTGTGTGTGCATGTGAGTTTGTGTGCTGGTATGGGCTTTATTGTGCTGGTATGGGCTTTATTGACTCATGGGTGTGTGTGTGAGTGTGGGTGATACAGACTGCTTTGAGTCACAGTGCGCTGTGTGTATGTGTGCTGGTATAGGCGATTTATTGAGTACGAGTGAGCCATGTGTGAGTGCGTGTTGGTGTGTGTGTGTGTGTACTGGTATAGGCTGTGCATTGAGTCACAGTGAGGCCTGCATCTGTGCATGTCTGTGTTTGTGTGTGTGTGTTTGCTGGTATAGGCTGAGCTTTGAATCACTCTGAGGTGTGTGTGCATGTGCTGGTAAAATTGTGCCTTGATTCACTGTGCCATGTGAGTGTGTGTGCACGCTGGTATAGGTTGTGCATTGAGTCAGAGTGGGAGGTGTGTGTGTCTGTTTGTTCTGGTATAGGCTGACAATTGAGGCACACTGAGGTCTGTGTGCACATGTGTGTATATGTGTGCTGGTACAGCCTGCTCATTGAGTCATATTGAGTTTTTTGTGTGTGTGTGTGCAGGTAGAGGCAGCACATTGAGTCACAGTGAGGTGTATGTGTGTGATGTTATATGCTATGCACTGATTCATAGGGAGGTTTGTGTCTGTGTGTGTGCACTTTCTAGTTTAGGATTTGCATTGAATCACACTGAGCTGTGTTTTTGAGTGTCAGTATGTGTGCGTGTGTGGAGGTATGGGCTGTGGATTGACTCACATTTTGACATATGTGCTTCCCTGTGTGTGTATGTCTGCTAGCATATCCTGTGCACTGAGTCACAGGGAGCCGTGTGTGTGTGTGTGTGTGTGTGTCCTGGTACAGAGTGTGCATTGATTCACAGTCAGCCATGTGTGTGTGTGTGTGAGTGCACTGGTATAGGATGTGCAGTGAGTCAGAGTGATGTGTGTGTGTGTCTGCATGTTCTGATATAGGCTGACCATTGTGTAACATTGAGGGTGTGTGTGTGTGTGTGCTGGTATAGGCTGCATATTTTGTCACAGTGAGCTGTGTGTGTGTGTATGTGTAGGTACAGGCTGTGCATTGAGTCACAGTGTGGGGTGTGTGTGTGATGTTATATTCTGTGCACTAGGACAGAGTGAGCCGTGTGTGTGTGCTGGTATAATCTGAACATTGAGTCACAGTGTGGTGTGGTGTGTGTGCCTTTGCTGGTATGGACTGTGCATTGAATCCCAGCCCTGTGTTAGTGTTTGTGTATTTGGTGCTGTAGAGTCTGCATGAGTCACAGTAAGATGTGTGTGTGTGTACTGCTATAGGCTGTACACTGAGCCATATTAAGGTGTGTTTCTGGGTATGTGTGTGCGGGTATAGGCTATACATTGACTCACATTGAGCCATGTGTTTGTATGTGCTACTATACGCTATTCATTGAGTCTCAGTGAGCCATTGTTGTGTGTGTCTGTTTACTTGTATGGGCTTGGCATTGAGTCACAGAGAGGTGTTTGTGTGTGTTTGTGTGTCTGTGTGGTGGTATAAACTGCATTGAGTCACACGGCGGTGTGTGTGAGAGTGTGTGTGTGTGCAGGTACAGGCTGGTATTGAACCACAGTGAGCCGTGTGTGTGTGTGCTGGAATAGGCAGAGCATTGAGTCTCAGGTGTGTGTATGTGTGTGTGTATGCTGGTATGTTCTCTGCATTGATTCACTAAGGTGTGTTGTGTGTGTATGCACATGGAGCTGAAGACTGTACACTGATTCACAGTGAGCTGTGTGTGTATGTGTGTGTGTGTGTGATGGTATGGGCTTTGCATTGAGTCACTGAGGTGTGTGTCTGTGTGTGTATACCTGGAGCTACAGACTGTGCACTGATTCACAATGAGCCATGTGTGAATGTGTGTATGTGATAGTATAGGGTGTTCATAGAGTCACAAAGAGCCGTACATATGTGTCTTTGCATGGGTGTTGTGGTATAGGCTGTGCATTGTGTCACAGTGACTGTGCGTGTGTGTGTGTGTGTGTTTGTGATGGTATGGTACATGCATTGTATCAGAGAGAGCCATGCATGCGTCTCTGTGTGTGTGTGCTGGCATAGGCATTACATTGTGTCACAGTGAGCCATGTGTTTGTATGCTGGTGGAGACTCTGCATTGAGTCACAGTAAGACTTGTGTGTGTGCCAGTACAGGCTGTGCAAGGAGTCAGTGAGTCATATATGTGTGTGTGTGTGTGTGTGTGCTGATATATGAAGTGCATTGAGTCCAAGTGAATCATGTATGTTTGTGTGTGTTTGTGGGTGCTGCTATAGGTGGTTCACTGAGTCACAGTCAGGTATGTGTGAGTGTTTGTGTGTTCTTGTATAGGCTGTGCATTGATTCACAGTGAGGCATGTGTGTAAGCTGGTACAGGAGGTGCATTGAGTCACAGTGATGGTTGTGTTTGTGTGTGTGTGTGTGCTGCAGTAGGCTGTGTATTGAGTCACAGAAAGTGGGTCTTTGTGTGTGTATGTGCATGTACAGGCTGCGGTTTGAGTCACAGTGATGGGTGTCTCTGTGTGGTGTTATAGGCTGTGCATTGAATCACAGCCCTGTGTTAGTGTTGTGTATTTGGTGCTGTAGAGTCTGCATGAGTCACAGTAAGGTGTGTGTGTGTGCTGCTATATGCTGAGAATTGAGTCACACCTAGGTGAGTGTATGTGTATGTGTATGCTGATATGGGATTTGCATTGAATCACTGAACGGTGTGTGTTTGTGTGTGTGTGTACTGCTATAGTCTGTACACTGAGACATGTTAAGGTGTGTTTCTGTGTGTGTGTGTGCGGGTATAGGCTATGCATTGACTCACATTGAGCCATGTGTTTGTATGTGCTACTATACGCTATTCATTGAGTCTCAGTGAGCCATTGTTTTGTGTGTCTGTTTACTTGTATGGGCTTGGCATTGAGTCTCAGACAGGTGTGTGTGTGTGTCTGTGTGTCTGTGTGGTGGTATCATCTGCATTGAGTCACACGGCAGTGTGTGTGAGAGTGTGTGTGTGTGCAGGTACAGGCTGGTATTGAATGACAGTGAGCCGTGTGTGTGCCTGTGTGTGTGTGTGTGCTGGAATAGGCAGAGCATTGAGTCTCAGGTGTGTGTATGTGTGTGTGTATGCTGGTATGGTCTCTGCATTGATTCACTAAGGTGTGTTGTGTGTGTATGTACATGGAGCTGAAGACTGTACAGTGATTCACAGTGAGCTGTGTGTGTATGTGTGTGTGTGTGTGATGGTATGGGCTTTGCATTGAGTCACTGAGGTGTGTGTCTGTGTGTGTATACCTGGAACTACAGACTGTGCACTGATTCACAATGAGCCATGTGTGAATGTGTGTATGTGATAGTATAGGGTGTGCATAGAGTCACAAAGAGCCGTGCATATGTGTCTTTGCATGGGTGTTGTGGTATAGGGTCTGCGTTGTGTCACAGTGACTGTGCGTGTGTGTGTGTTTGTGATGGTATAGTACGTGCATTGAATCAGAGAGAGCCATGCATGTGTCTCTGTGTGTGTGCTGGCATAGGCATTACATTGAGTCACAGTGAGAAATGTGTTTGTATGCTGGTGTAGACTCTGCATTGAGTCACAGTAAGCCTTGTGTGTGTGCCAGTACAGGCTGTGCATTGAGTCAGTGAGTCATATATGTGTGTGTGTTTGTGTGTGTGTGTGCTGGTTTAGGCAGTGCATTGAGTCCAATGAGCAGTGTATGTTTGTGTGTGTGTGTGTGTGCTGCTATAGGTGGTTCACTGAGTCACAGTCAGGTATGTGTGAGTGAGTGTTTGTGTGTTCTTCTATAGGCTGTGCATTGATTCACAGTGAGCTCTGTGTGTATGGTGGTATAGGCGGTGCATTGAATCACAGTGATGGTTGTTTTTCTGTGTGTATGCTGCAGTAGGCTGTGAATTGAGTCACAGAAGGTGGGTCTTTGTGTTTGTATGTGCAGGTACAAGCTGCAGTTCGAGTCACAGTGATGGGTGTCTCTGTGTGATGTTATAGGCTGTGCATTGAATCACAGCGAGCCGTATTAGTGTGTGTACGTGTATTTGTGTATGCGTGTGTGTGTGTGATGGTACAGGCTGAACATTGAGTCACTGAGGTGTGCATGTGTGTATGTGGTGTTACAGACTGTTCGTTAGGTCAAACTGAGCAATATGTGTGTGTAGGGGTGTGTGTGTACAGTTATTTGCTGTGCACTGTGTCACAGTGAACCATGTGTGTGTGGGGAGCTGGTATAGTCAGAGCACTGAGTCACAGTTGAATGTGTGGGAGTTGTTTGTGTATGTGTGTGTGTATTTGCTGGTGTAGACTGTGCATTGAGTCACAGTGAGTAGTGCGGTGTGTGTGTGCTGTGATGGTGTGGACTGTGGTTTTATCCACTTTGACCTGAACGGCTGTGTGTGTTTGTGTGTTTGTGTGTGTGTGTGTGTGCTGGCACTAGATGACAATTGAGACAGAGTGGGCTGTGTGTCTGTGTGTGCGCTGGTATAGACTCTGTATTGAGTCACTGTGAGCTGTGTGTGTATGTGTGTGCTCGTATAGGCTGTGCATTGAGTCACAGTGAGGTGTTTGTGTGTGTGTGTGCTGGTACAGGAAGCGTTTTGAGTCACAGTCTCGTGTGTGTGTGTGTGCATGTGAGTTTGTGTGCTGGTATGGGCTTTATTGTGCTGGTATGGGCTTTATTGACTCATGGGTGTGTGTGTGAGTGTGGGTGATACAGACTGCATTGAGTCACAGTGCGCTGTGTGTGTGTGTGCTGGTATAGGCGATTTATTGAGTACCAGTGAGCCATGTGTGAGTGCGTGTTGGTGTGTGTGTGTGTGTACTGGTATAGGCTGTGCATTGAGTCACAGTGAGGCCTGCATCTGTGCATGTCTGTGTTTGTGTGTGTGTGTTTGCTGGTATAGGCTGAGCTTTGAATCACTCTGAGGTGTGTGTGCATGTGCTGGTAAAATTGTGCCTTGATTCACTGTGCCATGTGAGTGTGTGTGCACGCTGGTATAGGTTGTGCATTGAGTCAGAGTGGGAGGTGTGTGTGTCTGTGTGTTCTGGTATAGGCTGACAATTGAGGCACACTGAGGTCTGTGTGCACATGTGTGTATATGTGTGCTGGTACAGCCTGCTCATTGAGTCATATTGAGTTTTTTGTGTGTGTGTGTGCAGGTAGAGGCAGCACATTGAGTCACAGTGAGGTGTATGTGTGTGATGTTATATGCTATGCACTGACTCATAGGGAGGTTTGTGTCTGTGTGTGTGCACTTTCTAGTTTAGGATTTGCATTGAATCACACTGAGCTGTGTTTTTGAGTGTCAGTATGTGTGCGTGTGTGGAGGTATGGGCTGTGGATTGACTCACATTTTGCCATATGTGCTTCTCTGTGTGTGTATGTCTGCTAGCATATCCTGTGCACTAAGTCACAGGGAGCCATGTGTGTGTGTGTGTGTGTGTCCTGGTACAGAGTGTGCATTGATTCACAGTCAGCCATGTGTGTGTGTGTGAGTGCACTGGTATAGGATGTGCAGTGAGTCAGAGTGATGTGTGTGTGTGTCTGCATGTTCTGATATAGGCTGACCATTGTGTAACATTGAGGGTGTGTGTGTGTGTGTGCTGGTATAGGCTGCATATTTTGTCACAGTGAGCTGTGTGTGTGTGTATGTGTAGGTACAGGCTGTGCATTGAGTCACAGTGTGGGGTGTGTGTGTGATGTTATATTCTGTGCACTAGGACAGAGTGAGCCGTGTGTGTGTGCTGGTATAATCTGAACATTGAGTCACAGTGTGGTGTGGTGTGTGTGCCTTTGCTGGTATGGACTGTGCATTGAATCCCAGCCCTGTGTTAGTGTTTGTGTATTTGGTGCTGTAGAGTCTGCATGAGTCACAGTAAGATGTGTGTGTGTGTACTGCTATAGGCTGTACACTGAGCCATATTAAGGTGTGTTTCTGTGTGTGTGTGTGCGGTTATAGGCTATACATTGACTCACATTGAGCCATGTGTTTGTATGTGCTACTATACGCTATTCATTGAGTCTCAGTGAGCCATTGTTGTGTGTGTCTGTTTACTTGTATGGGCTTGGCATTGAGTCACAGAGAGGTGTTTGTGTGTGTTTGTGTGTCTGTGTGGTGGTATAAACTGCATTGAGTCACACGGCGGTGTGTGTGAGAGTGTGTGTGTGTGCAGGTACAGGCTGGTATTGAACCACAGTGAGCCGTGTGTGTGTGTGCTGGAATAGGCAGAGCATTGAGTCTCAGGTGTGTGTATGTGTGTGTGCATGCTGGTGTGGTCTCTGCATTGATTCACTAAGGTGTGTTGTGTGTGTATGTACATGGAGCTGAAGACTGTACACTGATTCACAGTGAGCTGTGTGTGTATGTGTGTGTGTGTGTGATGGTATGGGCTTTGCATTGAGTCACTGAGGTGTGTGTCTGTGTGTGTATACCTGGAACTACAGACTGTGCACTGATTCACAATGAGCCATGTGTGAATGTGTGTATGTGATAGTATAGGGTGTGCATAGAGTCACAAAGAGCCGTGCATATGTGTCTTTGCATGGGTGTTGTGGTATAGGGTCTGCGTTGTGTCACAGTGACTGTGCGTGTGTGTGTGTTTGTGATGGTATAGTACATGCATTGAATCAGAGAGAGCCATGCATGTGTCTCTGTGTGTGTGTGCTGGCATAGGCATTACATTGAGTCACAGTGAGCCATGTGTTTGTATGCTGGTGTAGACTCTGCATTGAGTCACAGTAAGCCTTGTGTGTGTGCCAGTACAGGCTGTGCATTGAGTCAGTGAGTCATATGTGTGTGTGTGTTTGTGTGTGTGTGTGCTGGTTTAGGCAGTGCATTGAGTCCAATGAGCAGTGTATGTTTGTGTGTGTGTGTGTGTGCTGCTATAGGTGGTTCACTGAGTCACAGTCAGGTATGTGTGAGTGAGTGTTTGTGTGTTCTTCTATAGGCTGTGCATTGATTCACAGTGAGCTCTGTGTGTATGGTGGTATAGGCGGTGCATTGAATCACAGTGATGGTTGTTTTTCTGTGTGTATGCTGCAGTAGGCTGTGAATTGAGTCACAGAAGGTGGGTCTTTGTGTGTGTATGTGCAGGTACAAGCTGCAGTTCGAGTCACAGTGATGGGTGTCTCTGTGTGATGTTATAGGCTGTGCATTGAATCACAGCGAGCCGTATTAGTGTGTGTACGTGTATTTGTGTATGCGTGTGTGTGTGTGATGGTACAGGCTGAACATTGAGTCACTGAGGTGTGCATGTGTGTATGTGGTGTTACAGACTGTTCGTTAGGTCAAACTGAGCAATATGTGTGTGTAGGGGTGTGTGTGTACAGTTATTTGCTGTGCACTGAGTCACAGTGAACCATGTGTGTGTGGGGAGCTGGTATAGTCAGAGCACTGAGTCACAGTTGAATGTGTGGGAGTTGTTTGTGTATGTGTGTGTGTATTTGCTGGTGTAGACTGTGCATTGAGTCACAGTGAGTAGTGCGGTGTGTGTGTGCTGTGATGGTGTGGACTGTGGTTTTATCCACTTTGACCTGAACGGCTGTGTGTGTTTGTGTGTTTGTGTGTGTGTGTGTGCTGGCACTAGATGACAGTTGAGACAGAGTGGGCTGTGTGTCTGTGTGTGCGCTGGTATAGACTCTGTATTGAGTCACTGTGAGCTGTGTGTGTATGTGTGTGCTCGTATAGGCTGTGCATTGAGTCACAGTGAGGTGTTTGTGTGTGTGTGTGCTGGTACAGGAAGCGTTTTGAGTCACAGTCTCGTGTGTGTGTGTGTGCATGTGAGTTTGTGTGCTGGTATGGGCTTTATTGTGCTGGTATGGGCTTTATTGACTCATGGGTGTGTGTGTGAGTGTGGGTGATACAGACTGCTTTGAGTCACAGTGCGCTGTGTGTATGTGTGCTGGTATAGGCGATTTATTGAGTACCAGTGAGCCATGTGTGAGTGCGTGTTGGTGTGTGTGTGTGTGTACTGGTATAGGCTGTGCATTGAGTCACAGTGAGGCCTGCATCTGTGCATGTCTGTGTTTGTGTGTGTGTGTTTGCTGGTATAGGCTGAGCTTTGAATCACTCTGAGGTGTGTGTGCATGTGCTGGTAAAATTGTGCCTTGATTCACTGTGCCATGTGAGTGTGTGTGCACGCTGGTATAGGTTGTGCATTGAGTCAGAGTGGGAGGTGTGTGTGTCTGTGTGTTCTGGTATAGGCTGACAATTGAGGCACACTGAGGTCTGTGTGCACATGTGTGTATATGTGTGCTGGTACAGCCTGCTCATTGAGTCATATTGAGTTTTTTGTGTGTGTGTGTGCAGGTAGAGGCAGCACATTGAGTCACAGTGAGGTGTATGTGTGTGATGTTATATGCTATGCACTGATTCATAGGGAGGTTTGTGTCTGTGTGTGTGCACTTTCTAGTTTAGGATTTGCATTGAATCACACTGAGCTGTGTTTTTGAGTGTCAGTATGTGTGTGTGTGTGGAGGTATGGGCTGTGGATTGACTCACATTTTGCCGTATGTGCTTCTCTGTGTGTGTATGTCTGCTAGCATATCCTGTGCACTAAGTCAAAGGGAGCCATGTGTGTGTGTGTGTGTGTGTCCTGGTACAGAGTGTGCATTGATTCACAGTCAGCCATGTGTGTGTGTGTGTGAGTGCACTGGTATAGGATGTGCAGTGAGTCAGAGTGCTGTGTGTGTGTGTCTGCATGTTCTGATATAGGCTGACCATTGTGTAACATTGAGGGTGTGTGTGTGTGTGTGCTGGTATAGGCTGCATATTTTGTCACAGTGAGCTGTGTGTGTGTGTATGTGTAGGTACAGGCTGTGCATTGAGTCACACTGTGGGGTGTGTGTGTGATGTTATATTCTGTGCACTAGGACAGAGTGAGCCGTGTGTGTGTGCTGGTATAATCTGAACATTGAGTCACAGTGTGGTGTGGTGTGTGTGCCTTTGCTGGTATGGACTGTGCATTGAATCCCAGCCCTGTGTTAGTGTTTGTGTATTTGGTGCTGTAGAGTCTGCATGAGTCACAGAAAGATGTGTGTGTGTGTACTGATATAGGCTGTACACTGAGCCATATTAAGGTGTGTTTCTGTGTGTGTGTGTGCGGGTATAGGCTATGCATTGACTCACATTGAGCCATGTGTTTGTATGTGCTACTATACGCTATTCATTGAGTCTCAGTGAGCCATTGTTGTGTGTGTCTGTTTACTTGTATGGGCTTGGCATTGAGTCACAGAGAGGTGTTTGTGTGTGTTTGTGTGTCTGTGTGGTGGTATAAACTGCATTGAGTCACATGGCGGTGTGTGTGAGAGTGTGTGTGTGTGCAGGTACAGGCTGGTATTGAACCACAGTGAGCCGTGTGTGTGTGTGCTGGAATAGGCAGAGCATTGAGTCTCCGGTGTGTGTATGTGTGTGTGTATGCTGGTATGGTCTCTGCATTGATTCACTAAGGTGTGTTGTGTGTGTATGTACATGGAGCTGAAGACTGTACACTGATTCACAGTGAGCTGTGTGTGTATGTGTGTGTGTGTGTGATGGTATGGGCTTTGCATTGAGTCACTGAGGTGTGTGTCTGTGTGTGTATACCTGGAACTACAGACTGTGCACTGATTCACAATGAGCCATGTGTGAATGTGTGTATGTGATAGTATAGGGTGTGCATAGAGTCACAAAGAGCCGTGCATATGTGTCTTTGCATGGGTGTTGTGGTATAGGGTCTGCGTTGTGTCACAGTGACTGTGCGTGTGTGTGTGTTTGTGATGGTATAGTACATGCATTGAATCAGAGAGAGCCATGCATGTGTCTCTGTGTGTGTGTGCTGGCATAGGCATTACATTGAGTCACAGTGAGCCATGTGTTTGTATGCTGGTGTAGACTCTGCATTGAGTCACAGTAAGCCTTGTGTGTGTGCCAGTACAGGCTGTGCATTGAGTCAGTGAGTCATATGTGTGTGTGTGTTTGTGTGTGTGTGTGCTGGTTTAGGCAGTGCATTGAGTCCAATGAGCAGTGTATGTTTGTGTGTGTGTGTGTGTGCTGCTATAGGTGGTTCACTGAGTCACAGTCAGGTATGTGTGAGTGAGTGTTTGTGTGTTCTTCTATAGGCTGTGCATTGATTCACAGTGAGCTCTGTGTGTATGGTGGTATAGGCGGTGCATTGAATCACAGTGATGGTTGTTTTTCTGTGTGTATGCTGCAGTAGGCTGTGAATTGAGTCACAGAAGGTGGGTCTTTGTGTGTGTATGTGCAGGTACAAGCTGCAGTTCGAGTCACAGTGATGGGTGTCTCTGTGTGATGTTATAGGCTGTGCATTGAATCACAGCGAGCCGTATTAGTGTGTGTATGTGTATTTGTGTATGCGTGTGTGTGTGTGATGGTACAGGCTGAACATTGAGTCACTGAGGTGTGCATGTGTGTATGTGGTGTTACAGACTGTTCGTTAGGTCAAACTGAGCAATATGTGTGTGTAGGGGTGTGTGTGTACAGTTATTTGCTGTGCACTGAGTCACAGTGAACCATGTGTGTGTGGGGAGCTGGTATAGTCAGAGCACTGAGTCACAGTTGAATGTGTGGGAGTTGTTTGTGTATGTGTGTGTGTATTTGCTGGTGTAGACTGTGCATTGAGTCACAGTGAGTAGTGCGGTGTGTGTGTGCTGTGATGGTGTGGACTGTGGTTTTATCCACTTTGACCTGAACGGCTGTGTGTGTTAGTGTGTTTGTGTGTGTGTGTGTGCTGGCACTAGATGACAGTTGAGACAGAGTGGGCTGTGTGTCTGTGTGTGCACTGGTATAGACTCTGTATTGAGTCACTGTGAGCTGTGTGTGTATGTGTGTGCTCGTATAGGCTGTGCATTGAGTCACAGTGAGGTGTTTGTGTGTGTGTGTGCTGGTACAGGAAGCGTTTTGAGTCACAGTCTCGTGTGTGTGTGTGTGCATGTGAGTTTGTGTGCTGGTATGGGCTTTATTGTGCTGGTATGGGTTTTATTGACTCATGGGTGTGTGTGTGAGTGTGGGTGATACAGACTGCATTGAGTCACAGTGCGCTGTGTGTGTGTGTGCTGGTATAGGCGATTTATTGAGTACCAGTGAGCCATGTGTGAGTGCGTGTTGGTGTGTGTGTGTGTGTACTGGTATAGGCTGTGCATTGAGTCACAGTGAAGCCTGCATCTGTGCATGTCTGTGTTTGTGTGTGTGTGTTTGCTGGTATAGGCTGAGCTTTGAATCACTCTGAGGTGTGTGTGCATGTGCTGGTAAAATTGTGCCTTGATTCACTGTGCCATGTGAGTGTGTGTGCACGCTGGTATAGGTTGTGCATTGAGTCAGAGTGGGAGGTGTGTGTGTCTGTGTGTTCTGGTATAGGCTGACAATTGAGGCACACTGAGGTCTGTGTGCACATGTGTGTATATGTGTGCTGGTACAGCCTGCTCATTGAGTCATATTGAGTTTTTTGTGTGTGTGTGTGCAGGTAGAGGCAGCACATTGAGTCACAGTGAGGTGTATGTGTGTGATGTTATATGCTATGCACTGACTCATAGGGAGGTTTGTGTCTGTGTGTGTGCACTTTCTAGTTTAGGATTTGCATTGAATCACACTGAGCTGTGTTTTTGAGTGTCAGTATGTGTGCGTGTGTGGAGGTATGGGCTGTGGATTGACTCACATTTTGCCGTATCTGCTTCTCTGTGTGTGTATGTCTGCTAGCATATCCTGTGCACTAAGTCACAGGGAGCCATGTGTGTGTGTGTGTGTGTGTCCTGGTACAGAGTGTGCATTGATTCACAGTCAGCCATGTGTGTGTGTGTGAGTGCACTGGTATAGGATGTGCAGTGAGTCAGAGTGATGTGTGTGTGTGTCTGCATGTTCTGATATAGGCTGACCATTGTGTAACATTGAGGGTGTGTGTGTGTGTGTGCTGGTATAGGCTGCATATTTTGTCACAGTGAGCTGTGTGTGTGTGTATGTGTAGGTACAGGCTGTGCATTGAGTCACAGTGTGGGGTGTGTGTGTGATGTTATATTCTGTGCACTAGGACAGAGTGAGCCGTGTGTGTGTGCTGGTATAATCTGAACATTGAGTCACAGTGTGGTGTGGTGTGTGTGCCTTTGCTGGTATGGACTGTGCATTGAATCCCAGCCCTGTGTTAGTGTTTGTGTATTTGGTGCTGTAGAGTCTGCATGAGTCACAGTAAGATGTGTGTGTGTGTACTGCTATAGGCTGTACACTGAGCCATATTAAGGTGTGTTTCTGTGTGTGTGTGTGCGGGTATAGGCTATACATTGACTCACATTGAGCCATGTGTTTGTATGTGCTACTATACGCTATTCATTGAGTCTCAGTGAGCCATTGTTGTGTGTGTCTGTTTACTTGTATGGGCTTGGCATTGAGTCACAGAGAGGTGTTTGTGTGTGTTTGTGTGTCTGTGTGGTGGTATAAACTGCATTGAGTCACACGGCGGTGTGTGTGAGAGTGTGTGTGTGTGCAGGTACAGGCTGGTATTGAACCACAGTGAGCCGTGTGTGTGTGTGCTGGAATAGGCAGAGCATTGAGTCTCAGGTGTGTGTATGTGTGTGTGCATGCTGGTGTGGTCTCTGCATTGATTCACTAAGGTGTGTTGTGTGTGTATGTACATGGAGCTGAAGACTGTACACTGATTCACAGTGAGCTGTGTGTGTATGTGTGTGTGTGTGTGATGGTATGGGCTTTGCATTGAGTCACTGAGGTGTGTGTCTGTGTGTGTATACCTGGAACTACAGACTGTGCACTGATTCACAATGAGCCATGTGTGAATGTGTGTATGTGATAGTATAGGGTGTGCATAGAGTCACAAAGAGCCGTGCATATGTGTCTTTGCATGGGTGTTGTGGTATAGGGTCTGCGTTGTGTCACAGTGACTGTGCGTGTGTGTGTGTTTGTGATGGTATAGTACGTGCATTGAATCAGAGAGAGCCATGCATGTGTCTCTGTGTGTGTGTGCTGGCATAGGCATTACATTGAGTCACAGTGAGCCATGTGTTTGTATGCTGGTGTAGACTCTGCATTGAGTCACAGTAAGCCTTGTGTGTGTGCCAGTACAGGCTGTGCATTGAGTCAGTGAGTCATATGTGTGTGTGTGTTTGTGTGTGTGTGTGCTGGTTTAGGCAGTGCATTGAGTCCAATGAGCAGTGTATGTTTGTGTGTGTGTGTGTGTGCTGCTATAGGTGGTTCACTGAGTCACAGTCAGGTATGTGTGAGTGAGTGTTTGTGTGTTCTTCTATAGGCTGTGCATTGATTCACAGTGAGCTCTGTGTGTATGGTGGTATAGGCGGTGCATTGAATCACAGTGATGGTTGTTTTTCTGTGTGTATGCTGCAGTAGGCTGTGAATTGAGTCACAGAAGGTGGGTCTTTGTGTGTGTATGTGCAGGTACAAGCTGCAGTTCGAGTCACAGTGATGGGTGTCTCTGTGTGATGTTATAGGCTGTGCATTGAATCACAGCGAGCCGTATTAGTGTGTGTACGTGTATTTGTGTATGCGTGTGTGTGTGTGATGGTACAGGCTGAACATTGAGTCACTGAGGTGTGCATGTGTGTATGTGGTGTTACAGACTGTTCGTTAGGTCAAACTGAGCAATATGTGTGTGTAGGGGTGTGTGTGTACAGTTATTTGCTGTGCACTGAGTCACAGTGAACCATGTGTGTGTGGGGAGCTGGTATAGTCAGAGCACTGAGTCACAGTTGAATGTGTGGGAGTTGTTTGTGTATGTGTGTGTGTATTTGCTGGTGTAGACTGTGCATTGAGTCACAGTGAGTAGTGCGGTGTGTGTGCTGTGATGGTGTGGACTGTGGTTTTATCCACTTTGACCTGAACGGCTGTGTGTGTTTGTGTGTTTGTGTGTGTGTGTGTGCTGGCACTAGATGACAGTTGAGACAGAGTGGGCTGTGTGTCTGTGTGTGCGCTGGTATAGACTCTGTATTGAGTCACTGTGAGCTGTGTGTGTATGTGTGTGCTCGTATAGGCTGTGCATTGAGTCACAGTGAGGTGTTTGTGTGTGTGTGTGCTGGTACAGGAAGCGTTTTGAGTCACAGTCTCGTGTGTGTGTGTGTGCATGTGAGTTTGTGTGCTGGTATGGGCTTTATTGTGCTGGTATGGGCTTTATTGACTCATGGGTGTGTGTGTGAGTGTGGGTGATACAGACTGCATTGAGTCACAGTGCGCTGTGTGTGTGTGTGCTGGTATAGGCGATTTATTGAGTACCAGTGAGCCATGTGTGAGTGCGTGTTGGTGTGTGTGTGTGTGTACTGGTATAGGCTGTGCATTGAGTCACAGTGAGGCCTGCATCTGTGCATGTCTGTGTTTGTGTGTGTGTGTTTGCTGGTATAGGCTGAGCTTTGAATCACTCTGAGGTGTGTGTGCATGTGCTGGTAAAATTGTGCCTTGATTCACTGTGCCATGTGAGAGTGTGTGCACGCTGGTATAGGTTGTGCATTGAGTCAGAGTGGGAGGTGTGTGTGTCTGTGTGTTCTGGTATAGGCTGACAATTGAGGCACACTGAGGTCTGTGTGCACATGTGTGTATATGTGTGCTGGTACAGCCTGCTTATTGAGTCATATTGAGTTTTTTGTGTGTGTGTGTGCAAGTAGAGGCAGCACATTGAGTCACAGTGAGGTGTATGTGTGTGATGTTATATGCTATGCACTGACTCATAGGGAGGTTTGTGTCTGTGTGTGTGCACTTTCTAGTTTAGGATTTGCATTGAATCACACTGAGCTGTGTTTTTGAGTGTCAGTATGTGTGCGTGTGTGGAGGTATGGGCTGTGGATTGACTCACATTTTGCCGTATCTGCTTCTCTGTGTGTGTATGTCTGCTAGCATATCCTGTGCACTAAGTCACAGGGAGCCATGTGTGTGTGTGTGTGTGTGTCCTGGTACAGAGTGTGCATTGATTCACAGTCAGCCATGTGTGTGTGTGTGAGTGCACTGGTATAGGATGTGCAGTGAGTCAGAGTGATGTGTGTGTGTGTCTGCATGTTCTGATATAGGCTGACCATTGTGTAACATTGAGGGTGTGTGTGTGTGTGTGCTGGTATAGGCTGCATATTTTGTCACAGTGAGCTGTGTGTGTGTGTATGTGTAGGTACAGGCTGTGCATTGAGTCACACTGTGGGGTGTGTGTGTGATGTTATATTCTGTGCACTAGGACAGAGTGAGCCGTGTGTGTGTGCTGGTATAATCTGAACATTGAGTCACAGTGTGGTGTGGTGTGTGTGCCTTTGCTGGTATGGACTGTGCATTGAATCCCAGCCCTGTGTTAGTGTTTGTGTATTTGGTGCTGTAGAGTCTGCATGAGTCACAGTAAGATGTGTGTGTGTGTACTGCTATAGGCTGTACACTGAGCCATATTAAGGTGTGTTTCTGTGTGTGTGTGTGCGGGTATAGGCTATACATTGACTCACATTGAGCCATGTGTTTGTATGTGCTACTACACGCTATTCATTGAGTCTCAGTGAGCCATTGTTGTGTGTGTCTGTTTACTTGTATGGGCTTGGCATTGAGTCACAGAGAGGTGTTTGTGTGTGTTTGTGTGTCTGTGTGGTGGTATAAACTGCATTGAGTCACACGGCGGTGGGTGTGAGAGTGTGTGTGTGTGCAGGTACAGGCTGGTATTGAACCACAGTGAGCCGTGTGTGTGTGTGCTGGAATAGGCAGAGCATTGAGTCTCAGGTGTGTGTATGTGTGTGTTAATGCTCGTATGGTCTCTGCATTGATTCACTAAGGTGTGTTGTGTGTGTATGTACATGGAGCTGAAGACTGTACACTGATTCACAGTGAGCTGTGTGTGTATGTGTGTGTGTGTGTGATGGTATGGGCTTTGCATTGAGTCACTGAGGTGTGTGTCTGTGTGTGTATACCTGGAACTACAGACTGTGCACTGATTCACAATGAGCCATGTGTGAATGTGTGTATGTGATAGTATAGGGTGTGCATAGAGTCACAAAGAGCCGTGCATATGTGTCTTTGCATGGGTGTTGTGGTAAAGGGTCTGCGTTGTGTCACAGTGACTGTGCGTGTGTGTGTGTTTGTGATGGTATAGTACGTGCATTGAATCAGAGAGAGCCATGCATTTGTCTCTGTGTGTGTGTGCTGGCATAGGCATTACATTGAGTCACAGTGAGCCATGTGTTTGTATGCTGGTGTAGACTCTGCATTGAGTCACAGTAAGCCTTGTGTGTGTGCCAGTACAGGCTGTGCATTGAGTCAGTGAGTCATATGTGTGTGTGTGTGTTTGTGTGTGTGTGTGCTGGTTTAGGCAGTGCATTGAGTCCAATGAGCAGTGTATGTTTGTGTGTGTGTGTGTGTACTGCTATAGGTGGTTCACTGAGTCACAGTCAGGTATGTGTGAGTGAGTGTTTGTGTGTTCTTCTATAGGCTGTGCATTGATTCACAGTGAGCTCTGTGTGTATGGTGGTATAGGCGGTGCATTGAATCACAGTGATGGTTGTTTTTCTGTGTGTATGCTGCAGTAGGCTGTGAATTGAGTCACAGAAGGTGGGTCTTTGTGTGTGTATGTGCAGGTACAAGCTGCAGTTCGAGTCACAGTGATGGGTGTCTCTGTGTGATGTTATAGGCTGTGCATTGAATCACAGTGAGCCGTATTGTTGTGTGTACGTGTATTTGTGTATGCGTGTGTGTGTGTGATGGTACAGGCTGAACATTGAGTCACTGAGGTGTGCATGTGTGTATGTGGTGTTACAGACTGTTCGTTAGGTCAAACTGAGCAATATGTGTGTGTAGGGGTGTGTGTGTACAGTTATTTGCTGTGCACTGTGTCACAGTGAACCATGTGTGTGTGGGGAGCTGGTATAGTCAGAGCACTGAGTCACAGTTGAATGTGTGGGAGTTGTTTGTGTATGTGTGTGTGTATTTGCTGGTGTAGACTGTGCATTGAGTCACAGTGAGTAGTGCGCTGTGTGTGTGCTGTGATGGTGTGGACTGTGGTTTTATCCACTTTGACCTGAACGGCTGTGTGTGTTTGTGTGTTTGTGTGTGTGTGTGTGCTGGCACTAGATGACAATTGAGACAGAGTGGGCTGTGTGTCTGTGTGTGCGCTGGTATAGACTCTGTATTGAGTCACTGTGAGCTGTGTGTGTATGTGTGTGCTCGTATAGGCTGTGCATTGAGTCACAGTGAGGTGTTTGTGTGTGTGTGTGCTGGTACAGGAAGCGTTTTGAGTCACAGTCTCGTGTGTGTGTGTGTGCATGTGAGTTTGTGTGCTGGTATGGGCTTTATTGTGCTGGTATGGGCTTTATTGACTCATGGGTGTGTGTGTGAGTGTGGGTGATACAGACTGCATTGAGTCACAGTGCGCTGTGTGTGTGTGTGCTGGTATAGGCGATTTATTGAGTACCAGTGAGCCATGTGTGAGTGCGTGTTGGTGTGTGTGTGTGTGTACTGGTATAGGCTGTGCATTGAGTCACAGTGAGGCCTGCATCTGTGCATGTCTGTGTTTGTGTGTGTGTGTTTGCTGGTATAGGCTGAGCTTTGAATCACTCTGAGGTGTGTGTGCATGTGCTGGTAAAATTGTGCCTTGATTCACTGTGCCATGTGAGTGTGTGTGCACGCTGGTATAGGTTGTGCATTGAGTCAGAGTGGGAGGTGTGTGTGTCTGTGTGTTCTGGTATAGGCTGACAATTGAGGCACACTGAGGTCTGTGTGCACATGTGTGTATATGTGTGCTGGAACAGCCTGCTCATTGAGTCATATTGAGTTTTTTGTGTGTGTGTGTGCAGGTAGAGGCAGCACATTGAGTCACAGTGAGGTGTATGTGTGTGATGTTATATGCTATGCACTGATTCATAGGGAGGTTTGTGTCTGTGTGTGTGCACTTTCTAGTTTAGGATTTGCATTGAATCACACTGAGCTGTGTTTTTGAGTGTCAGTATGTGTGCGTGTGTGGAGGTATGGGCTGTGGATTGACTCACATTTTGCCGTATGTGCTTCTCTGTGTGTGTATGTCTGCTAGCATATCCTGTGCACTAAGTCACAGGGAGCCATGTGTGTGTGTGTGTGTGTGTCCTGGTACAGAGTGTGCATTGATTCACAGTCAGCCATGTGTGTGTGTGTGTGAGTGCACTGGTATAGGATGGGCAGTGAGTCAGAGTGATGTGTGTGTGTGTCTGCATGTTCTGATATAGGCTGACCATTGTGTAACATTGAGGGTGTGTGTGTGTGTGTGCTGGTATAGGCTGCATATTTTGTCACAGTGAGCTGTGTGTGTGTGTATGTGTAGGTACAGGCTGTGCATTGAGTCACAGTGTGGGGTGTGTGTGTGATGTTATATTCTGTGCACTAGGACAGAGTGAGCCGTGTGTGTGTGCTGGTATAATCTGAACATTGAGTCACAGTGTGGTGTGGTGTGTGTGCCTTTGCTGGTATGGACTGTGCATTGAATCCCAGCCCTGTGTTAGTGTTTGTGTATTTGGTGCTGTAGAGTCTGCATGAGTCACAGTAAGATGTGTGTGTGTGTACTGCTATAGGCTGTACACTGAGCCATATTAAGGTGTGTTTCTGTGTGTGTGTGTGCGGGTATAGGCTATGCATTGACTCACATTGAGCCATGTGTTTGTATGTGCTACTATATGCTATTCATTGAGTCTCAGTGAGCCATTGTTGTGTGTGTCTGTTTACTTGTATGGGCTTGGCATTGAGTCACAGAGAGGTGTTTGTGTGTGTCTGTGTGTCTGTGTGGTGGTATAAACTGCATTGAGTCACACGGCGGTGTGTGTGAGAGTGTGTGTGTGTGCAGGTACGGGCTGGTATTGAACCACAGTGAGCCGTCTGTGTGTGTGCTGGAATAGGCAGAGCATTGAGTCTCCGGTGTGTGTATGTGTGTGTGTATGCTGGTATGGTCTCTGCATTGATTCACTAAGGTGTGTTGTGTGTGTATGTACATGGAGCTGAAGACTGTACACTGATTCACAGTGAGCTGTGTGTGTATGTGTGTGTGTGTGTGATGGTATGGGCTTTGCATTGAGTCACTGAGGTGTGTGTCTGTGTGTGTATACCTGGAACTACAGACTGTGCACTGATTCACAGTGAGCCATGTGTGAATGTGTGTATGTGATAGTATAGGGTGTTCATAGAGTCACAATGAGCCGTGCATATGTGTCTTTGCATGGGTGTTGTGTTATAGGGTCTGCATTGTGTCACAGTGACTGTGCGTGTGTGTGTGTGTGTTTGTGATGGTATAGTATATGCAATGTATCAGAGAGAGCCATGCATGCGTCTCTGTGTGTGTGTGCTGGCATAGGCATTACATTGTGTCACAGTGAGCCATGTGTTTGTATGCTGGTGGAGACTCTGCATTGAGTCACAGTAAGACTTGTGTGTGTGCCAGTACAGGCTGTGCAAGGAGTCAGTGAGTCATATATGTGTGTGTGTGTGTGTGTGTGCTGATATATGAAGTGCATTGAGTCCAAGTGAATCATGTATGTTTGTGTGTGTTTGTGGGTGCTGCTATAGGTGGTTCACTGAGTCACAGTCAGGTATGTGTGAGTGTTTGTGTGTTCTTGTATAGGCTGTGCATTGATTCACAGTGAGGCATGTGTGTAAGCTGGTACACGAGGTGCATTGAGTCACAGTGATGGTTGTGTTTGTGTGTGTGTGTGTGCTGCAGTAGGCTGTGTATTGAGTCACAGAAAGTGTGTCTTTGTGTGTGTATGTGCATGTACAGGCTGCGGTTTGAGTCACAGTGATGGGTGTCTCTGTGTGGTGTTATAGGCTGTGCATTGAATCACAGCCCTGTGTTAGTGTTGTGTATTTGGTGCTGTAGAGTCTGCATGAGTCACAGTAAGGTGTGTGTGTGTGCTGCTATATGCTGAGAATTGAGTCACACCTAGGTGAGTGTATGTGTATGTGTATGCTGATATGGGATTTGCATTGAATCACTGAGCGGTGTGTGTTTGTGTGTGTGTGTACTGCTATAGTCTGTACACTGAGCCACGTTAAGGTGTGTTTCTGTGTGTGTGTGTGCGGGTATAGGCTATGCATTGACTCACATTGAGCCATGTGTTTGTATGTGCTAGTATACACTGTTCATTGAGTCTCAGTGAGCCTTTGTTTTGTGTGTCTGTTTACTTGTATGGGCTTGGCATTGAGTCTCAGACAGGTGTGTGTGTGTGTCTGTGTGTCTGTGTGGTGGTATCATCTGCATTGAGTCACACGGTGGTGTGTGTGAGTGTGTGTGTGTGTGCAGGTACAGGCTGGTATTGAATGACAGTGAGCCGTGTGTGTGCCTGTGTGTGTGTGTGTGCTGGAATAGGCAGAGCATTGAGTCTCAGGTGTGTGTATGTGTGTGTGTATGCTGGTATGGTCTCTGCATTGATTCACTAAGGTGTGTTGTGTGTGTATGTACATGGAGCTGAAGACTGTACACTGATTCACAGTGAGCTGTGTGTGTATGTGTGTGTGTGTGTGATGGTATGGGCTTTGCATTGAGTCACTGAGGTGTGTGTCTGTGTGTGTATACCTGGAACTACAGACTGTGCACTGATTCACAATGAGCCATGTGTGAATGTGTGTATGTGATAGTATAGGGTGTTCATAGAGTCACAAAGAGCCGTGCATATGTGTCTTTGCATGGGTGTTGTGGTATAGGGTCTGCGTTGTGTCACAGTGACTGTGCGTGTGTGTGTGTTTGTGATGGTATAGTACGTGCATTGAATCAGAGAGAGCCATGCATTTGTCTCTGTGTGTGTGTGCTGGCATAGGCATTATATTGAGTCACAGTGAGCCATGTGTTTGTATGCTGGTGTAGACTCTGCATTGAGTCACAGTAAGCCTTGTGTGTGTGCCAGTACAGGTTGTGCATTGAGTCAGTGAGTCATATGTGTGTGTGTGTTTGTGTGTGTGTGTGCTGGTTTAGGCAGTGCATTGAGTCCAATGAGCAGTGTATGTTTGTGTGTGTGTGTGTGTGTGCTGCTATAGGTGGTTCACTGAGTCACAGTCAGGTATGTGTGAGTGAGTGTTTGTGTGTTCTTCTATAGGCTGTGCATTGATTCACAGTGAGCTCTGTGTGTATGGTGGTATAGGCGGTGCATTGAATCACAGTGATGGTTGTTTTTCTGTGTGTATGCTGCAGTAGGCTGTGAATTGAGTCACAGAAGGTGGGTCTTTGTGTGTGTATGTGCAGGTACAAGCTGCAGTTCGAGTCACAGTGATGGGTGTCTCTGTGTGATGTTATAGGCTGTGCATTGAATCACAGCGAGCCGTATTAGTGTGTGTATGTGTATTTGTGTATGCGTGTGTGTGTGTGATGGTACAGGCTGAACATTGAGTCACTGAGGTGTGCATGTGTGTATGTGGTGTTACAGACTGTTCGTTAGGTCAAACTGAGCAATATGTGTGTGTAGGGGTGTGTGTGTACAGTTATTTGCTGTGCACTGAGTCATAGTGAACCATGTGTGTGTGGGGAGCTGGTATAATCAGAGCACTGAGTCACAGTTGAATGTGTGGGAGTTGTTTGTGTATGTGTGTGTGTATTTGCTGGTGTAGACTGTGCATTGAGTCACAGTGAGTAGTGCGGTGTGTGTGTGCTGTGATGGTGTGGACTGTGGTTTTATCCACTTTGACCTGAACGGCTGTGTGTGTTTGTGTGTGTGTGTGTGCTGGCACTAGATGACAATTGAGACAGAGTGGGCTGTGTGTCTGTGTGTGCGCTGGTATAGACTCTGTATTGAGTCACTGTGAGCTGTGTGTGTATGTGTGTGCTCGTATAGGCTGTGCATTGAGTCACAGTGAGGTGTTTGTGTGTGTGTGTGCTGGTACAGGAAGCGTTTTGAGTCACAGTCTCGTGTGTGTGTGTGTGCATGTGAGTTTGTGTGCTGGTATGGGCTTTATTGTGCTGGTATGGGCTTTATTGACTCATGGGTGTGTGTGTGAGTGTGGGTGATACAGACTGCATTGAGTCACAGTGCGCTGTGTGTGTGTGTGCTGGTATAGGCGATTTATTGAGTACCAGTGAGCCACGTGTGAGTGCGTGTTGGGGTGTGTGTGTGTGTACTGGTATAGGCTGTGCATTGAGTCACAGTGAGGCCTGCATCTGTGCATGTCTGTGTTTGTGTGTGTGTGTTTGCTGGTATAGGCTGAGCTTTGAATCACTCTGAGGTGTGTGTGCATGTGCTGGTAAAATTGTGCCTTGATTCACTGTGCCATGTGAGTGTGTGTGCACGCTGGTATAGGTTGTGCATTGAGTCAGAGTGGGAGGTGTGTGTGTCTGTGTGTTCTGGTATAGGCTGACAATTGAGGCACACTGAGGTCTGTGTGCACATGTGTGTATATGTGTGCTGGTACAGCCTGCTCATTGAGTCATATTGAGTTTTTTGTGTGTGTGTGTGCAGGTAGAGGCAGCACATTGAGTCACAGTGAGGTGTATGTGTGTGATGTTATATGCTATGCACTGATTCATAGGGAGGTTTGTGTCTGTGTGTGTGCACTTTCTAGTTTAGGATTTGCATTGAATCACACTGAGCTGTGTTTTTGAGTGTCAGTATGTGTGCGTGTGTGGAGGTATGGGCTGTGGATTGACTCACATTTTGCCGTATGTGCTTCTCTGTGTGTGTATGTCTGCTAGCATATCCTGTGCACTAAGTCAAAGGGAGCCGTGTGTGTGTGTGTGTGTGTGTCCTGGTACAGAGTGTGCATTGATTCACAGTCAGCCATGTGTGTGTGTGTGTGAGTGCACTGGTATAGGATGGGCAGTGAGTCAGAGTGATGTGTGTGTGTGTCTGCATGTTCTGATATAGGCTGACCATTGTGTAACATTGAGGGTGTGTGTGTGTGTGTGCTGGTATAGGCTGCATATTTTGTCACAGTGAGCTGTGTGTGTGTGTATGTGTAGGTACAGGCTGTGCATTGAGTCACAGTGTGGGGTGTGTGTGTGATGTTATATTCTGTGCACTAGGACAGAGTGAGCCGTGTGTGTGTGCTGGTATAATCTGAACATTGAGTCACAGTGTGGTGTGGTGTGTGTGCCTTTGCTGGTATGGACTGTGCATTGAATCCCAGCCCTGTGTTAGTGTTTGTGTATTTGGTGCTGTAGAGTCTGCATGAGTCACAGTAAGATGTGTGTGTGTGTACTGCTATAGGCTGTACACTGAGCCATATTAAGGTGTGTTTCTGTGTGTGTGTGTGCGGGTATAGGCTATACATTGACTCACATTGAGCCATGTGTTTGTATGTGCTACTATACGCTATTCATTGAGTCTCAGTGAGCCATTGTTGTGTGTGTCTGTTTACTTGTATGGGCTTGGCATTGAGTCACAGAGAGGTGATTGTGTGTGTTTGTGTGTCTGTGTGGTGGTATAAACTGCATTGAGTCACACGGCGGTGTGTGTGAGAGTGTGTGTGTGTGCAGATACAGGCTGGTATTGAACCACAGTGAGCCGTGTGTGTGTGTGCTGGAATAGGCAGAGCATTGAGTCTCCGGTGTGTGTATGTGTGTGTGTATGCTGGTATGGTCTCTGCATTGATTCACTAAGGGGTGTTGTGTGTGTATGTACATGGAGCTGAAGACTGTACACTGATTCACAGTGAGCTGTGTGTGTATGTGTGTGTGTGTGTGATGGTATGGGCTTTGCATTGAGTCACTGAGGTGTGTGTCTGTGTGTGTATACCTGGAACTACAGACTGTGCACTGATTCACAATGAGCCATGTGTGAATGTGTGTATGTGATAGTATAGGGTGTTCATAGAGTCACAATGAGCCGTGCATATGTGTCTTTGCATGGGTGTTGTGGTATAGGCTGTGCATTGTGTCACAGTGACTGTGCGTGTGTGTGTGTGTGTGTGTTTGTGATGGTATAGTACATGCATTGTATCAGAGAGAGCCATGCATGCGTCTCTGTGTGTGTGTGCTGGCATAGGCATTACATTGTGTCACAGTGAGCCATGTGTTTGTATGCTGGTGGAGACTCTGCATTGAGTCACAGTAAGACTTGTGTGTGTGCCAGTACAGGCTGTGCAAGGAGTCAGTGAGTCATATATGTGTGTGTGTGTGTGTGTGCTGATATATGAAGTGCATTGAGTCCAAGTGAATCATGTATGTTTGTGTGTGTTTGTGGGTGCTGCTATAGGTGGTTCACTGAGTCACAGTCAGGTATGTGTGAGTGTTTTTGTGTTCTTGTATAGGCTGTGCATTGATTCACAGTGAGGCATGTGTGTAAGCTGGTACACGAGGTGCATTGAGTCACAGTGATGGTTGTGTTTGTGTGTGTGTGTGTGCTGCAGTAGGCTGTGTATTGAGTCACAGAAAGTGGGTCTTTGTGTGTGTATGTGCATGTACAGGCTGCGGTTTGAGTCACAGTGATGGGTGTCTCTGTGTGGTGTTATAGGCTGTGCATTGAATCACAGCCCTGTGTTAGTGTTGTGTATTTGGTGCTGTAGAGTCTGCATGAGTCACAGTAAGGTGTGTGTGTGTGCTGCTATATGCTGAGAATTGAGTCACACCTAGGTGAGTGTATGTGTATGTGTATGCTGATATGGGATTTGCATTGAATCACTGAGCGGTGTGTGTTTGTGTGTGTGTGTACTGCTATAGTCTGTACACTGAGCCATGTTAAGGTGTGTTTCTGTGTGTGTGTGTGCGGGTATAGGCTATGCATTGACTCACATTGAGCCATGTGTTTGTATGTGCTAGTATACACTGTTCATTGAGTCTCAGTGAGCCTTTGTTTTGTGTGTCTGTTTACTTGTATGGGCTTGGCATTGAGTCTCAGACAGGTGTGTGTGTGTGTCTGTGTGTCTGTGTGGTGGTATCATCTGCATTGAGTCACACGGCGGTGTGTGTGAGAGTGTGTGTGTGTGCAGGTAGAGGCTGGTATTGAATGACAGTGAGCCGTGTGTGTGCCTGTGTGTGTGTGTGCTGGAATAGGCAGAGCATTGAGTCTCAGGTGTGTGTATGTGTGTGTGTATGCTGGTATGGTCTCTGCATTGATTCACTAAGGTGTGTTGTGTGTGTATGTACATGGAGCTGAAGACTGTACACTGATTCACAGTGAGCTGTGTGTGTATGTGTGTGTGTGTGTGATGGTATGGGCTTTGCATTGAGTCACTGAGGTGTGTGTCTGTGTGTGTATACCTGGAACTACAGACTGTGCACTGATTCACAATGAGCCATGTGTGAATGTGTGTATGTGATAGTATAGGGTGTTCATAGAGTCACAAAGAGCCGAGCATATGTGTCTTTGCATGGGTGTTGTGGTATAGGGTCTGCGTTGTGTCACAGTGACTGTGCGTGTGTGTGTGTTTGTGATGGTATAGTACGTGCATTGAATCAGAGAGAGCCATGCATGTGTCTCTGTGTGTGTGTGCTGGCATAGGCATTATATTGAGTCACAGTGAGCCATGTGTTTGTATGCTGGTGTAGACTCTGCATTGAGTCACAGTAAGCCTTGTGTGTGTGCCAGTACAGGTTGTGCATTGAGTCAGTGAGTCATATGTGTGTGTGTGTTTGTGTGTGTGTGTGCTGGTTTAGGCAGTGCATTGAGTCCAATGAGCAGTGTATGTTTGTGTGTGTGTGTGTGTGTGCTGCTATAGGTGGTTCACTGAGTCACAGTCAGGTATGTGTGAGTGAGTGTTTGTGTGTTCTTCTATAGGCTGTGCATTGATTCACAGTGAGCTCTGTGTGTATGGTGGTATAGGCGGTGCATTGAATCACAGTGATGGTTGTTTTTCTGTGTGTATGCTGCAGTAGGCTGTGAATTGAGTCACAGAAGGTGGGTCTTTGTGTGTGTATGTGCAGGTACAAGCTGCAGTTCGAGTCACAGTGATGGGTGTCTCTGTGTGATGTTATAGGCTGTGCATTGAATCACAGTGAGCCGTATTGTTGTGTGTACGTGTATTTGTGTATGCGTGTGTGTGTGTGATGGTACAGGCTGAACATTGAGTCACTGAGGTGTGCATGTGTGTATGTGGTGTTACAGACTGTTCGTTAGGTCAAACTGAGCAATATGTGTGTGTAGGGGTGTGTGTGTACAGTTATTTGCTGTGCACTGAGTCATAGTGAACCATGTGTGTGTGGGGAGCTGGTATAATCAGAGCACTGAGTCACAGTTGAATGTGTGGGAGTTGTTTGTGTATGTGTGTGTGTATTTGCTGGTGTAGACTGTGCATTGAGTCACAGTGAGTAGTGCGGTGTGTGTGTGCTGTGATGGTGTGGACTGTGGTTTTATCCACTTTGACCTGAACGGCTGTGTGTGTTTGTGTGTGTGTGTGTGCTGGCACTAGATGACAATTGAGACAGAGTGGGCTGTGTGTCTGTGTGTGCGCTGGTATAGACTCTGTATTGAGTCACTGTGAGCTGTGTGTGTATGTGTGTGCTCGTATAGGCTGTGCATTGAGTCACAGTGAGGTGTTTGTGTGTGTGTGTGCTGGTACAGGAAGCGTTTTGAGTCACAGTCTCATGTGTGTGTGTGTGCATGTGAGTTTGTGTGCTGGTATGGGCTTTATTGTGCTGGTATGGGCTTTATTGACTCATGGGTGTGTGTGTGAGTGTGGGTGATACAGACTGCATTGAGTCACAGTGCGCTGTGTGTGTGTGTGCTGGTATAGGCGATTTATTGAGTACCAGTGAGCCATGTGTGAGTGCGTGTTGGTGTGTGTGTGTGTGTACTGGTATAGGCTGTGCATTGAGTCACAGTGAGGCCTGCATCTGTGCATGTCTGTGTTTGTGTGTGTGTGTTTGCTGGTATAGGCTGAGCTTTGAATCACTCTGAGCTGTGTGTGCATGTGCTGGTAAAATTGTGCCTTGATTCACTGTGCCATGTGAGTGTGTGTGCACGCTGGTATAGGTTGTGCATTGAGTCAGAGTGGGAGGTGTGTGTGTCTGTGTGTTCTGGTATAGGCTGACAATTGAGGCACACTGAGGTCTGTGTGCACATGTGTGTATATGTGTGCTGGTACAGCCTGCTCATTGAGTCATATTGAGTTTTTTTTGTGTGTGTGTGCAGGTAGAGGCAGCACATTGAGTCACAGTGAGGTGTATGTGTGTGATGTTATACGCTATGCACTGATTCATAGGGAGGTTTGTGTCTGTGTGTGTGCACTTTCTAGTTTAGGATTTGCATTGAATCACACTGAGCTGTGTTTTTGAGTGTCAGTATGTGTGCGTGTGTGGAGGTATGGGCTGTGGATTGACTCACATTTTGCCGTATCTGCTTCTCTGTGTGTGTATGTCTGCTAGCATATCCTGTGCACTGAGTCACAGGGAGCCATGTGTGTGTGTGTGTGTGTCCTGGTACAGAGTGTGCATTGATTCACAGTCAGCCATGTGTGTGTGTGTGTGAGTGCACTGGTATAGGATGGGCAGTGAGTCAGAGTGATGTGTGTGTGTGTCTGCATGTTCTGATATAGGCTGACCATTGTGTAACATTGAGGGTGTGTGTGTGTGTGTGCTGGTATAGGCTGCATATTTTGTCACAGTGAGCTGTGTGTGTGTGTATGTGTAGGTACAGGCTGTGCATTGAGTCACAGTGTGGGGTGTGTGTGTGATGTTATATTCTGTGCTCTAGGACAGAGTGAGCCGTGTGTGTGTGCTGGTATAATCTGAACATTGAGTCACAGTGTGGTGTGGTGTGTGTGCCTTTGCTGGTATGGACTGTGCATTGAATCCCAGCCCTGTGTTAGTGTTTGTGTATTTGGTGCTGTAGAGTCTGCATGAGTCACAGTAAGATGTGTGTGTGTGTACTGCTATAGGCTGTACACTGAGCCATATTAAGGTGTGTTTCTGTGTGTGTGTGTGCGGGTATAGGTTATGCATTGACTCACATTGAGCCATGTGTTTGTATGTGCTACTATACGCTATTCATTGAGTCTCAGTGAGCCATTGTTGTGTGTGTCTGTTTACTTGTATGGGCTTGGCATTGAGTCACAGAGAGGTGTTTGTGTGTGTTTGTGTGTCTGTGTGGTGGTATAAACTGCATTGAGTCACACGGCGGTGTGTGTGAGAGTGTGTGTGTGTGCAGGTACAGGCTGGTATTGAACCACAGTGAGCCATGTGTGTGTGTGCTGGAATAGGCAGAGCATTGAGTCTCAGGTGTGTGTATGTGTGTGTGTATGCTGGTATGGTCTCTGCATTGATTCACTAAGGTGTGTTGTGTGTGTATGTACATGGAGCTGAAGACTGTACACTGATTCACAGTGAGCTGTGTGTGTATGTGTGTGTGTGTGTGTGATTGTATGGGCTTTGCATTGAGTCACTGAGGTGTGTGTCTGTGTGTGTATACCTGGAACTACAGACTGTGCACTGATTCACAATGAGCCATGTGTGAATGTGTGTATGTGATAGTATAGGGTGTTCATAGAGTCACAATGAGCCGTGCATATGTGTCTTTGCATGGGTGTTGTGGTATAGGCTGTGCATTGTGTCACAGTGACTGTGCGTGTGTGTGTGTGTGTTTGTGATGGTATAGTACATGCATTGTATCAGAGAGAGCCATGCATGCGTCTCTGTGTGTGTGTGCTGGCATAGGCATTACATTGTGTCACAGTGAGCCATGTGTTTGTATGCTGGTGGAGACTCTGCATTGAGTCACAGTAAGACTTGTGTGTGTGCCAGTACAGGCTCTGCAAGGAGTCAGTGAGTCATATATGTGTGTGTGTGTGTGTGTGTGCTGATATATGAAGTGCATTGAGTCCAAGTGAATCATGTATGTTTGTGTGTGTTTGTGGGTGCTGCTATAGGTGGTTCACTGAGTCACAGTCAGGTATGTGTGAGTGTTTGTGTGTTCTTGTATAGGCTGTGCATTGATTCACAGTGAGGCATGTGTGTAAGCTGGTACACGATGTGCATTGAGTCACAGTGATGGTTGTGTTTGTGTGTGTGTGTGTGTTGCAGTAGGCTGTGTATTGAGTCACAGAAAGTGTGTCTTTGTGTGTGTATGTGCATGTACAGGCTGCGGTTTGAGTCACAGTGATGGGTGTCTCTGTGTGGTGTTATAGGCTGTGCATTGAATCACAGCCCTGTGTTAGTGTTGTGTATTTGGTGCTGTAGAGTCTGCATGAGTCACAGTAAGGTGTGTGTGTGTGCTGCTATATGCTGAGAATTGAGTCACACCTAGGTGAGTGTATGTGTATGTGTATGCTGATATGGGATTTGCATTGAATCACTGAGCGGTGTGTGTTTGTGTGTATTGCTATAGTCTGTACACTGAGCCATGTTAAGGTGTGTTTCTGTGTGTGTGTGTGCGGGTATAGGCTATGCATTGACTCACATTGAGCCATGTGTTTGTATGTGCTAGTATACACTGTTCATTGAGTCTCAGTGAGCCTTTGTTTTGTGTGTCTGTTTACTTGTATGGGCTTGGCATTGAGTCTCAGACAGGTGTGTGTGTGTGTCTGTGTGTCTGTGTGGTGGTATCATCTGCATTGAGTCACACGGCAGTGTGTGTGAGAGTGTGTGTGTGTGCAGGTACAGGCTGGTATTGAATGACAGTGAGCCGTGTGTGTGCCTGTGTGTGTGTGTGTGCTGGAATAGGCAGAGCATTGAGTCTCAGGTGTGTGTATGTGTGTGTGTATGCTGGTATGGTCTCTGCATTGATTCACTAAGGTGTGTTGTGTGTGTATGTACATGGAGCTGAAGACTGTACACTGATTCACAGTGAGCTGTGTGTGTATGTGTGTGTGTGTGTGATGGTATGGGCTTTGCATTGAGTCACTGAGGTGTGTGTCTGTGTGTGTATACCTGGAACTACAGACTGTGCACTGATTCACAATGAGCCATGTGTGAATGTGTGTATGTGATAGTATAGGGTGTGCATAGAGTCACAAAGAGCCATGCATATGTGTCTTTGCATGGGTGTTGTGGTATAGGGTCTGCGTTGTGTCACAGTGACTGTGCGTGTGTGTGTGTTTGTGATGGTATAGTACGTGCATTGAATCAGAGAGAGCCATGCATGTGTCTCTGTGTGTGTGTGCTGGCATAGGCATTACATTGAGTCACAGTGAGAAATGTGTTTGTATGCTGGTGTAGACTCTGCATTGAGTCACAGTAAGCCTTGTGTGTGTGCCAGTACAGGCTGTGCATTGAGTCAGTGAGTCATATGTGTGTGTGTGTTTGTGTGTGTGTGTGCTGGTTTAGGCAGTGCATTGAGTCCAATGAGCAGTGTATGTTTGTGTGTGTGTGTGTGTGCTGCTATAGGTGGTTCACTGAGTCACAGTCAGGTATGTGTGAGTGAGTGTTTGTGTGTTCTTCTATAGGCTGTGCATTGATTCACAGTGAGCTCTGTGTGTATGGTGGTATAGGCGGTGCATTGAATCACAGTGATGGTTGTTTTTCTGTGTGTATGCTGCAGTAGGCTGTGAATTGAGTCACAGAAGGTGGGTCTTTGTGTTTGTATGTGCAGGTACAAGCTGCAGTTCGAGTCACAGTGATGGGTGTCTCTGTGTGATGTTATAGGCTGTGCATTGAATCACAGCAAGCCGTATTAGTGTGTGTATGTGTATTTGTGTATGCGTGTGTGTGTGTGATGGTACAGGCTGAACATTGAGTCACTGAGGTGTGCATGTGTGTATGTGGTGTTACAGACTGTTCGTTAGGTCAAACTGAGCAATATGTGTGTGTAGGGGTGTGTGTGTACAGTTATTTGCTGTGCACTGTGTCACAGTGAACCATGTGTGTGTGGGGAGCTGGTATAGTCAGAGCACTGAGTCACAGTTGAATGTGTGGGAGTTGTTTGTGTATGTGTGTGTGTATTTGCTGGTGTAGACTGTGCATTGAGTCACAGTGAGTAGTGCGGTGTGTGTGTGCTGTGATGGTGTGGACTGTGGTTTTATCCACTTTGACCTGAACGGCTGTGTGTGTTTGTGTGTTTGTGTGTGTGTGTGTGTGCTGGCACTAGATGACAATTGAGACAGAGTGGGCTGTGTGTCTGTGTGTGCGCTGGTATAGACTCTGTATTGAGTCACTGTGAGCTGTGTGTGTATGTGTGTGCTCGTATAGGCTGTGCATTGAGTCACAGTGAGGTGTTTGTGTGTGTGTGTGCTGGTACAGGAAGCGTTTTGAGTCACAGTCTCGTGTGTGTGTGTGTGCATGTGAGTTTGTGTGCTGGTATGGGCTTTATTGTGCTGGTATGGGCTTTATTGACTCATGGGTGTGTGTGTGAGTGTGGGTGATACAGACTGCATTGAGTCACAGTGCGCTGTGTGTGTGTGTGCTGGTATAGGCGATTTATTGAGTACCAGTGAGCCATGTGTGAGTGCGTGTTGGTGTGTGTGTGTGTGTACTGGTATAGGCTGTGCATTGAGTCACAGTGAGGCCTGCATCTGTGCATGTCTGTGTTTGTGTGTGTGTGTTTGCTGGTATAGGCTGAGCTTTGAATCACTCTGAGGTGTGTGTGCATGTGCTGGTAAAATTGTGCCTTGATTCACTGTGTCATGTGAGTGTGTGTGCACGCTGGTATAGGTTGTGCATTGAGTCAGAGTGGGAGGTGTGTGTGTCTGTGTGTTCTGGTATAGGCTGACAATTGAGGCACACTGAGGTCTGTGTGCACATGTGTGTATATGTGTGCTGGTACAGCCTGCTCATTGAGTCATATTGAGTTTTTTGTGTGTGTGTGTGCAGGTAGAGGCAGCACATTGAGTCACAGTGAGGTGTATGTGTGTGATGTTATATGCTATGCACTGACTCATAGGGAGGTTTGTGTCTGTGTGTGTGCACTTTCTAGTTTAGGATTTGCATTGAATCACACTGAGCTGTGTTTTTGAGTGTCAGTATGTGTGCGTGTGTGGAGGTATGGGCTGTGGATTGACTCACATTTTGCCGTATCTGCTTCTCTGTGTGTGTATGTCTGCTAGCATATCCTGTGCACTAAGTCACAGGGAGCCATGTGTGTGTGTGTGTGTGTGTCCTGGTACAGAGTGTGCATTGATTCACAGTCAGCCATGTGTGTGTGTGTGAGTGCACTGGTATAGGATGTGCAGTGAGTCAGAGTGATGTGTGTGTGTGTCTGCATGTTCTGATATAGGCTGACCATTGTGTAACATTGAGGGTGTGTGTGTGTGTGTGCTGGTATAGGCTGCATATTTTGTCACAGTGAGCTGTGTGTGTGTGTATGTGTAGGTACAGGCTGTGCATTGAGTCACACTGTGGGGTGTGTGTGTGATGTTATATTCTGTGCACTAGGACAGAGTGAGCCGTGTGTGTGTGCTGGTATAATCTGAACATTGAGTCACAGTGTGGTGTGGTGTGTGTGCCTTTGCTGGTATGGACTGTGCATTGAATCCCAGCCCTGTGTTAGTGTTTGTGTATTTGGTGCTGTAGAGTCTGCATGAGTCACAGAAAGATGTGTGTGTGTGTACTGATATAGGCTGTACACTGAGCCATATTAAGGTGTGTTTCTGTGTGTGTGTGTGCGGGTATAGGCTATGCATTGACTCACATTGAGCCATGTGTTTGTATGTGCTACTATACGCTATTCATTGAGTCTCAGTGAGCCATTGTTGTGTGTGTCTGTTTACTTGTATGGGCTTGGCATTGAGTCACAGAGAGGTGTTTGTGTGTGTTTGTGTGTCTGTGTGGTGGTATAAACTGCATTAAGTCACATGGCGGTGTGTGTGAGAGTGTGTGTGTGTGCAGGTACAGGCTGGTATTGAACCACAGTGAGCCGTGTGTGTGTGTGCTGGAATAGGCAGAGCATTGAGTCTCAGGTGTGTGTATGTGTGTGTTAATGCTCGTATGGTCTCTGCATTGATTCACTAAGGTGTGTTGTGTGTGTATGTACATGGAGCTGAAGACTGTACACTGATTCACAGTGAGCTGTGTGTGTATGTGTGTGTGTGTGTGATGGTATGGGCTTTGCATTGAGTCACTGAGGTGTGTGTCTGTGTGTGTATACCTGGAACTACAGACTGTGCACTGATTCACAATGAGCCATGTGTGAATGTGTGTATGTGATAGTATAGGGTGTGCATAGAGTCACAAAGAGCCGTGCATATGTGTCTTTGCATGGGTGTTGTGGTATAGGGTCTGCGTTGTGTCACAGTGACTGTGCGTGTGTGTGTGTTTGTGATGGTATAGTACGTGCATTGAATCAGAGAGAGCCATGCATTTGTCTCTGTGTGTGTGTGCTGGCATAGGCATTACATTGAGTCACAGTGAGCCATGTGTTTGTATGCTGGTGTAGACTCTGCATTGAGTCACAGTAAGCCTTGTGTGTGTGCCAGTACAGGCTGTGCATTGAGTCAGTGAGTCATATGTGTGTGTGTGTGTTTGTGTGTGTGTGTGCTGGTTTAGGCAGTGCATTGAGTCCAATGAGCAGTGTATGTTTGTGTGTGTGTGTGTGTGCTGCTATAGGTGGTTCACTGAGTCACAGTCAGGTATGTGTGAGTGAGTGTTTGTGTGTTCTTCTATAGGCTGTGCATTGATTCACAGTGAGCTCTGTGTGTATGGTGGTATAGGCGGTGCATTGAATCACAGTGATGGTTGTTTTTCTGTGTGTATGCTGCAGTAGGCTGTGAATTGAGTCACAGAAGGTGGGTCTTTGTGTGTGTATGTGCAGGTACAAGCTGCAGTTCGAGTCACAGTGATGGGTGTCTCTGTGTGATGTTATAGGCTGTGCATTGAATCACAGCGAGCCGTATTAGTGTGTGTACGTGTATTTGTGTATGCGTGTGTGTGTGTGATGGTACAGGCTGAACATTGAGTCACTGAGGTGTGCATGTGTGTATGTGGTGTTACAGACTGTTCGTTAGGTCAAACTGAGCAATATGTGTGTGTAGGGGTGTGTGTGTACAGTTATTTGCTGTGCACTGTGTCACAGTGAACCATGTGTGTGTGGGGAGCTGGTATAGTCAGAGCACTGAGTCACAGTTGAATGTGTGGGAGTTGTTTGTGTATGTGTGTGTGTATTTGCTGGTGTAGACTGTGCATTGAGTCACAGTGAGTAGTGCGGTGTGTGTGTGCTGTGATGGTGTGGACTGTGGTTTTATCCACTTTGACCTGAACGGCTGTGTGTGTTTGTGTGTTTGTGTGTGTGTGTGTGCTGGCACTAGATGACAATTGAGACAGAGTGGGCTGTGTGTCTGTGTGTGCGCTGGTATAGACTCTGTATTGAGTCACTGTGAGCTGTGTGTGTATGTGTGTGCTCGTATAGGCTGTGCATTGAGTCACAGTGAGGTGTTTGTGTGTGTGTGTGTGCTGGTACAGGAAGCGTTTTGAGTCACAGTCTCGTGTGTGTGTGTGTGCATGTGAGTTTGTGTGCTGGTATGGGCTTTATTGTGCTGGTATGGGCTTTATTGACTCATGGGTGTGTGTGTGAGTGTGGGTGATACAGACTGCATTGAGTCACAGTGCGCTGTGTGTGTGTGTGCTGGTATAGGCGATTTATTGAGTACCAGTGAGCCATGTGTGAGTGCGTGTTGGTGTGTGTGTGTGTGTACTGGTATAGGCTGTGCATTGAGTCACAGTGAGGCCTGCATCTGTGCATGTCTGTGTTTGTGTGTGTGTGTTTGCTGGTATAGGCTGAGCTTTGAATCACTCTGAGGTGTGTGTGCATGTGCTGGTAAAATTGTGCCTTGATTCACTGTGCCATGTGAGTGTGTGTGCACGCTGGTATAGGTTGTGCATTGAGTCAGAGTGGGAGGTGTGTGTGTCTGTGTGTTCTGGTATAGGCTGACAATTGAGGCACACTGAGGTCTGTGTGCACATGTGTGTATATGTGTGCTGGTACAGCCTGCTCATTGAGTCATATTGAGTTTTTTGTGTGTGTGTGTGCAGGTAGAGGCAGCACATTGAGTCACAGTGAGGTGTATGTGTGTGATGTTATATGCTATGCACTGATTCATAGGGAGGTTTGTGTCTGTGTGTGTGCACTTTCTAGTTTAGGATTTGCATTGAATCACACTGAGCTGTGTTTTTGAGTGTCAGTATGTGTGCGTGTGTGGAGGTATGGGCTGTGGATTGACTCACATTTTGCCGTATGTGCTTCTCTGTGTGTGTATGTCTGCTAGCATATCCTGTGCACTAAGTCACAGGGAGCCATGTGTGTGTGTGTGTGTGTGTCCTGGTACAGAGTGTGCATTGATTCACAGTCAGCCATGTGTGTGTGTGTGTGAGTGCACTGGTATAGGATGGGCAGTGAGTCAGAGTGATGTGTGTGTGTGTCTGCATGTTCTGATATAGGCTGACCATTGTGTAACATTGAGGGTGTGTGTGTGTGCTGGTATAGGCTGCATATTTTGTCACAGTGAGCTGTGTGTGTGTGTATGTGTAGGTACAGGCTGTGCATTGAGTCACAGTGTGGGGTGTGTGTGTGATGTTATATTCTGTGCACTAGGACAGAGTGAGCCGTGTGTGTGTGCTGGTATAATCTGAACATTGAGTCACAGTGTGGTGTGGTGTGTGTGCCTTTGCTGGTATGGACTGTGCATTGAATCCCAGCCCTGTGTTAGTGTTTGTGTATTTGGTGCTGTAGAGTCTGCATGAGTCACAGTAAGATGTGTGTGTGTGTACTGCTATAGGCTGTACACTGAGCCATATTAAGGTGTGTTTCTGTGTGTGTGTGTGCGGGTATAGGCTATGCATTGACTCACATTGAGCCATGTGTTTGTATGTGCTACTATATGCTATTCATTGAGTCTCAGTGAGCCATTGTTGTGTGTGTCTGTTTACTTGTATGGGCTTGGCATTGAGTCACAGAGAGGTGTTTTTGTGTGTCTGTGTGTCTGTGTGGTGGTATAAACTGCATTGAGTCACACGGCGGTGTGTGTGAGAGTGTGTGTGTGTGCAGGTACAGGCTGGTATTGAACCACAGTGAGCCGTCTGTGTGTGTGCTGGAATAGGCAGAGCATTGAGTCTCCGGTGTGTGTATGTGTGTGTGTATGCTGTTATGGTCTCTGCATTGATTCACTAAGGTGTGTTGTGTGTGTATGTACATGGAGCTGAAGACTGTACAATGATTCACAGTGAGCTGTGTGTGTATGTGTGTGTGTGTGTGATGGTATGGGCTTTGCATTGAGTCACTGAGGTGTGTGTCTGTGTGTGTATACCTGGAACTACAGACTGTGCACTGATTCACAATGAGCCATGTGTGAATGTGTGTATGTGATAGTATAGGGTGTTCATAGAGTCACAATGAGCCGTGCATATGTGTCTTTGCATGGGTGTTGTGTTATAGGGTCTGCATTGTGTCACAGTGACTGTGCGTGTGTGTGTGTGTGTTTGTGATGGTATAGTATATGCAATGTATCAGAGAGAGCCATGCATGCGTCTCTGTGTGTGTGTGCTGGCATAGGCATTACATTGTGTCACAGTGAGCCATGTGTTTGTATGCTGGTGGAGACTCTGCATTGAGTCACAGTAAGACTTGTGTGTGTGCCAGTACAGGCTGTGCAAGGAGTCAGTGAGTCATATATGTGTGTGTGTGTGTGTGTGTGCTGATATATGAAGTGCATTGAGTCCAAGTGAATCATGTATGTTTGTGTGTGTTTGTGGGTGCTGCTATAGGTGGTTCACTGAGTCACAGTCAGGTATGTGTGAGTGTTTTTGTGTTCTTGTATAGGCTGTGCATTGATTCACAGTGAGGCATGTGTGTAAGCTGGTACACGAGGTGCATTGAGTCACAGTGATGGTTGTGTTTGTGTGTGTGTGTGTGCTGCAGTAGGCTGTGTATTGAGTCACAGAAAGTGTGTCTTTGTGTGTGTATGTGCATGTACAGGCTGCGGTTTGAGTCACAGTGATGGGTGTCTCTGTGTGGTGTTATAGGCTGTGCATTGAATCACAGCCCTGTGTTAGTGTTGTGTATTTGGTGCTGTAGAGTCTGCATGAGTCACAGTAAGGTGTGTGTGTGTGCTGCTATATGCTGAGAATTGAGTCACACCTAGGTGAGTGTATGTGTATGTGTATGCTGATATGGGATTTGCATTGAATCACTGAGCGGTGTGTGTTTGTGTGTGTGTGTACTGCTATAGTCTGTACACTGAGCCACGTTAAGGTGTGTTTCTGTGTGTGTGTGTGCGGGTATAGGCTATGCATTGACTCACATTGAGCCATGTGTTTGTATGTGCTAGTATACACTGTTCATTGAGTCTCAGTGAGCCTTTGTTTTGTGTGTCTGTTTACTTGTATGGGCTTGGCATTGAGTCTCAGACAGGTGTGTGTGTGTGTCTGTGTGTCTGTGTGGTGGTATCATCTGCATTGAGTCACACGGCGGTGTGTGTGAGAGTGTGTGTGTGTGCAGGTAGAGGCTGGTATTGAATGACAGTGAGCCGTGTGTGTGCCTGTGTGTGTGTGTGCTGGAATAGGCAGAGCATTGAGTCTCAGGTGTGTGTATGTGTGTGTGTATGCTGGTATGGTCTCTGCATTGATTCACTAAGGTGTGTTGTGTGTACATGGAGCTGAAGACTGTACACTGATTCACAGTGAGCTGTGTGTGTATGTGTGTGTGTGTGTGATGGTATGGGCTTTGCATTGAGTCACTGAGGTGTGTGTCTGTGTGTGTATACCTGGAACTACAGACTGTGCACTGATTCACAATGAGCCATGTGTGAATGTGTATATGTGAGAGTATAGGGTGTTCATAGAGTCACAAAGAGCCGAGCATATGTGTCTTTGCATGGGTGTTGTGGTATAGGGTCTGCGTTGTGTCACAGTGACTGTGCGTGTGTGTGTGTTTGTGATGGTATAGTACGTGCATTGAATCAGAGAGAGCCATGCATGTGTCTCTGTGTGTGTGTGCTGGCATAGGCATTACATTGAGTCACAGTGAGCCATGTGTTTGTATGCTGGTGTAGACTCTGCATTGAGTCACAGTAAGCCTTGTGTGTGTGCCAGTACAGGTTGTGCATTGAGTCAGTGAGTCATATGTGTGTGTGTGTTTGTGTGTGTGTGTGCTGGTTTAGGCAGTGCATTGAGTCCAATGAGCAGTGTATGTTTGTGTGTGTGTGTGTGTGTGCTGCTATAGGTGGTTCACTGAGTCACAGTCAGGTATGTGTGAGTGAGTGTTTGTGTGTTCTTCTATAGGCTGTGCATTGATTCACAGTGAGCTCTGTGTGTATGGTGGTATAGGCCGTGCATTGAATCACAGTGATGGTTGTTTTTCTCTGTGTATGCTGCAGTAGGCTGTGAATTGAGTCACAGAAGGTGGGTCTTTGTGTGTGTATGTGCAGGTACAAGCTGCAGTTCGAGTCACAGTGATGGGTGTCTCTGTGTGATGTTATAGGCTGTGCATTGAATCACAGTGAGCCGTATTGTTGTGTTACGTGTATTTGTGTATGCGTGTGTGTGTGTGATGGTACAGGCTGAACATTGAGTCACTGAGGTGTGCATGTGTGTATGTGGTGTTACAGACTGTTCGTTAGGTCAAACTGAGCAATATGTGTGTGTAGGGGTGTGTGTGTACAGTTATTTGCTGTGCACTGAGTCACAGTGAACCATGTGTGTGTGGGGAGCTGGTATAGTCAGAGCACTGAGTCACAGTTGAATGTGTGGGAGTTGTTTGTGTATGTGTGTGTGTATTTGCTGGTGTAGACTGTGCATTGAGTCACAGTGAGTAGTGCGGTGTGTGTGTGCTGTGATGGTGTGGACTGTGGTTTTATCCACTTTGACCTGAACGGCTGTGTGTGTTTGTGTGTGTGTGTGTGCTGGCACTAGATGACAATTGAGACAGAGTGGGCTGTGTGTCTGTGTGTGTGCTGGTATAGACTCTGTATTGAGTCACTGTGAGCTGTGTGTGTATGTGTGTGCTCGTATAGGCTGTGCATTGAGTCACAGTGAGGTGTTTGTGTGTGTGTGTGCTGGTACAGGAAGCGTTTTGAGTCACAGTCTCATGTGTGTGTGTGTGCATGTGAGTTTGTGTGCTGGTATGGGCTTTATTGTGCTGGTATGGGCTTTATTGACTCATGGGTGTGTGTGTGAGTGTGGGTGATACAGACTGCATTGAGTCACAGTGCGCTGTGTGTGTGTGTGCTGGTATAGGCGATTTATTGAGTACCAGTGAGCCATGTGTGAGTGCGTGTTGGTGTGTGTGTGTGTGTACTGGTATAGGCTGTGCATTGAGTCACAGTGAGGCCTGCATCTGTGCATGTCTGTGTTTGTGTGTGTGTGTTTGCTGGTATAGGCTGAGCTTTGAATCACTCTGAGGTGTGTGTGCATGTGCTGGTAAAATTGTGCCTTGATTCACTGTGCCATGTGAGTGTGTGTGCACGCTGGTATAGGTTGTGCATTGAGTCAGAGTGGGAGGTGTGTGTGTCTGTGTGTTCTGGTATAGGCTGACAATTGAGGCACACTGAGGTCTGTGTGCACATGTGTGTATATGTGTGCTGGTACAGCCTGCTCATTGAGTCATATTGAGTTTTTTGTGTGTGTGTGTGCAGGTAGAGGCAGCACATTGAGTCACAGTGAGGTGTATGTGTGTGATGTTATATGCTATGCACTGATTCATAGGGAGGTTTGTGTCTGTGTGTGTGCACTTTCTAGTTTAGGATTTGCATTGAATCACACTGAGCTGTGTTTTTGAGTGTCAGTATGTGTGCGTGTGTGGAGGTATGGGCTGTGGATTGACTCACATTTTGCCGTATGTGCTTCTCTGTGTGTGTATGTCTGCTAGCATATCCTGTGCACTGAGTCACAGGGAGCCATGTGTGTGTGTGTGTGTGTCCTGGTACAGAGTGTGCATTGATTCACAGTCAGCCATGTGTGTGTGTGTGTGAGTGCACTGGTATAGGATGGGCAGTGAGTCAGAGTGATGTGTGTGTGTGTCTGCATGTTCTGATATAGGCTGACCATTGTGTAACATTGAGGGTGTGTGTGTGTGTGTGCTGGTATAGGCTGCATATTTTGTCACAGTGAGCTGTGTGTGTGTGTATGTGTAGGTACAGGCTGTGCATTGAGTCACAGTGTGGGGTGTGTGTGTGATGTTATATTCTGTGCTCTAGGACAGAGTGAGCCGTGTGTGTGTGCTGGTATAATCTGAACATTGAGTCACAGTGTGGTGTGGTGTGTGTGCCTTTGCTGGTATGGACTGTGCATTGCATCCCAGCCCTGTGTTAGTGTTTGTGTATTTGGTGCTGTAGAGTCTGCATGAGTCACAGTAAGATGTGTGTGTGTGTACTGCTATAGGCTGTACACTGAGCCATATTAAGGTGTGTTTCTGTGTGTGTGTGTGCGGGTATAGGTTATGCATTGACTCACATTGAGCCATGTGTTTGTATGTGCTACTATACGCTATTCATTGAGTCTCAGTGAGCCATTGTTGTGTGTGTCTGTTTACTTGTATGGGCTTGGCATTGAGTCACAGAGAGGTGTTTGTGTGTGTTTGTGTGTCTGTGTGGTGGTATAAACTGCATTGAGTCACACGGCGGTGTGTGTGAGAGTGTGTGTGTGTGCAGGTACAGGCTGGTATTGAACCACAGTGAGCCGTGTGTGTGTGTGCTGGAATAGGCAGAGCATTGAGTCTCAGGTGTGTGTATGTGTGTGTGTATGCTGGTATGGTCTCTGCATTGATTCACTAAGGTGTGTTGTGTGTGTATGTACATGGAGCTGAAGACTGTACACTGATTCACAGTGAGCTGTGTGTGTATGTGTGTGTGTGTGTGTGATTGTATGGGCTTTGCATTGAGTCACTGAGGTGTGTGTCTGTGTGTGTATACCTGGAACTACAGACTGTGCACTGATTCACAATGAGCCATGTGTGAATGTGTGTATGTGATAGTATAGGGTGTTCATAGAGTCACAATGAGCCGTGCATATGTGTCTTTGCATGGGTGTTGTGGTATAGGCTGTGCATTGTGTCACAGTGACTGTGCGTGTGTGTGTGTGTGTGTTTGTGATGGTATAGTACATGCATTGTATCAGAGAGAGCCATGCATGCGTCTCTGTGTGTGTGTGCTGGCATAGGCATTACATTGTGTCACAGTGAGCCATGTGTTTGTATGCTGGTGGAGACTCTGCATTGAGTCACAGTAAGACTTGTGTGTGTGCCAGTACAGGCTGTGCAAGGAGTCAGTGAGTCATATATGTGTGTGTGTGTGTGTGTGCTGATATATGAAGTGCATTGAGTCCAAGTGAATCATGTATGTTTGTGTGTGTTTGTGGGTGCTGCTATAGGTGGTTCACTGAGTCACAGTCAGGTATGTGTGAGTGTTTGTGTGTTCTTGTATAGGCTGTGCATTGATTCACAGTGAGGCATGTGTGTAAGCTGGTACACGAGGTGCATTGAGTCACAGTGATGGTTGTGTTTGTGTGTGTGTGTGTGCTGCAGTAGGCTGTGTATTGAGTCACAGAAAGTGTGTCTTTGTGTGTGTATGTGCATGTACAGGCTGCGGTTTGAGTCACAGTGATGGGTGTCTCTGTGTGGTGTTATAGGCTGTGCATTGAATCACAGCCCTGTGTTAGTGTTGTGTATTTGGTGCTGTAGAGTCTGCATGAGTCACAGTAAGGTGTGTGTGTGTGCTGCTATATGCTGAGAATTGAGTCACACCTAGGTGAGTGTATGTGTATGTGTATGCTGATATGGGATTTGCATTGAATCACTGAGCGGTGTGTGTTTGTGTGTGTGTGTACTGCTATAGTCTGTACACTGAGCCATGTTAAGGTGTGTTTCTGTGTGTGTGTGTGCGGGTATAGGCTATGCATTGACTCACATTGAGCCATGTGTTTGTATGTGCTAGTATACACTGTTCATTGAGTCTCAGTGAGCCTTTGTTTTGTGTGTCTGTTTACTTGTATGGGCTTGGCATTGAGTCTCAGACAGGTGTGTGTGTGTGTCTGTGTGTCTGTGTGGTGGTATCATCTGCATTGAGTCACACGCAGTGTGTGTGAGAGTGTGTGTGTGTGCAGGTACAGGCTGGTATTGAATGACAGTGAGCCGTGTGTGTGCCTGTGTGTGTGTGTGTGCTGGAATAGGCAGAGCATTGAGTCTCAGGTGTGTGTATGTGTGTGTGTATGCTGGTATGGTCTCTGCATTGATTCACTAAGGTGTGTTGTGTGTGTATGTACATGGAGCTGAAGACTGTACACTGATTCACAGTGAGCTGTGTGTGTATGTGTGTGTGTGTGTGATGGTATGGGCTTTGCATTGAGTCACTGAGGTGTGTGTCTGTGTGTGTATACCTCGAACTACAGACTGTGCACTGATTCACAATGAGCCATGTGTGAATGTGTGTATGTGATAGTATAGGGTGTGCATAGAGTCACAAAGAGCCGTGCATATGTGTCTTTGCATGGGTGTTGTGGTATAGGGTCTGCGTTGTGTCACAGTGACTGTGCGTGTGTGTGTGTTTGTGATGGTATAGTACGTGCATTGAATCAGAGAGAGCCATGCATGTGTCTCTGTGTGTGTGTGCTGGCATAGGCATTACATTGAGTCACAGTGAGCCATGTGTTTGTATGCTGGTGTAGACTCTGCATTGAGTCACAGTAAGCCTTGTGTGTGTGCCAGTACAGGCTGTGCATTGAGTCAGTGAGTCATATGTGTGTGTGTGTTTGTGTGTGTGTGTGCTGGTTTAGGCAGTGCATTGAGTCCAATGAGCAGTGTATGTTTGTGTGTGTGTGTGTGTGCTGCTATAGGTGGTTCACTGAGTCACAGTCAGGTATGTGTGAGTGAGTGTTTGTGTGTTCTTCTATAGGCTGTGCATTGATTCACAGTGAGCTCTGTGTGTATGGTGGTATAGGCGGTGCATTGAATCACAGTGATGGTTGTTTTTCTGTGTGTATGCTGCAGTAGGCTGTGAATTGAGTCACAGAAGGTGGGTCTTTGTGTGTGTATGTGCAGGTACAAGCTGCAGTTCGAGTCACAGTGATGGGTGTCTCTGTGTGATGTTATAGGCTGTGCATTGAATCACAGCGAGCCGTATTAGTGTGTGTACGTGTATTTGTGTATGCGTGTGTGTGTGTGATGGTACAGGCTGAACATTGAGTCACTGAGGTGTGCATGTGTGTATGTGGTGTTACAGACTGTTCGTTAGGTCAAACTGAGCAATATGTGTGTGTAGGGGTGTGTGTGTACAGTTATTTGCTGTGCACTGAGTCACAGTGAACCATGTGTGTGTGGGGAGCTGGTATAGTCAGAGCACTGAGTCACAGTTGAATGTGTGGGAGTTGTTTGTATATGTGTGTGTGTATTTGCTGGTGTAGACTGTGCATTGAGTCACAGTGAGTAGTGCGGTGTGTGTGTGCTGTGATGGTGTGGACTGTGGTTTTATCCACTTTGACCTGAACGGCTGTGTGTGTTTGTGTGTTTGTGTGTGTGTGTGTGCTGGCACTAGATGACAGTTGAGACAGAGTGGGCTGTGTGTCTGTGTGTGCGCTGGTATAGACTCTGTATTGAGTCACTGTGAGCTGTGTGTGTATGTGTGTGCTCGTATAGGCTGTGCATTGAGTCACAGTGAGGTGTTTGTGTGTGTGTGTGCTGGTACAGGAAGCGTTTTGAGTCACAGTCTCGTGTGTGTGTGTGTGCATGTGAGTTTGTGTGCTGGTATGGGCTTTATTGTGCTGGTATGGGCTTTATTGACTCATGGGTGTGTGTGTGAGTGGGGGTGATACAGACTGCATTGAGTCACAGTGCGCTGTGTGTGTGTGTGCTGGTATAGGCGATTTATTGAGTACCAGTGAGCCATGTGTGAGTGCGTGTTGGTGTGTGTGTGTGTGTACTGGTATAGGCTGTGCATTGAGTCACAGTGAGGCCTGCATCTGTGCATGTCTGTGTTTGTGTGTGTGTGTTTGCTGGTATAGGCTGAGCTTTGAATCACTCTGAGGTGTGTGTGCATGTGCTGGTAAAATTGTGCCTTGATTCACTGTGCCATGTGAGTGTGTGTGCACGCTGGTATAGGTTGTGCATTGAGTCAGAGTGGGAGGTGTGTGTGTCTGTGTGTTCTGGTATAGGCTGACAATTGAGGCACACTGAGGTCTGTGTGCACATGTGTGTATATGTGTGCTGGTACAGCCTGCTCATTGAGTCATATTGAGATTTTTGTGTGTGTGTGTGCAGGTAGAGGCAGCACATTGAGTCACAGTGAGGTGTATGTGTGTGATGTTATATGCTATGCACTGATTCATAGGGAGGTTTGTGTCTGTGTGTGTGCACTTTCTAGTTTAGGATTTGCATTGAATCACACTGAGCTGTGTTTTTGAGTGTCAGTATGTGTGCGTGTGTGGAGGTATGGGCTGTGGATTGACTCACATTTTGCCGTATCTGCTTCTCTGTGTGTGTATGTCTGCTAGCATATCCTGTGCACTGAGTCACAGGGAGCCGTGTGTGTGTGTGTGTGTGTCCTGGTACAGAGTGTGCATTGATTCACAGTCAGCCATGTGTGTGTGTGTGTGAGTGCACTGATATAGGATGTGCAGTGAGTCAGAGTGATGTGTGTGTGTCTGCATGTTCTGATATAGGCTGACCATTGTGTAACATTGAGGGTGTGTGTGTGTGTGTGCTGGTATAGGCTGCATATTTTGTCACAGTGAGCTGTGTGTGTGTGTATGTGTAGGTACAGGCTGTGCATTGAGTCACAGTGTGGGGTGTGTGTGTGATGTTATATTCTGTGCACTAGGACAGAGTGAGCCGTGTGTGTGTGCTGGTATAATCTGAACATTGAGTCACAGTGTGGTGTGGTGTGTGTGCCTTTGCTGGTATGGACTGTGCATTGAATCCCAGCCCTGTGTTAGTGTTTGTGTATTTGGTGCTGTAGAGTCTGCATGAGTCACAGTAAGATGTGTGTGTGTGTACTGCTATAGGCTGTACACTGAGCCATATTAAGGTGTGTTTCTGTGTGTGTGTGTGCGGGTATAGGCTATGCATTGACTCACATTGAGCCATGTGTTTGTATGTGCTACTATACGCTATTCATTGAGTCTCAGTGAGCCATTGTTGTGTGTGTCTGTTTACTTGTATGGGCTTGGCATTGAGTCACAGAGAGGTGTTTGTGTGTGTTTGTGTGTCTGTGTGGTGGTATAAACTGCATTGAGTCACACGGCGGTGTGTGTGAGAGTGTGTGTGTGTGCAGGTACAGGCTGGTATTGAACCACAGTGAGCCGTGTGTGTGTGTGCTGGAATAGGCAGAGCATTGAGTCTCCGGTGTGTGTATGTGTGTGTGTATGCTGGTATGGTCTCTGCATTGATTCACTAAGGTGTGTTGTGTGTGTATGTACATGGAGCTGAAGACTGTACACTGATTCACAGTGAGCTGTGTGTGTATGTGTGTGTGTGTGTGATGGTATGGGCTTTGCATTGAGTCACTGAGGTGTGTGTCTGTGTGTGTATACCTGGAACTACAGACTGTGCACTGATTCACAATGAGCCATGTGTGAATGTGTGTATGTGATAGTATAGGGTGTGCATAGAGTCACAAAGAGCCGTGCATATGTGTCTTTGCATGGGTGTTGTGGTATAGGGTCTGCGTTGTGTCACAGTGACTGTGCGTGTGTGTGTGTTTGTGATGGTATAGTACGTGCATTGAATCAGAGAGAGCCATGCATGTGTCTCTGTGTGTGTGTGCTGGCATAGGCATTACATTGAGTCACAGTGAGCCATGTGTTTGTAGGCTGGTGTAGACTCTGCATTGAGTCACAGTAAGCCTTGTGTGTGTGCCAGTACAGGCTGTGCATTGAGTCAGTGAGTCATATGTGTGTGTGTGTTTGTGTGTGTGTGTGCTGGTTTAGGCAGTGCATTGAGTCCAATGAGCAGTGTATGTTTGTGTGTGTGTGTGTGTGTGCTGCTATAGGTGGTTCACTGAGTCACAGTCAGGTATGTGTGAGTGAGTGTTTGTGTGTTCTTCTATAGGCTGTGCATTGATTCACAGTGAGCTCTGTGTGTATGGTGGTATAGGCGGTGCATTGAATCACAGTGATGGTTGTTTTTCTGTGTGTATGCTGCAGTAGGCTGTGAATTGAGTCACAGAAGGTGGGTCTTTGTGTGTGTATGTGCAGTTACAAGCTGCAGTTCGAGTCACAGTGATGGGTGTCTCTGTGTGATGTTATAGGCTGTGCATTGAATCACAGCGAGCCGTATTAGTGTGTGTACGTGTATTTGTGTATGCGTGTGTGTGTGTGATGTTACAGGTTGAACATTGAGTCACTGAGGTGTGCATGTGTGTATGTGGTGTTACAGACTGTTCGTTAGGTCAAACTGAGCAATATGTGTGTGTAGGGGTGTGTGTGTACAGTTATTTGCTGTGCACTGAGTCACAGTGAACCATGTGTGTGTGGGGAGCTGGTATAGTCAGAGCACTGAGTCACAGTTGAATGTGTGGGAGTTGTTTGTGTATGTGTGTGTGTATTTGCTGGTGTAGACTGTGCATTGAGTCACAGTGAGTAGTGCGGTGTGTGTGTGCTGTGATGGTGTGGACTGTGGTTTTATCCAATTTGACCTGAACGGCTGTGTGTGTTTGTGTGTGTGTGTGTGCTGGCACTAGATGACAGTTGAGACAGAGTGGGCTGTGTGTCTGTGTGTGCGCTGGTATAGACTCTGTATTGAGTCACTGTGAGCTGTGTGTGTATGTGTGTGCTCGTATAGGCTGTGCTTTGAGTCACAGTGAGGTGTTTGTGTGTGTGTGTGCTGGTACAGGAAGCGTTTTGAGTCACAGTCTCGTGTGTGTGTGTGTGCATGTGAGTTTGTGTGCTGGTATGGGCTTTATTGTGCTGGTATGGGCTTTATTGACTCATGGGTGTGTGTGTGAGTGGGGGTGATACAGACTGCATTGAGTCACAGTGCGCTGTGTGTGTGTGTGCTGGTATAGGCGATTTATTGAGTACCAGTGAGCCATGTGTGAGTGCGTGTTGGTGTGTGTGTGTGTGTACTGGTATAGGCTGTGCATTGAGTCACAGTGAGGCCTGCATCTGTGCATGTCTGTGTTTGTGTGTGTGTGTTTGCTGGTATAGGCTGAGCTTTGAATCACTCTGAGGTGTGTGTGCATGTGCTGGTAAAATTGTGCCTTGATTCACTGTGCCATGTGAGTGTGTGTGCACGCTGGTATAGGTTGTGCATTGAGTCAGAGTGGGAGGTGTGTGTGTCTGTGTGTTCTGGTATAGGCTGACAATTGAGGCACACTGAGGTCTGTGTGCACATGTGTGTATATGTGTGCTGGTACAGCCTGCTCATTGAGTCATATTGAGTTTTTTGTGTGTGTGTGTGCAGGTAGAGGCAGCACATTGAGTCACAGTGAGGTGTATGTGTGTGATGTTATATGCTATGCACTGATTCATAGGGAGGTTTGTGTCTGTGTGTGTGCACTTTCTAGTTTAGGATTTGCATTGAATCACACTGAGCTGTGTTTTTGAGTGTCAGTATGTGTGCGTGTGTGGAGGTATGGGCTGTGGATTGACTCACATTTTGCCGTATCTGCTTCTCTGTGTGTGTATGTCTGCTAGCATATCCTGTGCACTGAGTCACAGGGAGCCGTGTGTGTTTGTGTGTGTGTGTCCTGGTACAGAGTGTGCATTGATTCACAGTCAGCCATGTGTGTGTGTGTGTGAGTGCACTGATATAGGATGTGCAGTGAGTCAGAGTGATGTGTGTGTGTGTCTGCATGTTCTGATATAGGCTGACCATTGTGTAACATTGAGGGTGTGTGTGTGTGTGTGCTGGTATAGGCTGCATATTTTGTCACAGTGAGCTGTGTGTGTGTGTATGTGTAGGTACAGGCTGTGCATTGAGTCACAGTGTGGGGTGTGTGTGTGATGTTATATTCTGTGCACTAGGACAGAGTGAGCCGTGTGTGTGTGCTGGTATAATCTGAACATTGAGTCACAGTGTGGTGTGGTGTGTGTGCCTTTGCTGGTATGGACTGTGCATTGCATCCCAGCCCTGTGTTAGTGTTTGTGTATTTGGTGCTGTAGAGTCTGCATGAGTCACAGTAAGATGTGTGTGTGTGTACTGCTATAGGCTGTACACTGAGCCATATTAAGGTGTGTTTCTGTGTGTGTGTGTGCGGGTATAGGCTATGCATTGACTCACATTGAGCCATGTGTTTGTATGTGCTACTATACGCTATTCATTGAGTCTCAGTGAGCCATTGTTGTGTGTGTCTGTTTACTTGTATGGGCTTGGCATTGAGTCACAGAGAGGTGTTTGTGTGTGTTTGTGTGTCTGTGTGGTGGTATAAACTGCATTGAGTCACACGGCGGTGTGTGTGAGAGTGTGTGTGTGTGCAGGTACAGGCTGGTATTGAACCACAGTGAGCCGTGTGTGTGTGTGCTGGAATAGGCAGAGCATTGAGTCTCCGGTGTGTGTATGTGTGTGTGTATGCTGGTATGGTCTCTGCATTGATTCACTAAGGTGTGTTGTGTGTGTATGTACATGGAGCTGAAGACTGTACACTGATTCACAGTGAGCTGTGTGTGTATGTGTGTGTGTGTGTGATGGTATGGGCTTTGCATTGAGTCACTGAGGTGTGTGTCTGTGTGTGTATACCTGGAACTACAGACTGTGCACTGATTCACAATGAGCCATGTGTGAATGTGTGTATGTGATAGTATAGGGTGTGCATAGAGTCACAAAGAGCCGTGCATATGTGTCTTTGCATGGGTGTTGTGGTATAGGGTCTGCGTTGTGTCACAGTGACTGTGCGTGTGTGTGTGTTTGTGATGGTATAGTACGTGCATTGAATCAGAGAGAGCCATGCATGTGTCTCTGTGTGTGTGTGCTGGCATAGGCATTACATTGAGTCACAGTGAGCCATGTGTTTGTATGCTGGTGTAGACTCTGCATTGAGTCACAGTAAGCCTTGTGTGTGTGCCAGTACAGGCTGTGCATTGAGTCAGTGAGTCATATGTGTGTGTGTGTTTGTGTGTGTGTGTGCTGGTTTAGGCAGTGCATTGAGTCCAATGAGCAGTGTATGTTTGTGTGTGTGTGTGTGTGCTGCTATAGGTGGTTCACTGAGTCACAGTCAGGTATGTGTGAGTGAGTGTTTGTGTGTTCTTCTATAGGCTGTGCATTGATTCACAGTGAGCTCTGTGTGTATGGTGGTATAGGCGGTGCATTGAATCACAGTGATGGTTGTTTTTCTGTGTGTATGCTGCAGTAGGCTGTGAATTGAGTCACAGAAGGTGGGTCTTTGTGTGTGTATGTGCAGTTACAAGCTGCAGTTCGAGTCACAGTGATGGGTGTCTCTGTGTGATGTTATAGGCTGTGCATTGAATCACAGCGAACCGTATTAGTGTGTGTACGTGTATTTGTGTATGCGTGTGTGTGTGTGATGTTACAGGTTGAACATTGAGTCACTGAGGTGTGCATGTGTGTATGTGGTGTTACAGACTGTTCGTTAGGTCAAACTGAGCAATATGTGTGTGTAGGGGTGTGTGTGTACAGTTATTTGCTGTGCACTGAGTCACAGTGAACCATGTGTGTGTGGGGAGCTGGTATAGTCAGAGCACTGAGTCACAGTTGAATGTGTGGGAGTTGTTTGTGTATGTGTGTGTGTATTTGCTGGTGTAGACTGTGCATTGAGTCACAGTGAGTAGTGCGGTGTGTGTGTGCTGTGATGGTGTGGACTGTGGTTTTATCCAATTTGACCTGAACGGCTGTGTGTGTTTGTGTGTTTGTGTGTGTGTGTGTGCTGGCACTAGATGACAGTTGAGACAGAGTGGGCTGTGTGTCTGTGTGTGCGCTGGTATAGACTCTGTATTGAGTCACTGTGAGCTGTGTGTGTATGTGTGTGCTCGTATAGGCTGTGCTTTGAGTCACAGTGAGGTGTTTGTGTGTGTGTGTGCTGGTACAGGAAGCGTTTTGAGTCACAGTCTCGTGTGTGTGTGTGTGCATGTGAGTTTGTGTGCTGGTATGGGCTTTATTGTGCTGGTATGGGCTTTATTGACTCATGGGTGTGTGTGTGAGTGTGGGTGATACAGACTGCATTGAGTCACAGTGCGCTGTGTGTGTGTGTGCTGGTATAGGCGATTTATTGAGTACCAGTGAGCCATGTGTGAGTGCGTGTTGGTGTGTGTGTGTGTGTACTGGTATAGGCTGTGCATTGAGTCACAGTGAGGCCTGCATCTGTGCATGTCTGTGTTTGTGTGTGTGTGTTTGCTGGTATAGGCTGAGCTTTGAATCACTCTGAGGTGTGTGTGCATGTGCTGGTAAAATTGTGCCTTGATTCACTGTGCCATGTGAGTGTGTGTGCACGCTGGTATAGGTTGTGCATTGAGTCAGAGTGGGAGGTGTGTGTGTCTGTGTGTTCTGGTATAGGCTGACAATTGAGGCACACTGAGGTCTGTGTGCACATGTGTGTATATGTGTGCTGGTACAGCCTGCTCATTGAGTCATATTGAGTTTTTTGTGTGTGTGTGTGCAGGTAGAGGCAGCACATTGAGTCACAGTGAGGTGTATGTGTGTGATGTTATATGCTATGCACTGATTCATAGGGAGGTTTGTGTCTGTGTGTGTGCACTTTCTAGTTTAGGATTTGCATTGAATCACACTGAGCTGTGTTTTTGAGTGTCAGTATGTGTGCGTGTGTGGAGGTATGGGCTGTGGATTGACTCACATTTTGCCGTATCTGCTTCTCTGTGTGTGTATGTCTGCTAGCATATCCTGTGCACTGAGTCACAGGGAGCCGTGTGTGTGTGTGTGTGTCCTGGTACAGAGTGTGCATTGATTCACAGTCAGCCATGTGTGTGTGTGTGTGAGTGCACTGATATAGGATGTGCAGTGAGTCAGAGTGATGTGTGTGTGTGTCTGCATGTTCTGATATAGGCTGACCATTGTGTAACATTGAGGGTGTGTGTGTGTGTGTGCTGGTATAGGCTGCATATTTTGTCACAGTGAGCTGTGTGTGTGTGTATGTGTAGGTACAGGCTGTGCATTGAGTCACAGTGTGGGGTGTGTGTGTGATGTTATATTCTGTGCACTAGGACAGAGTGAGCCGTGTGTGTGTGCTGGTATAATCTGAACATTGAGTCACAGTGTGGTGTGGTGTGTGTGCCTTTGCTGGTATGGACTGTGCATTGCATCCCAGCCCTGTGTTAGTGTTTGTGTATTTGGTGCTGTAGAGTCTGCATGAGTCACAGTAAGATGTGTGTGTGTGTACTGCTATAGGCTGTACACTGAGCCATATTAAGGTGTGTTTCTGTGTGTGTGTGTGCGGGTATAGGCTATGCATTGACTCACATTGAGCCATGTGTTTGTATGTGCTACTATACGCTATTCATTGAGTCTCAGTGAGCCATTGTTGTGTGTGTCTGTTTACTTGTATGGGCTTGGCATTGAGTCACAGAGAGGTGTTTGTGTGTGTTTGTGTGTCTGTGTGGTGGTATAAACTGCATTGAGTCACACGGCGGTGGGTGTGAGAGTGTGTGTGTGTGCAGGTACAGGCTGGTATTGAACCACAGTGAGCCGTGTGTGTGTGTGCTGGAATAGGCAGAGCATTGAGTCTCCGGTGTGTGTATGTGTGTGTGTATGCTGGTATGGTCTCTGCATTGATTCACTAAGGTGTGTTGTGTGTGTATGTACATGGAGCTGAAGACTGTACACTGATTCACAGTGAGCTGTGTGTGTATGTGTGTGTGTGTGTGATGGTATGGGCTTTGCATTGAGTCACTGAGGTGTGTGTCTGTGTGTGTATACCTGGAACTACAGACTGTGCACTGATTCACAATGAGCCATGTGTGAATGTGTGTATGTGATAGTATAGGGTGTGCATAGAGTCACAAAGAGCCGTGCATATGTGTCTTTGCATGGGTGTTGTGGTATAGGGTCTGCGTTGTGTCACAGTGACTGTGCGTGTGTGTGTGTTTGTGATGGTATAGTACGTGCATTGAATCAGAGAGAGCCATGCATGTGTCTCTGTGTGTGTGTGCTGGCATAGGCATTACATTGAGTCACAGTGAGCCATGTGTTTGTATGCTGGTGTAGACTCTGCATTGAGTCACAGTAAGCCTTGTGTGTGTGCCAGTACAGGCTGTGCATTGAGTCAGTGAGTCATATGTGTGTGTGTGTTTGTGTGTGTGTGTGCTGGTTTAGGCAGTGCATTGAGTCCAATGAGCAGTGTATGTTTGTGTGTGTGTGTGTGTGCTGCTATAGGTGGTTCACTGAGTCACAGTCAGGTATGTGTGAGTGAGTGTTTGTGTGTTCTTCTATAGGCTGTGCATTGATTCACAGTGAGCTCTGTGTGTATGGTGGTATAGGCGGTGCATTGAATCACAGTGATGGTTGTTTTTCTGTGTGTATGCTGCAGTAGGCTGTGAATTGAGTCACAGAAGGTGGGTCTTTGTGTGTGTATGTGCAGTTACAAGCTGCAGTTCGAGTCACAGTGATGGGTGTCTCTGTGTGATGTTATAGGCTGTGCATTGAATCACAGCGAGCCGTATTAGTGTGTGTACGTGTATATGTGTATGCGTGTGTGTGTGTGATGTTACAGGTTGAACATTGAGTCACTGAGGTGTGCATGTGTGTATGTGGTGTTACAGACTGTTCGTTAGGTCAAACTGAGCAATATGTGTGTGTAGGGGTGTGTGTGTACAGTTATTTGCTGTGCACTGAGTCACAGTGAACCATGTGTGTGTGGGGAGCTGGTATAGTCAGAGCACTGAGTCACAGTTGAATGTGTGGGAGTTGTTTGTGTATGTGTGTGTGTATTTGCTGGTGTAGACTGTGCATTGAGTCACAGTGAGTAGTGCGGTGTGTGTGTGCTGTGATGGTGTGGACTGTGGTTTTATCCAATTTGACCTGAACGGCTGTGTGTGTTTGTGTGTTTGTGTGTGTGTGTGTGCTGGCACTAGATGACAGTTGAGACAGAGTGGGCTGTGTGTCTGTGTGTGCGCTGGTATAGACTCTGTATTGAGTCACTGTGAGCTGTGTGTGTATGTGTGTGCTCGTATAGGCTGTGCTTTGAGTCACAGTGAGGTGTTTGTGTGTGTGTGTGCTGGTACAGGAAGCGTTTTGAGTCACAGTCTCGTGTGTGTGTGTGTGCATGTGAGTTTGTGTGCTGGTATGGGCTTTATTGTGCTGGTATGGTCTTTATTGACTCATGGGTGTGTGTGTGAGTGTGGGTGATACAGACTGCATTGAGTCACAGTGTGCTGTGTGTGTGTGTGCTGGTATAGGCGATTTATTGAGTACCAGTGAGCCATGTGTGAGTGCGTGTTGGTGTGTGTGTGTGTGTACTGGTATAGGCTGTGCATTGAGTCACAGTGAGGCCTGCATCTGTGCATGTCTGTGTTTGTGTGTGTGTGTTTGCTGGTATAGGCTGAGCTTTGAATCACTCTGAGGTGTGTGTGCATGTGCTGGTAAAATTGTGCCTTGATTCACTGTGCCATGTGAGTGTGTGTGCACGCTGGTATAGGTTGTGCATTGAGTCAGAGTGGGAGGTGTGTGTGTCTGTGTGTTCTGGTATAGGCTGACAATTGAGGCACACTGAGGTCTGTGTGCACATGTGTGTATATGTGTGCTGGTACAGCCTGCTCATTGAGTCATATTGAGTTTTTTGTGTGTGTGTGTGCAGGTAGAGGCAGCACATTGAGTCACAGTGAGGTGTATGTGTGTGATGTTATATGCTATGCACTGATTCATAGGGAGGTTTGTGTCTGTGTGTGTGCACTTTCTAGTTTAGGATTTGCATTGAATCACACTGAGCTGTGTTTTTGAGTGTCAGTATGTGTGCGTGTGTGGAGGTATGGGCTGTGGATTGACTCACATTTTGCCGTATGTGCTTCTCTGTGTGTGTATGTCTGCTAGCATATCCTGTGCACTAAGTCACAGGGAGCCATGTGTGTGTGTGTGTGTGTGTGTCCTGGTACAGAGTGTGCATTGATTCACAGTCAGCCATGTGTGTGTGTGTGTGAGTGCACTGGTATAAGATGTGCAGTGAGTCAGAGTGATGTGTGTGTGTGTCTGCATGTTCTGATATAGGCTGACCATTGTGTAACATTGAGGGTGTGTGTGTGTGTGTGCTGGTATAGGCTGCATATTTTGTCACAGTGAGCTGTGTGTGTGTGTATGTGTAGGTACAGGCTGTGCATTGAGTCACAGTGTGGGGTGTGTGTGTGATGTTATATTCTGTGCACTAGGACAGAGTGAGCCGTGTGTGTGTGCTGGTATAATCTGAACATTGAGTCACAGTGTGGTGTGGTGTGTGTGCCTTTGCTGGTATGGACTGTGCATTGAATCCCAGCCCTGTGTTAGTGTTTGTGTATTTGGTGCTGTAGAGTCTGCATGAGTCACAGTAAGATGTGTGTGTGTGTACTGCTATAGGCTGTACACTGAGCCATATTAAGGTGTGTTTCTGTGTGTGTGTGTGCGGGTATAGGCTATACATTGACTCACATTGAGCCATGTGTTTGTATGTGCTACTATACGCTATTCATTGAGTCTCAGTGAGCCATTGTTGTGTGTGTCTGTTTACTTGTATGGGCTTGGCATTGAGTCACAGAGAGGTGTTTGTGTGTGTTTGTGTGTCTGTGTGGTGGTATAAACTGCATTGAGTCACACGGCGGTGTGTGTGAGAGTGTGTGTGTGTGCAGCTACAGGCTGGTATTGAACCACAGTGAGCCGTGTGTGTGTGTGCTGGAATAGGCAGAGCATTGAGTCTCCGGTGTGTGTATGTGTGTGTGTATGCTGGTATGGTCTCTGCATTGATTCACTAAGGTGTGTTGTGTGTGTATGTACATGGAGCTGAAGACTGTACACTGATTCACAGTGAGCTGTGTGTGTATGTGTGTGTGTGTGTGATGGTATGGGCTTTGCATTGAGTCACTGAGGTGTGTGTCTGTGTGTGTATACCTGGAACTACAGACTGTGCACTGATTCACAATGAGCCATGTGTGAATGTGTGTATGTGATAGTATAGGGTGTGCATAGAGTCACAAAGAGCCGTGCATATGTGTCTTTGCATGGGTGTTGTGGTATAGGGTCTGCATTGTGTCACAGTGACTGTGCGTGTGTGTGTGTTTGTGATGGTATAGTACGTGCATTGAATCAGAGAGAGCCATGCATGTGTCTCTGTGTGTGTGTGCTGGCATAGGCATTACATTGAGTCACAGTGAGCCATGTGTTTGTAGGCTGGTGTAGACTCTGCATTGAGTCACAGTAAGCCTTGTGTGTGTGCCAGTACAGGCTGTGCATTGAGTCAGTGAGTCATATGTGTGTGTGTGTTTGTGTGTGTGTGTGCTGGTTTAGGCAGTGCATTGAGTCCAATGAGCAGTGTATGTTTGTGTGTGTGTGTGTGTGCTGCTATAGGTGGTTCACTGAGTCACAGTCAGGTATGTGTGAGTGAGTGTTTGTGTGTTCTTCTATAGGCTGTGCATTGATTCACAGTGAGCTCTGTGTGTATGGTGGTATAGGCCGTGCATTGAATCACAGTGATGGTTGTTTTTCTCTGTGTATGCTGCAGTAGGCTGTGAATTGAGTCACAGAAGGTGGGTCTTTGTGTGTGTATGTGCAGGTACAAGCTGCAGTTCGAGTCACAGTGATGGGTGTCTCTGTGTGATGTTATAGGCTGTGCATTGAATCACAGCGAGCCGTATTGTTGTGTGTACGTGTATTTGTGTATGCGTGTGTGTGTGTGATTTTACAGGCTGAACATTGAGTCACTGAGGTGTGCATGTGTGTATGTGGTGTTACAGACTGTTCGTTAGGTCAAACTGAGCAATATGTGTGTGTAGGGGTGTGTGTGTACAGTTATTTGCTGTGCACTGAGTCACAGTGAACCATGTGTGTGTGGGGAGCTGGTATAGTCAGAGCACTGAGTCACAGTTGAATGTGTGGGAGTTGTTTGTGTATGTGTGTGTGTATTTGCTGGTGTAGACTGTGCATTGAGTCACAGTGAGTAGTGCGGTGTGTGTGTGCTGTGATGGTGTGGACTGTGGTTTTATCCAATTTGACCTGAACGGCTGTGTGTGTTTGTGTGTTTGTGTGTGTGTGTGTGCTGGCACTAGATGACAGTTGAGACAGAGTGGGCTGTGTGTCTGTGTGTGCGCTGGTATAGACTCTGTATTGAGTCACTGTGAGCTGTGTGTGTATGTGTGTGCTCGTATAGGCTGTGCTTTGAGTCACAGTGAGGTGTTTGTGTGTGTGTGTGCTGGTACAGGAAGCGTTTTGAGTCACAGTCTCGTGTGTGTGTGTGTGCATGTGAGTTTGTGTGCTGGTATGGGCTTTATTGTGCTGGTATGGTCTTTATTGACTCATGGGTGTGTGTGTGAGTGTGGGTGATACAGACTGCATTGAGTCACAGTGTGCTGTGTGTGTGTGTGCTGGTATAGGCGATTTATTGAGTACCAGTGAGCCATGTGTGAGTGCGTGTTGGTGTGTGTGTGTGTGTACTGGTATAGGCTGTGCATTGAGTCACAGTGAGGCCTGCATCTGTGCATGTCTGTGTTTGTGTGTGTGTGTTTGCTGGTATAGGCTGAGCTTTGAATCACTCTGAGGTGTGTGTGCATGTGCTGGTAAAATTGTGCCTTGATTCACTGTGCCATGTGAGTGTGTGTGCACGCTGGTATAGGTTGTGCATTGAGTCAGAGTGGGAGGTGTGTGTGTCTGTGTGTTCTGGTATAGGCTGACAATTGAGGCACACTGAGGTCTGTGTGCACATGTGTGTATATGTGTGCTGGTACAGCCTGCTCATTGAGTCATATTGAGTTTTTTGTGTGTGTGTGTGCAGGTAGAGGCAGCACATTGAGTCACAGTGAGGTGTATGTGTGTGATGTTATATGCTATGCACTGATTCATAGGGAGGTTTGTGTCTGTGTGTGTGCACTTTCTAGTTTAGGATTTGCATTGAATCACACTGAGCTGTGTTTTTGAGTGTCAGTATGTGTGCGTGTGTGGAGGTATGGGCTGTGGATTGACTCACATTTTGCCGTATGTGCTTCTCTGTGTGTGTATGTCTGCTAGCATATCCTGTGCACTAAGTCACAGGGAGCCATGTGTGTGTGTGTGTGTGTGTGTCCTGGTACAGAGTGTGCATTGATTCACAGTCAGCCATGTGTGTGTGTGTGTGAGTGCACTGGTATAAGATGTGCAGTGAGTCAGAGTGATGTGTGTGTGTGTCTGCATGTTCTGATATAGGCTGACCATTGTGTAACATTGAGGGTGTGTGTGTGTGTGTGCTGGTATAGGCTGCATATTTTGTCACAGTGAGCTGTGTGTGTGTGTATGTGTAGGTACAGGCTGTGCATTGAGTCACAGTGTGGGGTGTGTGTGTGATGTTATATTCTGTGCACTAGGACAGAGTGAGCCGTGTGTGTGTGCTGGTATAATCTGAACATTGAGTCACAGTGTGGTGTGGTGTGTGTGCCTTTGCTGGTATGGACTGTGCATTGAATCCCAGCCCTGTGTTAGTGTTTGTGTATTTGGTGCTGTAGAGTCTGCATGAGTCACAGTAAGATGTGTGTGTGTGTACTGCTATAGGCTGTACACTGAGCCATATTAAGGTGTGTTTCTGTGTGTGTGTGTGCGGGTATAGGCTATACATTGACTCACATTGAGCCATGTGTTTGTATGTGCTACTATACGCTATTCATTGAGTCTCAGTGAGCCATTGTTGTGTGTGTCTGTTTACTTGTATGGGCTTGGCATTGAGTCACAGAGAGGTGTTTGTGTGTGTTTGTGTGTCTGTGTGGTGGTATAAACTGCATTGAGTCACACGGCGGTGTGTGTGAGAGTGTGTGTGTGTGCAGCTACAGGCTGGTATTGAACCACAGTGAGCCGTGTGTGTGTGTGCTGGAATAGGCAGAGCATTGTGTCTCAGGTGTGTGTATGTGTGTGTGTATGCTGGTATGGTCTCTGCATTGATTCACTAAGGTGTGTTGTGTGTGTATGTACATGGAGCTGAAGACTGTACACTGATTCACAGTGAGCTGTGTGTGTATGTGTGTGTGTGTGTGATGGTATGGGCTTTGCATTGAGTCACTGAGGTGTGTGTCTGTGTGTGTATACCTGGAACTACAGACTGTGCACTGATTCACAATGAGCCATGTGTGAATGTGTGTATGTGATAGTATAGGGTGTGCATAGAGTCACAAAGAGCCGTGCATATGTGTCTTTGCATGGGTGTTGTGGTATAGGGTCTGCATTGTGTCACAGTGACTGTGCGTGTGTGTGTGTTTGTGATGGTATAGTACGTGCATTGAATCAGAGAGAGCCATGCATGTGTCTCTGTGTGTGTGTGCTGGCATAGGCATTACATTGAGTCACAGTGAGCCATGTGTTTGTATGCTGGTGTAGACTCTGCATTGAGTCACAGTAAGCCTTGTGTGTGTGCCAGTACAGGCTGTGCATTGAGTCAGTGAGTCATATGTGTGTGTGTGTTTGTGTGTGTGTGTGCTGGTTTAGGCAGTGCATTGAGTCCAATGAGCAGTGTATGTTTGTGTGTGTGTGTGTGTGCTGCTATAGGTGGTTCACTGAGTCACAGTCAGGTATGTGTGAGTGAGTGTTTGTGTGTTCTTCTATAGGCTGTGCATTGATTCACAGTGAGCTCTGTGTGTATGGTGGTATAGGCCGTGCATTGAATCACAGTGATGGTTGTTTTTCTCTGTGTATGCTGCAGTAGGCTGTGAATTGAGTCACAGAAGGTGGGTCTTTGTGTGTGTATGTGCAGGTACAAGCTGCAGTTCGAGTCACAGTGATGGGTGTCTCTGTGTGATGTTATAGGCTGTGCATTGAATCACAGCGAGCCGTATTGTTGTGTGTACGTGTATTTGTGTATGCGTGTGTGTGTGTGATTTTACAGGCTGAACATTGAGTCACTGAGGTGTGCATGTGTGTATGTGGTGTTACAGACTGTTCGTTAGGTCAAACTGAGCAATATGTGTGTGTAGGGGTGTGTGTGTACAGTTATTTGCTGTGCACTGTGTCACAGTGAACCATGTGTGTGTGGGGAGCTGGTATAGTCAGAGCACTGAGTCACAGTTGAATGTGTGGGAGTTGTTTGTGTATGTGTGTGTGTATTTGCTGGTGTAGACTGTGCATTGAGTCACAGTGAGTAGTGCGGTGTGTGTGTGCTGTGATGGTGTGGACTGTGGTTTTATCCACTTTGACCTGAACGGCTGTGTGTGTTTGTGTGTTTGTGTGTGTGTGTGTGCTGACACTAGATGACAATTGAGACAGAGTGGGCTGTGTGTCTGTGTGTGCGCTGGTATAGACTCTGTATTGAGTCACTGTGAGCTGTGTGTGTATGTGTGTGCTCGTATAGGCTGTGCATTGAGTCACAGTGAGGTGTTTGTGTGTGTGTGTGCTGGTACAGGAAGCGTTTTGAGTCACAGTCTCGTGTGTGTGTGTGTGCATGTGAGTTTGTGTGCTGGTATGGGCTTTATTGTACTGGTATGGGCTTTATTGACTCATGGGTGTGTGTGTGAGTGTGGGTGATACAGACTGCATTGAGTCACAGTGCGCTGTGTGTGTGTGTGCTGGTATAGGCGATTTATTGAGTACCAGTGAGCCATGTGTGAGTGCGTGTTGGTGTGTGTGTGTGTGTACTGGTATAGGCTGTGCATTGAGTCACAGTGAGGCCTGCATCTGTGCATGTCTGTGTTTGTGTGTGTGTGTTTGCTGGTATAGGCTGAGCTTTGAATCACTCTGAGGTGTGTGTGCATGTGCTGGTAAAATTGTGCCTTGATTCACTGTGCCATGTGAGTGTGTGTGCACGCTGGTATAGGTTGTGCATTGAGTCAGAGTGGGAGGTGTGTGTGTCTGTGTGTTCTGGTATAGGCTGACAATTGAGGCACACTGAGGTCTGTGTGCACATGTGTGTATATGTGTGCTGGAACAGCCTGCTCATTGAGTCATATTGAGTTTCTTGTGTGTGTGTGTGCAGGTAGAGGCAGCACATTGAGTCACAGTGAGGTGTATGTGTGTGATGTTATATGCTATGCACTGATTCATAGGGAGGTTTGTGTCTGTGTGTGTGCACTTTCTAGTTTAGGATTTGCATTGAATCACACTGAGCTGTGTTTTTGAGTGTCAGTATGTGTGCGTGTGTGGAGGTATGGGCTGTGGATTGACTCACATTTTGCCGTATGTGCTTCTCTGTGTGTGTATGTCTGCTAGCATATCCTGTGCACTAAGTCACAGGGAGCCATGTGTGTGTGTGTGTGTGTGTCCTGGTACAGAGTGTGCATTGATTCACAGTCAGCCATGTGTGTGTGTGTGTGAGTGCACTGGTATAGGATGGGCAGTGAGTCAGAGTGATGTGTGTGTGTGTCTGCATGTTCTGATATAGGCTGACCATTGTGTAACATTGAGGGTGTGTGTGTGTGTGTGCTGGTATAGGCTGCATATTTTGTCACAGTGAGCTGTGTGTGTGTGTATGTGTAGGTACAGGCTGTGCATTGAGTCACAGTGTGGGGTGTGTGTGTGATGTTATATTCTGTGCACTAGGACAGAGTGAGCCGTGTGTGTGTGCTGGTATAATCTGAACATTGAGTCACAGTGTGGTGTGGTGTGTGTGCCTTTGCTGGTATGGACTGTGCATTGAATCCCAGCCCTGTGTTAGTGTTTGTGTATTTGGTGCTGTAGAGTCTGCATGAGTCACAGTAAGATGTGTGTGTGTGTACTGCTATAGGCTGTACACTGAGCCATATTAAGGTGTGTTTCTGTGTGTGTGTGTGCGGGTATAGGCTATGCATTGACTCACATTGAGCCATGTGTTTGTATGTGCTACTATATGCTATTCATTGAGTCTCAGTGAGCCATTGTTGTGTGTGTCTGTTTACTTGTATGGGCTTGGCATTGAGTCACAGAGAGGTGTTTGTGTGTGTTTGTGTGTCTGTGTGGTGGTATAAACTGCATTGAGTCACACGGTGGTGTGTGTGAGAGTGTGTGTGTGTGCAGGTACAGGCTGGTATTGAACCACAGTGAGCCGTCTGTGTGTGTGCTGGAATAGGCAGAGCATTGAGTCTCAGGTGTGTGTATGTGTGTGTGTATGCTGGTATGGTCTCTGCATTGATTCACTAAGGTGTGTTGTGTGTGTATGTACATGGAGCTGAAGACTGTACACTGATTCACAGTGAGCTGTGTGTGTATGTGTGTGTGTGTGTGATGGTATGGGCTTTGCATTGAGTCACTGAGGTGTGTGTCTGTGTGTGTATACCTGGAAATACAGACTGTGCACTGATTCACAATGAGCCATGTGTGAATGTGTGTATGTGATAGTATAGGGTGTTCATAGAGTCACAATGAGCCGTGCATATGTGTCTTTGCATGGGTGTTGTGTTATAGGGTCTGCATTGTGTCACAGTGACTGTGCGTGTGTGTGTGTGTGTTTGTGATGGTATAGTATATGCAATGTATCAGAGAGAGCCATGCATGCGTCTCTGTGTGTGTGTGCTGGCATAGGCATTACATTGTGTCACAGTGAGCCATGTGTTTGTATGCTGGTGGAGACTCTGCATTGAGTCACAGTAAGACTTGTGTGTGTGCCAGTACAGGCTGTGCATTGAGTCAGTGAGTCATATGTGTGTGTGTGTTTGTGTGTGTGTGTGCTGGTTTAGGCAGTGCATTGAGTCCAATGAGCAGTGTATGTTTGTGTGTGTGTGTGTGTGCTGCTATAGGTGGTTCACTGAGTCACAGTCAGGTATGTGTGAGTGAGTGTTTGTGTGTTCTTCTATAGGCTGTGCATTGATTCACAGTGAGCTCTGTGTGTATGGTGGTATAGGCGGTGCATTGAATCACAGTGATGGTTGTTTTTCTGTGTGTATGCTGCAGTAGGCTGTGAATTGAGTCACAGAAGGTGGGTCTTTGTGTGTGTATGTGCAGTTACAAGCTGCAGTTCGAGTCACAGTGATGGGTGTCTCTGTGTGATGTTATAGGCTGTGCATTGAATCACAGCGAGCCGTATTAGTGTGTGTACGTGTATTTGTGTATGCGTGTGTGTGTGTGATGGTACAGGTTGAACATTGAGTCACTGAGGTGTGCATGTGTGTATGTGGTGTTACAGACTGTTCGTTAGGTCAAACTGAGCAATATGTGTGTGTAGGAGTGTGTGTGTACAGTTATTTGCTGTGCACTGAGTCACAGTGAACCATGTGTGTGTGGGGAGCTGGTATAGTCAGAGCACTGAGTCACAGTTGAATGTGTGGGAGTTGTTTGTGTATGTGTGTGTGTATTTGCTGGTGTAGACTGTGCATTGAGTCACAGTGAGTAGTGCGGTGTGTGTGTGCTGTGATGGTGTGGACTGTGGTTTTATCCACTTTGACCTGAACGGCTGTGTGTGTTTGTGTGTTTGTGTGTGTGTGTGTGCTGGCACTAGATGACAGTTGAGACAGAGTGGGCTGTGTGTCTGTGTGTGCGCTGGTATAGACTCTGTATTGAGTCACTGTGAGCTGTGTGTGTATGTGTGTGCTCGTATAGGCTGTGCTTTGAGTCACAGTGAGGTGTTTGTGTGTGTGTGTGCTGGTACAGGAAGCGTTTTGAGTCACAGTCTCGTGTGTGTGTGTGTGCATGTGAGTTTGTGTGCTGGTATGGGCTTTATTGTGCTGGTATGGGCTTTATTGACTCATGGGTGTGTGTGTGAGTGTGGGTGATACAGACTGCATTGAGTCACAGTGTGCTGTGTGTGTGTGTGCTGGTATAGGCGATTTATTGAGTACCAGTGAGCCATGTGTGAGTGCGTGTTGGTGTGTGTGTGTGTGTACTGGTATAGGCTGTGCATTGAGTCACAGTGAGGCCTGCATCTGTGCATGTCTGTGTTTGTGTGTGTGTGTTTGCTGGTATAGGCTGAGCTTTGAATCACTCTGAGGTGTGTGTGCATGTGCTGGTAAAATTGTGCCTTGATTCACTGTGCCATGTGAGTGTGTGTGCACGCTGGTATAGGTTGTGCATTGAGTCAGAGTGGGAGGTGTGTGTGTCTGTGTGTTCTGGTATAGGCTGACAATTGAGGCACACTGAGGTCTGTGTGCACATGTGTGTATATGTGTGCTGGTACAGCCTGCTCATTGAGTCATATTGAGTTTTTTGTGTGTGTGTGTGCAGGTAGAGGCAGCACATTGAGTCACAGTGAGGTGTATGTGTGTGATGTTATATACTATGCACTGATTCATAGGGAGGTTTGTGTCTGTGTGTGTGCACTTTCTAGTTTAGGATTTGCATTGAATCACACTGAGCTGTGTTTTTGAGTGTCAGTATGTGTGCGTGTGTGGAGGTATGGGCTGTGGATTGACTCACATTTTGCCGTATGTGCTTCTCTGTGTGTGTATGTCTGCTAGCATATCCTGTGCACTAAGTCACAGGGAGCCATGTGTGTGTGTGTGTGTGTGTCCTGGTACAGAGTGTGCATTGATTCACAGTCAGCCATGTGTGTGTGTGTGTGAGTGCACTGGTATAGGATGGGCAGTGAGTCAGAGTGCTGTGTGTGTGTGTCTGCATGTTCTGATATAGGCTGACCATTGTGTAACATTGAGGGTGTGTGTGTGTGTGTGCTGGTATAGGCTGCATATTTTGTCACAGTGAGCTGTGTGTGTGTGTATGTGTAGGTACAGGCTGTGCATTGAGTCACAGTGTGGGGTGTGTGTGTGATGTTATATTCTGTGCACTAGGACAGAGTGAGCCGTGTGTGTGTGCTGGTATAATCTGAACATTGAGTCACAGTGTGGTGTGGTGTGTGTGCCTTTGCTGGTATGGACTGTGCATTGAATCCCAGCCCTGTGTTAGTGTTTGTGTATTTGGTGCTGTAGAGTCTGCATGAGTCACAGTAAGATGTGTGTGTGTGTACTGCTATAGGCTGTACACTGAGCCATATTAAGGTGTGTTTCTGTGTGTGTGTGTGCGGGTATAGGCTATACATTGACTCACATTGAGCCATGTGTTTGTATGTGCTACTACACGCTATTCATTGAGTCTCAGTGAGCCATTGTTGTGTGTGTCTGTTTACTTGTATGGGCTTGGCATTGAGTCACAGAGAGGTGTTTGTGTGTGTTTGTGTGTCTGTGTGGTGGTATAAACTGCATTGAGTCACACGGCGGTGGGTGTGAGAGTGTGTGTGTGTGCAGGTACAGGCTGGTATTGAACCACAGTGAGCCGTGTGTGTGTGTGCTGGAATAGGCAGAGCATTGAGTCTCAGGTGTGTGTATGTGTGTGTTAATGCTCGTATGGTCTCTGCATTGATTCACTAAGGTGTGTTGTGTGTGTATGTACATGGAGCTGAAGACTGTACACTGATTCACAGTGAGCTGTGTGTGTATGTGTGTGTGTGTGTGATGGTATGGGCTTTGCATTGAGTCACTGAGGTGTGTGTCTGTGTGTGTATACCTGGAACTACAGACTGTGCACTGATTCACAATGAGCCATGTGTGAATGTGTGTATGTGATAGTATAGGGTGTGCATAGAGTCACAAAGAGCCGTGCATATGTGTCTTTGCATGGGTGTTGTGGTAAAGGGTCTGCGTTGTGTCACAGTGACTGTGCGTGTGTGTGTGTTTGTGATGGTATAGTACGTGCATTGAATCAGAGAGAGCCATGCATTTGTCTCTGTATGTGTGTGCTGGCATAGGCATTACATTGAGTCACAGTGAGCCATGTGTTTGTATGCTGGTGTAGACTCTGCATTGAGTCACAGTAAGCCTTGTGTGTGTGCCAGTACAGGCTGTGCATTGAGTCAGTGAGTCATATGTGTGTGTGTGTGTTTGTGTGTGTGTGTGCTGGTTTAGGCAGTGCATTGAGTCCAATGAGCAGTGTATGTTTGTGTGTGTGTGTGTGTACTGCTATAGGTGGTTCACTGAGTCACAGTCAGGTATGTGTGAGTGAGTGTTTGTGTGTTCTTCTATAGGCTGTGCATTGATTCACAGTGAGCTCTGTGTGTATGGTGGTATAGGCCGTGCATTGAATCACAGTGATGGTTGTTTTTCTGTGTGTATGCTGCAGTAGGCTGTGAATTGAGTCACAGAAGGTGGGTCTTTGTGTGTGTATGTGCAGGTACAAGCTGCAGTTCGAGTCACAGTGATGGGTGTCTCTGTGTGATGTTATAGGCTGTGCATTGAATCACAGTGAGCCGTATTGTTGTGTGTACGTGTATTTGTGTATGCGTGTGTGTGTGTGATGGTACAGGCTGAACATTGAGTCACTGAGGTGTGCATGTGTGTATGTGGTGTTACAGACTGTTCGTTAGGTCAAACTGAGCAATATGTGTGTGTAGGGGTGTGTGTGTACAGTTATTTGCTGTGCACTGTGTCACAGTGAACCATGTGTGTGTGGGGAGCTGGTATAGTCAGAGCACTGAGTCACAGTTGAATGTGTGGGAGTTGTTTGTGTATGTGTGTGTGTATTTGCTGGTGTAGACTGTGCATTGAGTCACAGTGAGTAGTGCGGTGTGTGTGTGCTGTGATGGTGTGGACTGTGGTTTTATCCACTTTGACCTGAATGGCTGTGTGTGTTTGTGTGTTTGTGTGTGTGTGTGTGCTGGCACTAGATGACAATTGAGACAGAGTGGGCTGTGTGTCTGTGTGTGCGCTGGTATAGACTCTGTATTGAGTCACTGTGAGCTGTGTGTGTATGTGTGTGCTCGTATAGGCTGTGCATTGAGTCACAGTGAGGTGTTTGTGTGTGTGTGTGCTGGTACAGGAAGCGTTTTGAGTCACAGTCTCGTGTGTGTGTGTGTGCATGTGAGTTTGTGTGCTGGTATGGGCTTTATTGTGCTGGTATGGGCTTTATTGACTCATGGGTGTGTGTGTGAGTGTGGGTGATACAGACTGCATTGAGTCACAGTGCGCTGTGTGTGTGTGTGCTGGTATAGGCGATTTATTGAGTACCAGTGAGCCATGTGTGAGTGCGTGTTGGTGTGTGTGTGTGTGTACTGGTATAGGCTGTGCATTGAGTCACAGTGAGGCCTGCATCTGTGCATGTCTGTGTTTGTGTGTGTGTGTTTGCTGGTATAGGCTGAGCTTTGAATCACTCTGAGGTGTGTGTGCATGTGCTGGTAAAATTGTGCCTTGATTCACTGTGCCATGTGAGTGTGTGTGCACGCTGGTATAGGTTGTGCATTGAGTCAGAGTGGGAGGTGTGTGTGTCTGTGTGTTCTGGTATAGGCTGACAATTGAGGCACACTGAGGTCTGTGTGCACATGTGTGTATATGTGTGCTGGAACAGCCTGCTCATTGAGTCATATTGAGTTTTTTGTGTGTGTGTGTGCAGGTAGAGGCAGCACATTGAGTCACAGTGAGGTGTATGTGTGTGATGTTATATGCTATGCACTGATTCATAGGGAGGTTTGTGTCTGTGTGTGTGCACTTTCTAGTTTAGGATTTGCATTGAATCACACTGAGCTGTGTTTTTGAGTGTCAGTATGTGTGCGTGTGTGGAGGTATGGGCTGTGGATTGACTCACATTTTGCCGTATGTGCTTCTCTGTGTGTGTATGTCTGCTAGCATATCCTGTGCACTAAGTCACAGGGAGCCATGTGTGTGTGTGTGTGTGTGTCCTGGTACAGAGTGTGCATTGATTCACAGTCAGCCATGTGTGTGTGTGTGTGAGTGCACTGGTATAGGATGGGCAGTGAGTCAGAGTGATGTGTGTGTGTGTCTGCATGTTCTGATATAGGCTGACCATTGTGTAACATTGAGGGTGTGTGTGTGTGTGTGCTGGTATAGGCTGCATATTTTGTCACAGTGAGCTGTGTGTGTGTATGTGTAGGTACAGGCTGTGCATTGAGTCACAGTGTGGGGTGTGTGTGTGATGTTATATTCTGTGCACTAGGACAGAGTGAGCCGTGTGTGTGTGCTGGTATAATCTGAACATTGAGTCACAGTGTGGTGTGGTGTGTGTGCCTTTGCTGGTATGGACTGTGCATTGCATCCCAGCCCTGTGTTAGTGTTTGTGTATTTGGTGCTGTAGAGTCTGCATGAGTCACAGTAAGATGTGTGTGTGTGTGTACTGCTATAGGCTGTACACTGAGCCATATTAAGGTGTGTTTCTGTGTGTGTGTGTGCGGGTATAGGCTATGCATTGACTCACATTGAGCCATGTGTTTGTATGTGCTACTATATGCTATTCATTGAGTCTCAGTGAGCCATTGTTGTGTGTGTCTGTTTACTTGTATGGGCTTGGCATTGAGTCACAGAGAGGTGTTTGTGTGTGTCTGTGTGTCTGTGTGGTGGTATAAACTGCATTGAGTCACACGGCGGTGTGTGTGAGAGTGTGTGTGTGTGCAGGTACGGGCTGGTATTGAACCACAGTGAGCCGTCTGTGTGTGTGCTGGAATAGGCAGAGCATTGAGTCTCCGGTGTGTGTATGTGTGTGTGTATGCTGGTATGGTCTCTGCATTGATTCACTAAGGTGTGTTGTGTGTGTATGTACATGGAGCTGAAGACTGTACACTGATTCACAGTGAGCTGTGTGTGTATGTGTGTGTGTGTGTGTGATGGTATGGGCTTTGCATTGAGTCACTGAGGTGTGTGTCTGTGTGTGTATACCTGGAACTACAGACTGTGCACTGATTCACAGTGAGCCATGTGTGAATGTGTGTATGTGATAGTATAGGGTGTTCATAGAGTCACAATGAGCCGTGCATATGTGTCTTTGCATGGGTGTTGTGTTATAGGGTCTGCATTGTGTCACAGTGACTGTGCGTGTGTGTGTGTGTGTTTGTGATGGTATAGTATATGCAATGTATCAGAGAGAGCCATGCATGCGTCTCTGTGTGTGTGTGCTGGCATAGGCATTACATTGTGTCACAGTGAGCCATGTGTTTGTATGCTGGTGGAGACTCTGCATTGAGTCACAGTAAGACTTGTGTGTGTGCCAGTACAGGCTGTGCAAGGAGTCAGTGAGTCATATATGTGTGTGTGTGTGTGTGTGTGCTGATATATGAAGTGCATTGAGTCCAAGTGAATCATGTATGTTTGTGTGTGTTTGTGGGTGCTGCTATAGGTGGTTCACTGAGTCACAGTCAGGTATGTGTGAGTGTTTGTGTGTTCTTGTATAGGCTGTGCATTGATTCACAGTGAGGCATGTGTGTAAGCTGGTACACGAGGTGCATTGAGTCACAGTGATGGTTGTGTTTGTGTGTGTGTGTGTGCTGCAGTAGGCTGTGTATTGAGTCACAGAAAGTGTGTCTTTGTGTGTGTATGTGCATGTACAGGCTGCGGTTTGAGTCACAGTGATGGGTGTCTCTGTGTGGTGTTATAGGCTGTGCATTGAATCACAGCCCTGTGTTAGTGTTGTGTATTTGGTGCTGTAGAGTCTGCATGAGTCACAGTAAGGTGTGTGTGTGTGCTGCTATATGCTGAGAATTGAGTCACACCTAGGTGAGTGTATGTGTATGTGTATGCTGATATGGGATTTGCATTGAATCACTGAGCGGTGTGTGTTTGTGTGTGTGTGTACTGCTATAGTCTGTACACTGAGCCACGTTAAGGTGTGTTTCTGTGTGTGTGTGTGCGGGTATAGGCTATGCATTGACTCACATTGAGCCATGTGTTTGTATGTGCTAGTATACACTGTTCATTGAGTCTCAGTGAGCCTTTGTTTTGTGTGTCTGTTTACTTGTATGGGCTTGGCATTGAGTCTCAGACAGGTGTGTGTGTGTGTCTGTGTGTCTGTGTGGTGGTATCATCTGCATTGAGTCACACGGTGGTGTGTGTGAGTGTGTGTGTGTGTGCAGGTACAGGCTGGTATTGAATGACAGTGAGCCGTGTGTGTGCCTGTGTGTGTGTGTGTGCTGGAATAGGCAGAGCATTGAGTCTCAGGTGTGTGTATGTGTGTGTGTATGCTGGTATGGTCTCTGCATTGATTCACTAAGGTGTGTTGTGTGTGTATGTACATGGAGCTGAAGACTGTACACTGATTCACAGTGAGCTGTGTGTGTATGTGTGTGTGTGTGTGATGGTATGGGCTTTGCATTGAGTCACTGAGGTGTGTGTCTGTGTGTGTATACCTGGAACTACAGACTGTGCACTGATTCACAATGAGCCATGTGTGAATGTGTGTATGTGATAGTATAGGGTGTTCATAGAGTCACAAAGAGCCGTGCATATGTGTCTTTGCATGGGTGTTGTGGTATAGGGTCTGCGTTGTGTCACAGTGACTGTGCGTGTGTGTGTGTTTGTGATGGTATAGTACGTGCATTGAATCAGAGAGAGCCATGCATTTGTCTCTGTGTGTGTGTGCTGGCATAGGCATTATATTGAGTCACAGTGAGCCATGTGTTTGTATGCTGGTGTAGACTCTGCATTGAGTCACAGTAAGCCTTGTGTGTGTGCCAGTACAGGTTGTGCATTGAGTCAGTGAGTCATATGTGTGTGTGTGTTTGTGTGTGTGTGTGCTGGTTTAGGCAGTGCATTGAGTCCAATGAGCAGTGTATGTTTGTGTGTGTGTGTGTGTGTGTGCTGCTATAGGTGGTTCACTGAGTCACAGTCAGGTATGTGTGAGTGAGTGTTTGTGTGTTCTTCTATAGGCTGTGCATTGATTCACAGTGAGCTCTGTGTGTATGGTGGTATAGGCGGTGCATTGAATCACAGTGATGGTTGTTTTTCTGTGTGTATGCTGCAGTAGGCTGTGAATTGAGTCACAGAAGGTGGGTCTTTGTGTGTGTATGTGCAGGTACAAGCTGCAGTTCGAGTCACAGTGATGGGTGTCTCTGTGTGATGTTATAGGCTGTGCATTGAATCACAGCGAGCCGTATTAGTGTGTGTATGTGTATTTGTGTATGCGTGTGTGTGTGTGATGGTACAGGCTGAACATTGAGTCACTGAGGTGTGCATGTGTGTATGTGGTGTTACAGACTGTTCGTTAGGTCAAACTGAGCAATATGTGTGTGTAGGGGTGTGTGTGTACAGTTATTTGCTGTGCACTGAGTCATAGTGAACCATGTGTGTGTGGGGAGCTGGTATAGTCAGAGCACTGAGTCACAGTTGAATGTGTGGGAGTTGTTTGTGTATGTGTGTGTGTATTTGCTGGTGTAGACTGTGCATTGAGTCACAGTGAGTAGTGCGGTGTGTGTGTGCTGTGATGGTGTGGACTGTGGTTTTATCCACTTTGACCTGAACGGCTGTGTGTGTTTGTGTGTGTGTGTGTGCTGGCACTAGATGACAATTGAGACAGAGTGGGCTGTGTGTCTGTGTGTGCGCTGGTATAGACTCTGTATTGAGTCACTGTGAGCTGTGTGTGTATGTGTGTGCTCGTATAGGCTGTGCATTGAGTCACAGTGAGGTGTTTGTGTGTGTGTGTGCTGGTACAGGAAGCGTTTTGAGTCACAGTCTCGTGTGTGTGTGTGTGCATGTGAGTTTGTGTGCTGGTATGGGCTTTATTGTGCTGGTATGGGCTTTATTGACTCATGGGTGTGTGTGTGAGTGTGGGTGATACAGACTGCATTGAGTCACAGTGCGCTGTGTGTGTGTGTGCTGGTATAGGCGATTTATTGAGTACCAGTGAGCCACGTGTGAGTGCGTGTTGGGGTGTGTGTGTGTGTACTGGTATAGGCTGTGCATTGAGACACAGTGAGGCCTGCATCTGTGCATGTCTGTGTTTGTGTGTGTGTGTTTGCTGGTATAGGCTGAGCTTTGAATCACTCTGAGGTGTGTGTGCATGTGCTGGTAAAATTGTGCCTTGATTCACTGTGCCATGTGAGTGTGTGTGCACGCTGGTATAGGTTGTGCATTGAGTCAGAGTGGGAGGTGTGTGTGTCTGTGTGTTCTGGTATAGGCTGACAATTGAGGCACACTGTGGTCTGTGTGTACATGTGTGTATATGTGTGCTGGTACAGCCTGCTCATTGAGTCATATTGAGTTTTTTTTGTGTGTGTGTGCAGGTAGAGGCAGCACATTGAGTCACAGTGAGGTGTATGTGTGTGATGTTATATGCTATGCACTGATTCATAGGGAGGTTTGTGTCTGTGTGTGTGCACTTTCTAGTTTAGGATTTGCATTGAATCACACTGAGCTGTGTTTTTGAGTGTCAGTATGTGTGCGTGTGTGGAGGTATGGGCTGTGGATTGACTCACATTTTGCCGTATGTGCTTCTCTGTGTGTGTATGTCTGCTAGCATATCCTGTGCACTAAGTCAAAGGGAGCCGTGTGTGTGTGTGTGTGTGTGTCCTGGTACAGAGTGTGCATTGATTCACAGTCAGCCATGTGTGTGTGTGTGTGAGTGCACTGGTATAGGATGGGCAGTGAGTCAGAGTGATGTGTGTGTGTGTCTGCATGTTCTGATATAGGCTGACCATTGTGTAACATTGAGGGTGTGTGTGTGTGTGTGCTGGTATAGGCTGCATATTTTGTCACAGTGAGCTGTGTGTGTGTGTATGTGTAGGTACAGGCTGTGCATTGAGTCACAGTGTGGGGTGTGTGTGTGATGTTATATTCTGTGCACTAGGACAGAGTGAGCCGTGTGTGTGTGCTGGTATAATCTGAACATTGAGTCACAGTGTGGTGTGGTGTGTGTGCCTTTGCTGGTATGGACTGTGCATTGAATCCCAGCCCTGTGTTAGTGTTTGTGTATTTGGTGCTGTAGAGTCTGCATGAGTCACAGTAAGATGTGTGTGTGTGTACTGCTATAGGCTGTACACTGAGCCATATTAAGGTGTGTTTCTGTGTGTGTGTGTGCGGGTATAGGCTATACATTGACTCACATTGAGCCATGTGTTTGTATGTGCTACTATACGCTGTTCATTGAGTCTCAGTGAGCCATTGTTGTGTGTGTCTGTTTACTTGTATGGGCTTGGCATTGAGTCACAGAGAGGTGATTGTGTGTGTTTGTGTGTCTGTGTGGTGGTATAAACTGCATTGAGTCACACGGCGGTGTGTGTGAGAGTGTGTGTGTGTGCAGATACAGGCTGGTATTGAACCACAGTGAGCCGTGTGTGTGTGTGCTGGAATAGGCAGAGCATTGAGTCTCCGGTGTGTGTATGTGTGTGTGTATGCTGGTATGGTCTCTGCATTGATTCACTAAGGTGTGTTGTGTGTGTATGTACATGGAGCTGAAGACTGTACACTGATTCACAGTGAGCTGTGTGTGTATGTGTGTGTGTGTGTGATGGTATGGGCTTTGCATTGAGTCACTGAGGTGTGTGTCTGTGTGTGTATACCTGGAACTACAGACTGTGCACTGATTCACAATGAGCCATGTGTGAATGTGTGTATGTGATAGTATAGGGTGTTCATAGAGTCACAATGAGCCGTGCATATGTGTCTTTGCATGGGTGTTGTGGTATAGGCTGTGCATTGTGTCACAGTGACTGTGCGTGTGTGTGTGTGTGTGTGTTTGTGATGGTATAGTACATGCATTGTATCAGAGAGAGCCATGCATGCGTCTCTGTGTGTGTGTGCTGGCATAGGCATTACATTGTGTCACAGTGAGCCATGTGTTTGTATGCTGGTGGAGACTCTGCATTGAGTCACAGTAAGACTTGTGTGTGTGCCAGTACAGGCTGTGCAAGGAGTCAGTGAGTCATATATGTGTGTGTGTGTGTGTGTGCTGATATATGAAGTGCATTGAGTCCAAGTGAATCATGTATGTTTGTGTGTGTTTGTGGGTGCTGCTATAGGTGGTTCACTGAGTCACAGTCAGGTATGTGTGAGTGTTTTTGTGTTCTTGTATAGGCTGTGCATTGATTCACAGTGAGGCATGTGTGTAAGCTGGTACACGAGGTGCATTGAGTCACAGTGATGGTTGTGTTTGTGTGTGTGTGTGTGCTGCAGTAGGCTGTGTATTGAGTCACAGAAAGTGGGTCTTTGTGTGTGTATGTGCATGTACAGGCTGCGGTTTGAGTCACAGTGATGGGTGTCTCTGTGTGGTGTTATAGGCTGTGCATTGAATCACAGCCCTGTGTTAGTGTTGTGTATTTGGTGCTGTAGAGTCTGCATGAGTCACAGTAAGGTGTGTGTGTGTGCTGCTATATGCTGAGAATTGAGTCACACCTAGGTGAGTGTATGTGTATGTGTATGCTGATATGGGATTTGCATTGAATCACTGAGCGGTGTGTGTTTGTGTGTGTGTGTACTGCTATAGTCTGTACACTGAGCCATGTTAAGGTGTGTTTCTGTGTGTGTGTGTGCGGGTATAGGCTATGCATTGACTCACATTGAGCCATGTGTTTGTATGTGCTAGTATACACTGTTCATTGAGTCTCAGTGAGCCTTTGTTTTGTGTGTCTGTTTACTTGTATGGGCTTGGCATTGAGTCTCAGACAGGTGTGTGTGTGTGTCTGTGTGTCTGTGTGGTGGTATCATCTGCATTGAGTCACACGGCGGTGTGTGTGAGAGTGTGTGTGTGTGCAGGTAGAGGCTGGTATTGAATGACAGTGAGCCGTGTGTGTGCCTGTGTGTGTGTGTGCTGGAATAGGCAGAGCATTGAGTCTCAGGTGTGTGTATGTGTGTGTGTATGCTGGTATGGTCTCTGCATTGATTCACTAAGGTGTGTTGTGTGTGTATGTACATGGAGCTGAAGACTGTACACTGATTCACAGTGAGCTGTGTGTGTATGTGTGTGTGTGTGTGATGGTATGGGCTTTGCATTGAGTCACTGAGGTGTGTGTCTGTGTGTGTATACCTGGAACTACAGACTGTGCACTGATTCACAATGAGCCATGTGTGAATGTGTGTATGTGATAGTATAGGGTGTTCATAGAGTCACAAAGAGCCGAGCATATGTGTCTTTGCATGGGTGTTGTGGTATAGGGTCTGCGTTGTGTCACAGTGACTGTGCGTGTGTGTGTGTTTGTGATGGTATAGTACGTGCATTGAATCAGAGAGAGCCATGCATGTGTCTCTGTGTGTGTGTGCTGGCATAGGCATTACATTGAGTCACAGTGAGCCATGTGTTTGTATGCTGGTGTAGACTCTGCATTGAGTCACAGTAAGCCTTGTGTGTGTGCCAGTACAGGCTGTGCATTGAGTCAGTGAGTCATATGTGTGTGTGTGTTTGTGTGTGTGTGTGCTGGTTTAGGCAGTGCATTGAGTCCAATGAGCAGTGTATGTTTGTGTGTGTGTGTGTGTGTGCTGCTATAGGTGGTTCACTGAGTCACAGTCAGGTATGTGTGAGTGAGTGTTTGTGTGTTCTTCTATAGGCTGTGCATTGATTCACAGTGAGCTCTGTGTGTATGGTGGTATAGGCGGTGCATTGAATCACAGTGATGGTTGTTTTTCTGTGTGTATGCTGCAGTAGGCTGTGAATTGAGTCACAGAAGGTGGGTCTTTGTGTGTGTATGTGCAGGTACAAGCTGCAGTTCGAGTCACAGTGATGGGTGTCTCTGTGTGATGTTATAGGCTGTGCATTGAATCACAGCGAGCCGTATTAGTGTGTGTACGTGTATTTGTGTATGCGTGTGTGTGTGTGATGGTACAGGCTGAACATTGAGTCACTGAGGTGTGCATGTGTGTATGTGGTGTTACAGACTGTTCGTTAGGTCAAACTGAGCAATATGTGTGTGTAGGGGTGTGTGTGTACAGTTATTTGCTGTGCACTGAGTCACAGTGAACCATGTGTGTGTGGGGAGCTGGTATAGTCAGAGCACTGAGTCACAGTTGAATGTGTGGGAGTTGTTTGTGTATGTGTGTGTGTATTTGCTGGTGTAGACTGTGCATTGAGTCACAGTGAGTAGTGCGGTGTGTGTGTGCTGTGGTTGTGTGGACTGTGGTTTTATCCACTTTGACCTGAACGGCTGTGTGTGTTTGTGTGTGTGTGTGTGCTGGCACTAGATGACAATTGAGACAGAGTGGGCTGTGTGTCTGTGTGTGCGCTGGTATAGACTCTGTATTGAGTCACTGTGAGCTGTGTGTGTATGTGTGTGCTCGTATAGGCTGTGCATTGAGTCACAGTGAGGTGTTTGTGTGTGTGTGTGCTGGTACAGGAAGCGTTTTGAGTCACAGTCTCGTGTGTGTGTGTGTGCATGTGAGTTTGTGTGCTGGTATGGGCTTTATTGTGCTGGTATGGGCTTTATTGACTCATGGGTGTGTGTGTGAGTGTGGGTGATACAGACTGCATTGAGTCACAGTGCGCTGTGTGTGTGTGTGCTGGTATAGGCGATTTATTGAGTACCAGTGAGCCATGTGTGAGTGCGTGTTGGTGTGTGTGTGTGTGTACTGGTATAGGCTGTGCATTGAGTCACAGTGAGGCCTGCATCTGTGCATGTCTGTGTTTGTGTGTGTGTGTTTGCTGGTATAGGCTGAGCTTTGAATCACTCTGAGGTGTGTGTGCATGTGCTGGTAAAATTGTGCCTTGATTCACTGTGCCATGTGAGTGTGTGTGCATGCTGGTATAGGTTGTGCATTGAGTCAGAGTGGGAGGTGTGTGTGTCTGTGTGTTCTGGTATAGGCTGACAATTGAGACACACTGAGGTCTGTGTGCACATGTGTGTATATGTGTGCTGGTACAGCCTGCTCATTGAGTCATATTGAGTTTTGTGTGTGTGTGTGTGCAGGTAGAGGCAGCACATTGAGTCACAGTGAGGTGTATGTGTGTGATGTTATATGCTATGCACTGATTCATAGGGAGGTTTGTGTCTGTGTGTGTGCACTTTCTAGTTTAGGATTTGCATTGAATCACACTGAGCTGTGTTTTTGAGTGTCAGTATGTGTGCGTGTGTGGAGGTATGGGCTGTGGATTGACTCACATTTGGCCGTATGTGCTTCTCTGTGTGTGTATGTCTGCTAGCATATCCTGTCCACTGAGTCACAGGGAGCCATGTGTGTGTGTGTGTGTGTCCTGGTACAGAGTGTGCATTGATTCACAGTCAGCCATGTGTGTGTGTGTGTGAGTGCACTGGTATAGGATGGGCAGTGAGTCAGAGTGATGTGTGTGTGTGTCTGCATGTTCTGATATAGGCTGACCATTGTGTAACATTGAGGGTGTGTGTGTGTGTGTGCTGGTATAGGCTGCATATTTTGTCACAGTGAGCTGTGTGTGTGTGTATGTGTAGGTACAGGCTGTGCATTGAGTCACAGTGTGGGGTGTGTGTGTGATGTTATATTCTGTGCACTAGGACAGAGTGAGCCGTGTGTGTGTGCTGGTATAATCTGAACATTGAGTCACAGTGTGGTGTGGTGTGTGTGCCTTTGCTGGTATGGACTGTGCATTGAATCCCAGCCCTGTGTTAGTGTTTGTGTATTTGGTGCTGTAGAGTCTGCATGAGTCACAGTAAGATGTGTGTGTGTGTACTGCTATAGGCTGTACACTGAGCCATATTAAGGTGTGTTTCTGTGTGTGTGTGTGCGGGTATAGGCTATGCATTGACTCACATTGAGCCATGTGTTTGTATGTGCTACTATATGCTATTCATTGAGTCTCAGTGAGCCATTGTTGTGTGTGTGTGTTTACTTGTATGGGCTTGGCATTGAGTCACAGAGAGGTGTTTGTGTGTGTTTGTGTGTCTGTGTGGTGGTATAAACTGCATTGAGTCACACGGCGGTGTGTGTGAGAGTGTGTGTGTGTGCAGGTACAGGCTGGTATTGAACCACAGTGAGCCGTCTGTGTGTGTGCTGGAATAGGCAGAGCATTGTGTCTCAGGTGTGTGTATGTGTGTGTGTATGCTGGTATGGTCTCTGCATTGATTCACTAAGGTGTGTTGTGTGTGTATGTACATGGAGCTGAAGACTGTACACTGATTCACAGTGAGCTGTGTGTGTATGTGTGTGTGTGTGTGTGATGGTATGGGCTTTGCATTGAGTCACTGAGGTGTGTGTCTGTGTGTGTATACCTGGAACTACAGACTGTGCACTGATTCACAATGAGCCATGTGTGAATGTGTGTATGTGATAGTATAGGGTGTTCATAGAGTCACAATGAGCCGTGCATATGTGTCTTTGCATGGGTGTTGTGGTATAGGCTGTGCATTGTGTCACAGTGACTGTGCGTGTGTGTGTGTGTGTGTTTGTGATGGTATAGTACATGCATTGTATCAGAGAGAGCCATGCATGCGTCTCTGTGTGTGTGTGCTGGCATAGGCATTACATTGTGTCACAGTGAGCCATGTGTTTGTATGCTGGTGGAGACTCTGCATTGAGTCACAGTAAGACTTGTGTGTGTGCCAGTACAGGCTGTGCAAGGAGTCAGTGAGTCATATATGTGTGTGTGTGTGTGTGTGTGTGTGTGTGTGCTGATATATGAAGTGCATTGAGTCCAAGTGAATCATGTATGTTTGTGTGTGTTTGTGGGTGCTGCTATAGGTGGTTCACTGAGTCACAGTCAGGTATGTGTGAGTGTTTGTGTGTTCTTGTATAGGCTGTGCATTGATTCACAGTGAGGCATGTGTGTAAGCTGGTACACGAGGTGCATTGAGTCACAGTGATGGTTGTGTTTGTGTGTGTGTGTGTGCTGCAGTAGGCTGTGTATTGAGTCACAGAAAGTGTGTCTTTGTGTGTGTATGTGCATGTACAGGCTGCGGTTTGAGTCACAGTGATGGGTGTCTCTGTGTGGTGTTATAGGCTGTGCATTGAATCACAGCCCTGTGTTAGTGTTGTGTATTTGGTGCTGTAGAGTCTGCATGAGTCACAGTAAGGTGTGTGTGTGTGCTGCTATATGCTGAGAATTGAGTCACACCTAGGTGAGTGTATGTGTATGTGTATGCTGATATGGGATTTGCATTGAATCACTGAACGGTGTGTGTTTGTGTGTGTGTGTACTGCTATAGTCTGTACACTGAGCCATGTTAAGGTGTGTTTCTGTGTGTGTGTGTGCGGGTATAGGCTATGCATTGACTCACATTGAGCCATGTGTTTGTATGTGCTAGTATACACTGTTCATTGAGTCTCAGTGAGCCTTTGTTTTGTGTGTCTGTTTACTTGTATGGGCTTGGCATTGAGTCTCAGACAGGTGTGTGTGTGTGTCTGTGTGTCTGTGTGGTGGTATCATCTGCATTGAGTCACACGGCGGTGTGTGTGAGAGTGTGTGTGTGTGCAGGTAGAGGCTGGTATTGAATGACAGTGAGCCGTGTGTGTGCCTGTGTGTGTGTGTGTGTGCTGGAATAGGCAGAGCATTGAGTCTCAGGTGTGTGTATGTGTGTGTGTATGCTGGTATGGTCTCTGCATTGATTCACTAAGGTGTGTTGTGTGTGTATGTACATGGAGCTGAAGACTGTACACTGATTCACAGTGAGCTGTGTGTGTATGTGTGTGTGTGATGGTATGGGCTTTGCATTGAGTCACTGAGGTGTGTGTCTGTGTGTGTATACCTGGAACTACAGACTGTGCACTGATTCACAATGAGCCATGTGTGAATGTGTGTATGTGATAGTATAGGGTGTTCATAGAGTCACAAAGAGCCGAGCATATGTGTCTTTGCATGGGTGTTGTGGTATAGGGTCTGCGTTGTGTCACAGTGACTGTGCGTGTGTGTGTGTTTGTGATGGTATAGTACGTGCATTGAATCAGAGAGAGCCATGCATGTGTCTCTGTGTGTGTGTGCTGGCATAGGCATTATATTGAGTCACAGTGAGCCATGTGTTTGTATGCTGGTGTAGACTCTGCATTGAGTCACAGTAAGCCTTGTGTGTGTGCCAGTACAGGCTGTGCATTGAGTCAGTGAGTCATATGTGTGTGTGTGTTTGTGTGTGTGTGTGCTGGTTTAGGCAGTGCATTGAGTCCAATGAGCAGTGTATGTTTGTGTGTGTGTGTGTGTGTGTGCTGCTATAGGTGGTTCACTGAGTCACAGTCAGGTATGTGTGAGTGAGTGTTTGTGTGTTCTTCTATAGGCTGTGCATTGATTCACAGTGAGCTCTGTGTGTATGGTGGTATAGGCGGTGCATTGAATCACAGTGATGGTTGTTTTTCTGTGTGTATGCTGCAGTAGGCTGTGAATTGAGTCACAGAAGGTGGGTCTTTGTGTGTGTATGTGCAGGTACAAGCTGCAGTTCGAGTCACAGTGATGGGTGTCTCTGTGTGATGTTATAGGCTGTGCATTGAATCACAGCGAGCCGTATTGTTGTGTGTACGTGTATTTGTGTATGCGTGTGTGTGTGTGATGGTACAGGCTGAACATTGAGTCACTGAGGTGTGCATGTGTGTATGTGGTGTTACAGACTGTTCGTTAGGTCAAACTGAGCAATATGTGTGTGTAGGGGTGTGTGTGTACAGTTATTTGCTGTGCACTGTGTCACAGTGAACCATGTGTGTGTGGGGAGCTGGTATAGTCAGAGCACTGAGTCACAGTTGAATGTGTGGGAGTTGTTTGTGTATGTGTGTGTGTATTTGCTGGTGTAGACTGTGCATTGAGTCACAGTGAGTAGTGCGGTGTGTGTGTGCTGTGATGGTGTGGACTGTGGTTTTATCCACTTTGACCTGAACGGCTGTGTGTGTTTGTGTGTGTGTGTGTGCTGGCACTAGATGACAATTGAGACAGAGTGGGCTGTGTGTCTGTGTGTGCGCTGGTATAGACTCTGTATTGAGTCACTGTGAGCTGTGTGTGTATGTGTGTGCTCGTATAGGCTGTGCATTGAGTCACAGTGAGGTGTTTGTGTGTGTGTGTGCTGGTACAGGAAGCGTTTTGAGTCACAGTCTCGTGTGTGTGTGTGTGCATGTGAGTTTGTGTGCTGGTATGGGCTTTATTGTGCTGGTATGGGCTTTATTGACTCATGGGTGTGTGTGTGAGTGTGGGTGATACAGACTGCATTGAGTCACAGTGCGCTGTGTGTGTGTGTGCTGGTATAGGCGATTTATTGAGTACCAGTGAGCCATGTGTGAGTGCGTGTTGGTGTGTGTGTGTGTGTACTGGTATAGGCTGTGCATTGAGTCACAGTGAGGCCTGCATCTGTGCATGTCTGTGTTTGTGTGTGTGTGTTTGCTGGTATAGGCTGAGATTTGAATCACTCTGAGGTGTGTGTGCATGTGCTGGTAAAATTGTGCCTTGATTCACTGTGCCATGTGAGTGTGTGTGCATGCTGGTATAGGTTGTGCATTGAGTCAGAGTGGGAGGTGTGTGTGTCTGTGTGTTCTGGTATAGGCTGACAATTGAGACACACTGAGGTCTGTGTGCACATGTGTGTATATGTGTGCTGGTACAGCCTGCTCATTGAGTCATATTGAGTTTTGTGTGTGTGTGTGTGCAGGTAGAGGCAGCACATTGAGTCACAGTGAGGTGTATGTGTGTGATGTTATATGCTATGCACTGATTCATAGGGAGGTTTGTGTCTGTGTGTGTGCACTTTCTAGTTTAGGATTTGCATTGAATCACACTGAGCTGTGTTTTTGAGTGTCAGTATGTGTGCGTGTGTGGAGGTATGGGCTGTGGATTGACTCACATTTTGCCGTATGTGCTTCTCTGTGTGTGTATGTCTGCTAGCATATCCTGTGCACTGAGTCACAGGGAGCCGTGTGTGTGTGTGTGTCCTGGTACAGAATGTGCATTGATTCACAGTCAGCCATGTGTGTGTGTGTGTGTGAGTGCACTGGTATAGGATGTGCAGTGAGTCAGAGTGATGTGTGTGTGTGTCTGCATGTTCTGATATAGGCTGACCATTGTGTAACATTGAGGGTGTGTGTGTGTGTGTGCTGGTATAGGCTGCATATTTTGTCACAGTGAGCTGTGTGTGTGTGTATGTGTAGGTACAGGCTGTGCATTGAGTCACAGTGTGGGGTGTATGTGTGATGTTATATTCTGTGCACTAGGACAGAGTGAGCCGTGTGTGTGTGCTGGTATAATCTGAACATTGAGTCACAGTGTGGTGTGGTGTGTGTGCCTTTGCTGGTATGGACTGTGCATTGAATCCCAGCCCTGTGTTAGTGTTTGTGTATTTGGTGCTGTAAGGTCTGCATGAGTCACAGTAAGATGTGTGTGTGTGTACTGCTATAGGCTGTACACTGAGCCATATTAAGGTGTGTTTCTGTGTGTGTGTGTGCGGGTATAGGCTATGCATTGACTCACATTGAGCCATGTGTTTGTATGTGCTAGTATACACTGTTCATTGAGTCTATGTGAGCCATTGTTGTGTGTGTCTGTTTACTTGTATGGGCTTGGCATTGAGTCACAGAGAGGTGTTTGTGTGTGTTTGTGTGTCTGTGTGGTGGTATAAACTGCATTGAGTCACACGGTGGTGTGTGTGAGAGTGTGTGGGTGTGCAGGTACAGGCTGGTATTGAACCACAGTGAGCCGTGTGTGTGTGTGCTGGAATAGGCAGAGCATTGAGTCTCTGGGGTGTGTATGTGTGTGTGTATGCTGGTATGGTCTCTGCATTGATTCACTAAGGTGTGTTGTGTGTGTATGTACATGGAGCTGAAGACTGTACAATGATTCACAGTGAGCTGTGTGTGTATGTGTGTGTGTGTGTGATGGTATGGGCTTTGCATTGAGTCACTGAGGTGTGTGTCTGTGTGTGTATACCTGGAACTACAGACTGTGCACTGATTCACAATGAGCCATGTGTGAATGTGTGTATGTGATAGTATAGGGTGTTCATAGAGTCACAATGAGCCGTGCATATGTGTCTTTGCATGGGTGTTGTGGTATAGGCTGTGCATTGTGTCACAGTGACTGTGCGTGTGTGTGTGTGTGTGTTTGTGATGGTATAGTACATGCATTGTATCAGAGAGAGCCATGCATGCGTCTCTGTGTGTGTGTGCTGGCATAGGCATTACATTGTGTCACAGTGAGCCATGTGTTTGTATGCTGGTGGAGACTCTGCATTGAGTCACAGTAAGACTTGTGTGTGTGCCAGTACAGGCTGTGCAAGGAGTCAGTGAGTCATATGTGTGTGTGTGTGTGTGTGTGTGCTGATATATGAAGTGCATTGAGTCCAAGTGAATCATGTTTGTTTGTGTGTGTTTGTGGGTGCTGCTATAGGTGGTTCACTGAGTCACAGTCAGGTATGTGTGAGTGTTTGTGTGTTCTTCTATAGGCTGTGCATTGATTCACAGTGAGGCATGTGTGTAAGCTGGTACAGGAGGTGCATTGAGTCACAGTGATGGTTGTGTTTGTGTGTGTGTGTGTGCTGCAGTAGGCTGTGAATTGAGTCACAGAAAGTGTGTCTTTGTGTGTGTATGTGCATGTACAGGCTGCGGTTTGAGTCACAGTGATGGGTGTCTCTGTGTGGTGTTATAGGCTGTGCATTGAATCACAGCCCTGTGTTAGTGTTGTGTATTTGGTGCTGTAGAGTCTGCATGAGTCACAGTAAGGTGTGTGTGTGTGCTGCTATATGCTGAGAATTGAGTCACACCTAGGTGAGTGTATGTGTATGTGTATGCTGATATGGGATTTGCATTGAATCACTGAGCGGTGTGTGTTTGTGTGTGTGTGTACTGCTATAGTCTGTACACTGAGCCATGTTAAGGTGTGTTTCTGTGTGTGTGTGTGCGGGTATAGGCTATGCATTGACTCACATTGAGCCATGTGTTTGTATGTGCTAGTATACACTATTCATTGAGTCTCAGTGAGCCTTTGTTTTGTGTGTCTGTTTACTTGTATGGGCTTGGCATTGAGTCTCAGACAGGTGTGTGTGTGTGTCTGTGTGTCTGTGTGGTGGTATCATCTGCATTGAGTCACACGGCGGTGTGTGTGAGAGTGTGTGTGTGTGCAGGTAGAGGCTGGTATTGAATGACAGTGAGCCGTGTGTGTGCCTGTGTGTGTGTGTGTGCTGGAATAGGCAGAGCATTGAGTCTCAGGTGTGTGTATGTGTGTGTGTATGCTGGTATGGTCTCTGCATTGATTCACTAAGGTGTGTTGTGTGTGTATGTACATGGAGCTGAAGACTGTACACTGATTCACAGTGAGCTGTGTGTGTATGTGTGTGTGTGTGTGATGGTATGGGCTTTGCATTGAGTCACTGAGGTGTGTGTCTGTGTGTGTATACCTGGAACTACAGACTGTGCACTGATTCACAATGAGCCATGTGTGAATGTGTGTATGTGATAGTATAGGGTGTGCATAGAGTCACAAAGAGCCGAGCATATGTGTCTTTGCATGGGTGTTGTGGTATAGGGTCTGCGTTGTGTCACAGTGACTGTGCGTGTGTGTGTGTTTGTGATGGTATAGTACGTGCATTGAATCAGAGAGAGCCATGCATGTGTCTCTGTGTGTGTGTGCTGGCATAGGCAATACATTGTGTCACAGTGAGCCATGTGTTTGTATGCTGGTGTAGACTCTGCATTGAGTCACAGTAAGCCTTGTGTGTGTGCCAGTACAGGCTGTGCATTGAGTCAGTGAGTCATATGTGTGTGTGTGTTTGTGTGTGTGTGTGCTGGTTTAGGCAGTGCATTGAGTCCAATGAGCAGTGTATGTTTGTGTGTGTCTGTGTGTGCTGCTATAGGTGGTTCACTGAGTCACAGTCAGGTATGTGTGAGTGAGTGTTTGTGTGTTCTTCTATAGGCTGTGCATTGATTCACAGTGAGCTCTGTGTGTATGGTGGTATAGGCGGTGCATTGAATCACAGTGATGGTTGTTTTTCTGTGTGTATGCTGCAGTAGGCTGTGAATTGAGTCACAGAAGGTGGGTCTTTGTGTGTGTATGTGCAGGTACAAGCTGCAGTTCGAGTCACAGTGATGGGTGTCTCTGTGTGATGTTATAGGCTGTGCATTGAATCACAGTGAGCCGTATTAGTGTGTGTATGTGTATTTGTGTATGCGTGTGTGTGTGTGATGGTACAGGCTGAACATTGAGTCACTGAGGTGTGCATGTGTGTATGTGGTGTTACAGACTGTTCGTTAGGTCAAACTGAGCAATATGTGTGTGTAGGGGTGTGTGTGTACAGTTATTTGCTGTGCACTGTGTCACAGTGAACCATGTGTGTGTGGGGAGCTGGTATAGTCAGAGCACTGAGTCACAGTTGAATGTGTGGGAGTTGTTTGTGTATGTGTGTGTGTATTTGCTGGTGTAGACTGTGCATTGAGTCACAGTGAGTAGTGCGGTGTGTGTGTGCTGTGATGGTGTGGACTGTGGTTTTATCCACTTTGACCTGAACGGCTGTGTGTGTTTGTGTGTTTGTGTGTGTGTGTGTGCTGGCACTAGATGACAGTTGAGACAGAGTGGGCTGTGTGTCTGTGTGTGCGCTGGTATAGACTCTGTATTGAGTCACTGTGAGCTGTGTGTGTATGTGTGTGCTCGTATAGGCTGTGCATTGAGTCACAGTGAGGTGTTTGTGTGTGTGTGTGCTGGTACAGGAAGCGTTTTGAGTCACAGTCTCGTGTGTGTGTGTGTGCATGTGAGTTTGTGTGCTGGTATGGGCTTTATTGTGCTGGTATGGGCTTTATTGACTCATGGGTGTGTGTGTGTGTGGGTGATACAGACTGCATTGAGTCACAGTGCGCTGTGTGTGTGTGTGCTGGTATAGGCGATTTATTGAGTACCAGTGAGCCATGTGTGAGTGCGTGTTGGTGTGTGTGTGTGTGTACTGGTATAGGCTGTGCATTGAGTCACAGTGAGGCCTGCATCTGTGCATGTCTGTGTTTGTGTGTGTGTGTTTGCTGGTATAGGCTGAGCTTTGAATCACTCTGAGGTGTGTGTGCATGTGCTGGTAAAATTGTGCCTTGATTCACTGTGCCATGTGAGTGTGTGTGCACGCTGGTATAGGTTGTGCATTGAGTCAGAGTGGGAGGTGTGTGTGTCTGTGTGTTCTGGTATAGGCTGACAATTGAGGCACACTGAGGTCTGTGTGCACATGTGTGTATATGTGTGCTGGTACAGCCTGCTCATTGAGTCATATTGAGTTTTTTTTGTGTGTGTGTGCAGGTAGAGGCAGCACATTGAGTCACAGTGAGGTGTATGTGTGTGATGTTATATGCTATGCACTGATTCATAGGGAGGTTTGTGTCTGTGTGTGTGCACTTTCTAGTTTAGGATTTGCATTGAATCACACTGAGCTGTGTTTTTGAGTGTCAGTATGTGTGCGTGTGTGGAGGTATGGGCTGTGGATTGACTCACATTTTGCCGTATGTGCTTCTCTGTGTGTGTATGTCTGCTAGCATATCCTGTGCACTAAGTCACAGGGAGCCATGTGTGTGTGTGTGTGTGTGTCCTGGTACAGAGTGTGCATTGATTCACAGTCAGCCGTGTGTGTGTGTGTGAGTGCACTGGTATAGGATGTGCAGTGAGTCAGAGTGATGTGTGTGTGTCTGCATGTTCTGATATAGGCTGACCATTGTGTAACATTGAGGGTGTGTGTGTGTGTGCTGGTATAGGCTGCATATTTTGTCACAGTGAGCTGTGTGTGTGTGTATGTGTAGGTACAGGCTGTGCATTGAGTCACAGTGTGGGGTGTGTGTGTGATGTTATATTCTGTGCACTAGGACAGAGTGAGCCGTGTGTGTGCTGGTATAATCTGAACATTGAGTCACAGTGTGGTGTGGTGTGTGTGCCTTTGCTGGTATGGACTGTGCATTGAATCCCAGCCCTGTGTTAGTGTTTGTGTATTTGGTGCTGTAGAGTCTGCATGAGTCACAGTAGATATGTGTGTGTATACTGCTATAGGCTGTACACTGAGCCATATTAAGGTGTGTTTCTGTGTGTGTGTGTGCGGGTATAGGCTATGCATTGACTCACATTGAGCCATGTGTTTGTATGTGCTACTATACGCTATTCATTGAGTCTCAGTGAGCCATTGTTGTGTGTGTCTGTTTACTTGTATGGGCTTGGCATTGAGTCACAGAGAGGTGTTTGTGTGTGTTTGTGTGTCTGTGTGGTGGTATAAACTGCACTGAGTCACACGGCGGTGTGTGTGAGAGTGTGTGTGTGTGCAGCTACAGGCTGGTATTGAACCACAGTGAGCCGTGTGTGTGTGTGCTGGAATAGGCAGAGCATTGAGTCTCAGGTGTGTGTATGTGTGTGTGTATGCTGGTATGGTCTCTGCATTAATTCACTAAGGTGTGTTGTGTGTATATGTACATGGAGCTGAAGACTGTACACTGATTCACAGTGAGCTGTGTGTGTATGTGTGTGTGTGTGTGATGGTATGGGCTTTGCATTGAGTCACTGAGGTGTGTGTCTGTGTGTGTATACCTGGAACTACAGACTGTGCACTGATTCACAATGAGCCATGTGTGAATGTGTGTATGTGATAGTATAGGGTGTGCATAGAGTCACAAAGAGCCGTGCATATGTGTCTTTGCATGGGTGTTGTGGTATAGGGTCTGCGTTGTGTCACAGTGACTGTGCGTGTGTGTGTGTTTGTGATGGTATAGTACGTGCATTGAATCAGAGAGAGCCATGCATGTGTCTCTGTGTGTGTGTGCTGGCATAGGCATTACATTGAGTCACAGTGAGCCATGTGTTTGTATGCTGGTGTAGACTCTGCATTGAGTCACAGTAAGCCTTGTGTGTGTGCCAGTACAGGCTGTGCATTGAGTCAGTGAGTCATATGTGTGTGTGTGTTTGTGTGTGTGTGTGCTGGTTTAGGCAGTGCATTGAGTCCAATGAGCAGTGTATGTTTGTGTGTGTGTGTGTGTGCTGCTACAGGTGGTTCACCGAGTCACAGTCAGGTATGTGTGAGTGAGTGTTTGTGTCTTCTTCTATAGGCTGTGCATTGATTCACAGTGAGCTCTGTGTGTATGGTGGTATAGGCGGTGCATTGAATCACAGTGATGGTTGTTTTTCTGTGTGTATGCTGCAGTAGGCTGTGAATTGAGTCACAGAAGGTGGGTCTTTGTGTGTGTATGTGCAGGTACAAGCTGCAGTTCGAGTCACAGTGATGGGTGTCTCTGTGTGATGTTATAGGCTGTGCATTGAATCACAGCGAGCCGTATTAGTGTGTGTACGTGTATTTGTGTATGCGTGTGTGTGTGTGATGGTACAGGCTGAACATTGAGTCACTGAGGTGTGCATGTGTGTATGTGGTGTTACAGATTGTTCGTTAGGTCAAACTGAGCAATATGTGTGTGTAGGGGTGTGTGTGTACAGTTATTTGCTGTGCACTGAGTCACAGTGAACCATGTGTGTGTGGGGAGCTGGTATAGTCAGAGCACTGAGTCACAGTTGAATGTGTGGGAGTTGTTTGTATATGTGTGTGTGTATTTGCTGGTGTAGACTGTGCATTGAGTCACAGTGAGTAGTGCGGTGTGTGTGTGCTGTGATGGTGTGGACTGTGGTTTTATCCACTTTGACCTGAACGGCTGTGTGTGTTTGTGTGTTTGTGTGTGTGTGTGTGCTGGCACTAGATGACAGTTGAGACAGAGTGGGCTGTGTGTCTGTGTGTGCGCTGGTATAGACTCTGTATTGAGTCACTGTGAGCTGTGTGTGTATGTGTGTGCTCGTATAGGCTGTGCATTGAGTCACAGTGAGGTGTTTGTGTGTGTGTGTGCTGGTACAGGAAGCGTTTTGAGTCACAGTCTCGTGTGTGTGTGTGTGCATGTGAGTTTGTGTGCTGGTATGGGCTTTATTGTGCTGGTATGGGCTTTATTGACTCATGGGTGTGTGTGTGAGTGGGGGTGATACAGACTGCATTGAGTCACAGTGCGCTGTGTGTGTGTGTGCTGGTATAGGCGATTTATTGAGTACCAGTGAGCCATGTGTGAGTGCGTGTTGGTGTGTGTGTGTGTGTACTGGTATAGGCTGTGCATTGAGTCACAGTGAGGCCTGCATCTGTGCATGTCTGTGTTTGTGTGTGTGTGTTTGCTGGTATAGGCTGAGCTTTGAATCACTCTGAGGTGTGTGTGCATGTGCTGGTAAAATTGTGCCTTGATTCACTGTGCCATGTGAGTGTGTGTGCACGCTGGTATAGGTTGTGCATTGAGTCAGAGTGGGAGGTGTGTGTGTCTGTGTGTTCTGGTATAGGCTGACAATTGAGGCACACTGAGGTCTGTGTGCACATGTGTGTATATGTGTGCTGGTACAGCCTGCTCATTGAGTCATATTGAGTTTTTTTTGTGTGTGTGTGCAGGTAGAGGCAGCACATTGAGTCACAGTGAGGTGTATGTGTGTGATGTTATATGCTATGCACTGATTCATAGGGAGGTTTGTGTCTGTGTGTGTGCACTTTCTAGTTTAGGATTTGCATTGAATCACACTGAGCTGTGTTTTTGAGTGTCAGTATGTGTGCGTGTGTGGAGGTATGGGCTGTGGATTGACTCACATTTTGCCGTATGTGCTTCTCTGTGTGTGTATGTCTGCTAGCATATCCTGTGCACTGAGTCACAGGGAGCCGTGTGTGTGTGTGTGTGTGTCCTGGTACAGAGTGTGCATTGATTCACAGTCAGCCATGTGTGTGTGTGTGTGAGTGCACTGATATAGGATGTGCAGTGAGTCAGAGTGATGTGTGTGTGTGTGTCTGCATGTTCTGATATAGGCTGACCATTGTGTAACATTGAGGGTGTGTGTGTGTGTGTGCTGGTATAGGCTGCATATTTTGTCACAGTGAGCTGTGTGTGTGTGTATGTGTAGGTACAGGCTGTGCATTGAGTCACAGTGTGGGGTGTGTGTGTGATGTTATATTCTGTGCACTAGGACAGAGTGAGCCGTGTGTGTGTGCTGGTATAATCTGAACATTGAGTCACAGTGTGGTGTGGTGTGTGTGCCTTTGCTGGTATGGACTGTGCATTGAATCCCAGCCCTGTGTTAGTGTTTGTGTATTTGGTGCTGTAGAGTCTGCATGAGTCACAGTAAGATGTGTGTGTGTGTACTGCTATAGGCTGTACACTGAGCCATATTAAGGTGTGTTTCTGTGTGTGTGTGTGCGGGTATAGGCTATACATTGACTCACATTGAGCCATGTGTTTGTATGTGCTACTATACGCTATTCATTGAGTCTCAGTGAGCCATTGTTGTGTGTGTCTGTTTACTTGTATGGGCTTGGCATTGAGTCACAGAGAGGTGTTTGTGTGTGTTTGTGTGTCTGTGTGGTGGTATAAACTGCATTGAGTCACACGGCGGTGTGTGTGAGAGTGTGTGTGTGTGCAGGTACAGGCTGGTATTGAACCACAGTGAGCCGTGTGTGTGTGTGCTGGAATAGGCAGAGCATTGAGTCTCCGGTGTGTGTATGTGTGTGTGTATGCTGGTATGGTCTCTGCATTGATTCACTAAGGTGTGTTGTGTGTGTATGTACATGGAGCTGAAGACTGTACACTGATTCACAGTGAGCTGTGTGTGTATGTGTGTGTGTGTGTGATGGTATGGGCTTTGCATTGAGTCACTGAGGTGTGTGTCTGTGTGTGTATACCTGGAACTACAGACTGTGCACTGATTCACAATGAGCCATGTGTGAATGTGTGTATGTGATAGTATAGGGTGTGCATAGAGTCACAAAGAGCCGTGCATATGTGTCTTTGCATGGGTGTTGTGGTATAGGGTCTGCGTTGTGTCACAGTGACTGTGCGTGTGTGTGTGTTTGTGATGGTATAGTACGTGCATTGAATCAGAGAGAGCCATGCATGTGTCTCTGTGTGTGTGTGCTGGCATAGGCATTACATTGAGTCACAGTGAGCCATGTGTTTGTATGCTGGTGTAGACTCTGCATTGAGTCACAGTAAGCCTTGTGTGTGTGCCAGTACAGGCTGTGCATTGAGTCAGTGAGTCATATGTGTGTGTGTGTTTGTGTGTGTGTGTGCTGGTTTAGGCAGTGCATTGAGTCCAATGAGCAGTGTATGTTTGTGTGTGTGTGTGTGTGCTGCTATAGGTGGTTCACTGAGTCACAGTCAGGTATGTGTGAGTGAGTGTTTGTGTGTTCTTCTATAGGCTGTGCATTGATTCACAGTGAGCTCTGTGTGTATGGTGGTATAGGCGGTGCATTGAATCACAGTGATGGTTGTTTTTCTGTGTGTATGCTGCAGTAGGCTGTGAATTGAGTCACAGAAGGTGGGTCTTTGTGTGTGTATGTGCAGGTACAAGCTGCAGTTCGAGTCACAGTGATGGGTGTCTCTGTGTGATGTTATAGGCTGTGCATTGAATCACAGCGAGCCGTATTAGTGTGTGTACGTGTATTTGTGTATGCGTGTGTGTGTGTGATGTTACAGGTTGAACATTGAGTCACTGAGGTGTGCATGTGTGTATGTGGTGTTACAGACTGTTCGTTAGGTCAAACTGAGCAATATGTGTGTGTAGGGGTGTGTGTGTACAGTTATTTGCTGTGCACTGAGTCACAGTGAACCATGTGTGTGTGGGGAGCTGGTATAGTCAGAGCACTGAGTCACAGTTGAATGTGTGGGAGTTGTTTGTGTATGTGTGTGTGTATTTGCTGGTGTAGACTGTGCATTGAGTCACAGTGAGTAGTGCGGTGTGTGTGTGCTGTGATGGTGTGGACTGTGGTTTTATCCACTTTGACCTGAACGGCTGTGTGTGTTTGTGTGTTTGTGTGTGTGTGTGTGCTGGCACTAGATGACAGTTGAGACAGAGTGGGCTGTGTGTCTGTGTGTGCGCTGGTATAGACTCTGTATTGAGTCACTGTGAGCTGTGTGTGTATGTGTGTGCTCGTATAGGCTGTGCTTTGAGTCACAGTGAGGTGTTTGTGTGTGTGTGTGCTGGTACAGGAAGCGTTTTGAGTCACAGTCTCGTGTGTGTGTGTGTGCATGTGAGTTTGTGTGCTGGTATGGGCTTTATTGTGCTGGTATGGTCTTTATTGACTCATGGGTGTGTGTGTGAGTGTGGGTGATACAGACTGCATTGAGTCACAGTGTGCTGTGTGTGTGTGTGCTGGTATAGGCGATTTATTGAGTACCAGTGAGCCATGTGTGAGTGCGTGTTGGTGTGTGTGTGTGTGTACTGGTATAGGCTGTGCATTGAGTCACAGTGAGGCCTGCATCTGTGCATGTCTGTGTTTGTGTGTGTGTGTTTGCTGGTATAGGCTGAGCTTTGAATCACTCTGAGGTGTGTGTGCATGTGCTGGTAAAATTGTGCCTTGATTCACTGTGCCATGTGAGTGTGTGTGCACGCTGGTATAGGTTGTGCATTGAGTCAGAGTGGGAGGTGTGTGTGTCTGTGTGTTCTGGTATAGGCTGACAATTGAGGCACACTGAGGTCTGTGTGCACATGTGTGTATATGTGTGCTGGTACAGCCTGCTCATTGAGTCATATTGAGTTTTTTGTGTGTGTGTGTGCAGGTAGAGGCAGCACATTGAGTCACAGTGAGGTGTATGTGTGTGATGTTATATGCTATGCACTGATTCATAGGGAGGTTTGTGTCTGTGTGTGTGCACTTTCTAGTTTAGGATTTGCATTGAATCACACTGAGCTGTGTTTTTGAGTGTCAGTATGTGTGCGTGTGTGGAGGTATGGGCTGTGGATTGACTCACATTTTGCCGTATGTGCTTCTCTGTGTGTGTATGTCTGCTAGCATATCCTGTGCACTAAGTCACAGGGAGCCATGTGTGTGTGTGTGTGTCCTGGTACAGAGTGTGCATTGATTCACAGTCAGCCATGTGTGTGTGTGTGTGAGTGCACTGGTATAAGATGTGCAGTGAGTCAGAGTGATGTGTGTGTGTGTCTGCATGTTCTGATATAGGCTGACCATTGTGTAACATTGAGGGTGTGTGTGTGTGTGTGCTGGTATAGGCTGCATATTTTGTCACAGTGAGCTGTGTGTGTGTGTATGTGTAGGTACAGGCTGTGCATTGAGTCACAGTGTGGGGTGTGTGTGTGATGTTATATTCTGTGCACTAGGACAGAGTGAGCCGTGTGTGTGTGCTGGTATAATCTGAACATTGAGTCACAGTGTGGTGTGGTGTGTGTGCCTTTGCTGGTATGGACTGTGCATTGAATCCCAGCCCTGTGTTAGTGTTTGTGTATTTCGTGCTGTAGAGTCTGCATGAGTCACAGTAAGATGTGTGTGTGTGTACTGCTATAGGCTGTACACTGAGCCATATTAAGGTGTGTTTCTGTGTGTGTGTGTGCGGGTATAGGCTATACATTGACTCACATTGAGCCATGTGTTTGTATGTGCTACTATACGCTATTCATTGAGTCTCAGTGAGCCATTGTTGTGTGTGTCTGTTTACTTGTATGGGCTTGGCATTGAGTCACAGAGAGGTGTTTGTGTGTGTTTGTGTGTCTGTGTGGTGGTATAAACTGCATTGAGTCACACGGCGGTGTGTGTGAGAGTGTGTGTGTGTGCAGCTACAGGCTGGTATTGAACCACAGTGAGCCGTGTGTGTGTGTGCTGGAATAGGCAGAGCATTGAGTCTCAGGTGTGTGTATGTGTGTGTGTATGCTGGTATGGTCTCTGCATTGATTCACTAAGGTGTGTTGTGTGTGTATGTACATGGAGCTGAAGACTGTACACTGATTCACAGTGAGCTGTGGGTGTATGTGTGTGTGTGTGTGATGGTATGGGCTTTGCATTGAGTCACTGAGGTGTGTGTCTGTGTGTGTATACCTGGAACTACAGACTGTGCACTGATTCACAATGAGCCATGTGTGAATGTGTGTATGTGATAGTATAGGGTGTGCATAGAGTCACAAAGAGCCGTGCATATGTGTCTTTGCATGGGTGTTGTGGTATAGGGTCTGCATTGTGTCACAGTGACTGTGCGTGTGTGTGTGTTTGTGATGGTATAGTACGTGCATTGAATCAGAGAGAGCCATGCATGTGTCTCTGTGTGTGTGTGCTGGCATAGGCATTACATTGAGTCACAGTGAGCCATGTGTTTGTATGCTGGTGTAGACTCTGCATTGAGTCACAGTAAGCCTTGTGTGTGTGCCAGTACAGGCTGTGCATTGAGTCAGTGAGTCATATGTGTGTGTGTGTTTGTGTGTGTGTGTGCTGGTTTAGGCAGTGCATTGAGTCCAATGAGCAGTGTATGTTTGTGTGTGTGTGTGTGTGCTGCTATAGGTGGTTCACTGAGTCACAGTCAGGTATGTGTGAGTGAGTGTTTGTGTGTTCTTCTATAGGCTGTGCATTGATTCACAGTGAGCTCTGTGTGTATGGTGGTATAGGCCGTGCATTGAATCACAGTGATGGTTGTTTTTCTCTGTGTATGCTGCAGTAGGCTGTGAATTGAGTCACAGAAGGTGGGTCTTTGTGTGTGTATGTGCAGGTACAAGCTGCAGTTCGAGTCACAGTGATGGGTGTCTCTGTGTGATGTTATAGGCTGTGCATTGAATCACAGCGAGCCGTATTGTTGTGTGTACGTGTATTGGTGTATGCGTGTGTGTGTGTGATGGTACAGGCTGAACATTGAGTCACTGAGGTGTGCATGTGTGTATGTGGTGTTACAGACTGTTCGTTAGGTCAAACTGAGCAATATGTGTGTGTAGGGGTGTGTGTGTACAGTTATTTGCTGTGCACTGTGTCACAGTGAACCATGTGTGTGTGGGGAGCTGGTATAGTCAGAGCACTGAGTCACAGTTGAATGTGTGGGAGTTGTTTGTGTATGTGTGTGTGTATTTGCTGGTGTAGACTGTGCATTGAGTCACAGTGAGTAGTGCGGTGTGTGTGTGCTGTGATGGTGTGGACTGTGGTTTTATCCACTTTGACCTGAACGGCTGTGTGTGTTTGTGTGTTTGTGTGTGTGTGTGTGCTGGCACTAGATGACAATTGAGACAGAGTGGGCTGTGTGTCTGTGTGTGCGCTGGTATAGACTCTGTATTGAGTCACTGTGAGCTGTGTGTGTATGTGTGTGCTCGTATAGGCTGTGCATTGAGTCACAGTGAGGTGTTTGTGTGTGTGTGTGCTGGTACAGGAAGCGTTTTGAGTCACAGTCTCGTGTGTGTGTGTGTGCATGTGAGTTTGCGTGCTGGTATGGGCTTTATTGTACTGGTATGGGCTTTATTGACTCATGGGTGTGTGTGTGAGTGTGGGTGATACAGACTGCATTGAGTCACAGTGCGCTGTGTGTGTGTGTGCTGGTATAGGCGATTTATTGAGTACCAGTGAGCCATGTGTGAGTGCGTGTTGGTGTGTGTGTGTGTGTACTGGTATAGGCTGTGCATTGAGTCACAGTGAGGCCTGCATCTGTGCATGTCTGTGTTTGTGTGTGTGTGTTTGCTGGTATAGGCTGAGCTTTGAATCACTCTGAGGTGTGTGTGCATGTGCTGGTAAAATTGTGCCTTGATTCACTGTGCCATGTGAGTGTGTGTGCACGCTGGTATAGGTTGTGCATTGAGTCAGAGTGGGAGGTGTGTGTGTCTGTGTGTTCTGGTATAGGCTGACAATTGAGGCACACTGAGGTCTGTGTGCACATGTGTGTATATGTGTGCTGGAACAGCCTGCTCATTGAGTCATATTGAGTTTTTTGTGTGTGTGTGTGCAGGTAGAGGCAGCACATTGAGTCACAGTGAGGTGTATGTGTGTGATGTTATATGCTATGCACTGATTCATAGGGAGGTTTGTGTCTGTGTGTGTGCACTTTCTAGTTTAGGATTTGCATTGAATCACACTGAGCTGTGTTTTTGAGTGTCAGTATGTGTGCGTGTGTGGAGGTATGGGCTGTGGATTGACTCACATTTTGCCGTATGTGCTTCTCTGTGTGTGTATGTCTGCTAGCATATCCTGTGCAATAAGTCACAGGGAGCCATGTGTGTGTGTGTGTGTGTGTCCTGGTACAGAGTGTGCATTGATTCACAGTCAGCCATGTGTGTGTGTGTGTGAGTGCACTGGTATAGGATGGGCAGTGAGTCAGAGTGATGTGTGTGTGTGTCTGCATGTTCTGATATAGGCTGACCATTGTGTAACATTGAGGGTGTGTGTGTGTGTGTGCTGGTATAGGCTGCATATTTTGTCACAGTGAGCTGTGTGTGTGTGTATGTGTAGGTACAGGCTGTGCATTGAGTCACAGTGTGGGGTGTGTGTGTGATGTTATATTCTGTGCACTAGGACAGAGTGAGCCGTGTGTGTGTGCTGGTATAATCTGAACATTGAGTCACAGTGTGGTGTGGTGTGTGTGCCTTTGCTGGTATGGACTGTGCATTGAATCCCAGCCCTGTGTTAGTGTTTGTGTATTTGGTGCTGTAGAGTCTGCATGAGTCACAGTAAGATGTGTGTGTGTGTACTGCTATAGGCTGTACACTGAGCCATATTAAGGTGTGTTTCTGTGTGTGTGTGTGCGGGTATAGGCTATGCATTGACTCACATTGAGCCATGTGTTTGTATGTGCTACTATACGCTATTCATTGAGTCTCAGTGAGCCATTGTTGTGTGTGTCTGTTTACTTGTATGGGCTTGGCATTGAGTCACAGAGAGGTGTTTGTGTGTGTCTGTGTGTCTGTGTGGTGGTATAAACTGCATTGAGTCACACGGCGGTGTGTGTGAGAGTGTGTGTGTGTGCAGGTACAGGCTGGTATTGAACCACAGTGAGCCGTCTGTGTGTGTGCTGGAATAGGCAGAGCATTGAGTCTCCGGTGTGTGTATGTGTGAGTGTATGCTGGTATGGTCTCTGCATTGATTCACTAAGGTGTGTTGTGTGTGTATGTACATGGAGCTGAAGACTGTACACTGATTCACAGTGAGCTGTGTGTGTATGTGTGTGTGTGTGTGATGGTATGGGCTTTGCATTGAGTCACTGAGGTGTGTGTCTGTGTGTGTATACCTGGAACTACAGACTGTGCACTGATTCACAATGAGCCATGTGTGAATGTGTGTATGTGATAGTATAGGGTGTTCATAGAGTCACAATGAGCCGTGCATATGTGTCTTTGCATGGGTGTTGTGTTATAGGGTCTGCATTGTGTCACAGTGACTGTGCGTGTGTGTGTGTGTGTTTGTGATGGTATAGTATATGCAATGTATCAGAGAGAGCCATGCATGCGTCTCTGTGTGTGTGTGCTGGCATAGGCATTACATTGTGTCACAGTGAGCCATGTGTTTGTATGCTGGTGGAGACTCTGCATTGAGTCACAGTAAGACTTGTGTGTGTGCCAGTACAGGCTGTGCAAGGAGTCAGTGAGTCATATATGTGTGTGTGTGTGTGTGTGTGCTGATATATGAAGTGCATTGAGTCCAAGTGAATCATGTATGTTTGTGTGTGTTTGTGGGTGCTGCTATAGGTGGTTCACTGAGTCACAGTCAGGTATGTGTGAGTGTTTGTGTGTTCTTGTATAGGCTGTGCATTGATTCACAGTGAGGCATGTGTGTAAGCTGGTACACGAGGTGCATTGAGTCACAGTGATGGTTGTGTTTGTGTGTGTGTGTGTGCTGCAGTAGGCTGTGTATTGAGTCACAGAAAGTGGGTCTTTGTGTGTGTATGTGCATGTACAGGCTGCGGTTTGAGTCACAGTGATGGGTGTCTCTGTGTGGTGTTATAGGCTGTGCATTGAATCACAGCCCTGTGTTAGTGTTGTGTATTTGGTGCTGTAGAGTCTGCATGAGTCACAGTAAGGTGTGTGTGTGTGCTGCTATATGCTGAGAATTGAGTCACACCTAGGTGAGTGTATGTGTATGTGTATGCTGATATGGGATTTGCATTGAATCACTGAGCGGTGTGTGTTTGTGTGTGTGTGTACTGCTATAGTCTGTACACTGAGCCATGTTAAGGTGTGTTTCTGTGTGTGTGTGTGCGGGTATAGGCTATGCATTGACTCACATTGAGCCATGTGTTTGTATGTGCTAGTATACACTGTTCATTGAGTCTCAGTGAGCCTTTGTTTTGTGTGTCTGTTTACTTGTATGGGCTTGGCATTGAGTCTCAGACAGGTGTGTGTGTGTGTCTGTGTGTCTGTGTGGTGGTATCATCTGCATTGAGTCACACGGCGGTGTGTGTGAGAGTGTGTGTGTGTGCAGGTACAGGCTGGTATTGAATGACAGTGAGCCGTGTGTGTGCCTGTGTGTGTGTGTGTGCTGGAATAGGCAGAGCATTGAGTCTCAGGTGTGTGTATGTGTGTGTGTATGCTGGTATGGTCTCTGCATTGATTCACTAAGGTGTGTTGTGTGTGTATGTACATGGAGCTGAAGACTGTACACTGATTCACAGTGAGCTGTGTGTGTATGTGTGTGTGTGTGTGATGGTATGGGCTTTGCATTGAGTCACTGAGGTGTGTGTCTGTGTGTGTATACCTGGAACTACAGACTGTGCACTGATTCACAATGAGCCATGTGTGAATGTGTGTATGTGATAGTATAGGGTGTTCATAGAGTCACAAAGAGCCGTGCATATGTGTCTTTGCATGGGTGTTGTGGTATAGGGTCTGCGTTGTGTCACAGTGACTGTGCATGTGTGTGTGTTTGTGATGGTATAGTACGTGCTTTGAATCAGAGAGAGCCATGCATTTGTCTCTGTGTGTGTGTGCTGGCATAGGCATTATATTGAGTCACAGTGAGCCATGTGTTTGTATGCTGGTGTAGACTCTGCATTGAGTCACAGTAAGCCTTGTGTGTGTGCCAGTACAGGTTGTGCATTGAGTCAGTGTGTCATATGTGTGTGTGTGTTTGTGTGTGTGTGTGCTGGTTTAGGCAGTGCATTGAGTCCAATGAGCAGTGTATGTTTGTGTGTGTGTGTGTGTGTGCTGCTATAGGTGGTTCACTGAGTCACAGTCAGGTATGTGTGAGTGAGTGTTTGTGTGTTCTTCTATAGGCTGTGCATTGATTCACAGTGAGCTCTGTGTGTATGGTGGTATAGGCGGTGCATTGAATCACAGTGATGGTTGTTTTTCTGTGTGTATGCTGCAGTAGGCTGTGAATTGAGTCACAGAAGGTGGGTCTTTGTGTGTGTATGTGCAGGTACAAGCTGCAGTTCGAGTCACAGTGATGGGTGTCTCTGTGTGATGTTATAGGCTGTGCATTGAATCACAGCGAGCCGTATTAGTGTGTGTACGTGTATTTGTGTATGCGTGTGTGTGTGTGATGGTACAGGCTGAACATTGAGTCACTGAGGTGTGCATGTGTGTATGTGGTGTTACAGACTGTTCGTTAGGTCAAACTGAGCAATATGTGTGTGTAGGGGTGTGTGTGTACAGTTATTTGCTGTGCACTGAGTCATAGTGAACCATGTGTGTGTGGGGAGCTGGTATAGTCAGAGCACTGAGTCACAGTTGAATGTGTGGGAGTTGTTTGTGTATGTGTGTGTGTATTTGCTGGTGTAGACTGTGCATTGAGTCACAGTGAGTAGTGCGGTGTGTGTGTGCTGTGATGGTGTGGACTGTGGTTTTATCCACTTTGACCTGAACGGCTGTGTGTGTTTGTGTGTGTGTGTGTGCTGGCACTAGATGACAATTGAGACAGAGTGGGCTGTGTGTCTGTGTGTGCGCTGGTATAGACTCTGTATTGAGTCACTGTGAGCTGTGTGTGTATGTGTGTGCTCGTATAGGCTGTGCATTGAGTCACAGTGAGGTGTTTGTGTGTGTGTGTGCTGGTACAGGAAGCGTTTTGAGTCACAGTCTCGTGTGTGTGTGTGTGCATGTGAGTTTGTGTGCTGGTATGGGCTTTATTGTGCTGGTATGGGCTTTATTGACTCATGGGTGTGTGTGTGAGTGTGGGTGATACAGACTGCATTGAGTCACAGTGCGCTGTGTGTGTGTGTGCTGGTATAGGCGATTTATTGAGTACCAGTGAGCCACGTCTGAGTGCGTGTTGGGGTGTGTGTGTGTGTACTGGTATAGGCTGTGCATTGAGTCACAGTGAGGCCTGCATCTGTGCATGTCTGTGTTTGTGTGTGTGTGTTTGCTGGTATAGGCTGAGCTTTGAATCACTCTGAGGTGTGTGTGCATGTGCTGGTAAAATTGTGCCTTGATTCACTGTGCCATGTGAGTGTGTGTGCACGCTGGTATAGGTTGTGCATTGAGTCAGAGTGGGAGGTGTGTGTGTCTGTGTGTTCTGGTATAGGCTGACAATTGAGGCACACTGAGGTCTGTGTGCACATGTGTGTATATGTGTGCTGGTACAGCCTGCTCATTGAGTCATATTGAGTTTTTTGTGTGTGTGTGTGCAGGTAGAGGCAGCACATTGAGTCACAGTGAGGTGTATGTGTGTGATGTTATATGCTATGCACTGATTCATAGGGAGGTTTGTGTCTGTGTGTGTGCACTTTCTAGTTTAGGATTTGCATTGAATCACACTGAGCTGTGTTTTTGAGTGTCAGTATGTGTGCGTGTGTGGAGGTATGGGCTGTGGATTGACTCACATTTTGCCGTATGTGCTTCTCTGTGTGTGTATGTCTGCTAGCATATCCTGTGCACTAAGTCACAGGGAGCCATGTGTGTGTGTGTGTGTGTGTCCTGGTACAGAGTGTGCATTGATTCACAGTCAGCCATTTGTGTGTGTGTGTGAGTGCACTGGTATAGGATGGGCAGTGAGTCAGGGTGATGTGTGTGTGTGTCTGCATGTTCTGATATAGGCTGACCATTGTGTAACATTGAGGGGGTGTGTGTGTGTGTGCTGGTATAGGCTGCATATTTTGTCACAGTGAGCTGTGTGTGTGTGTATGTGTAGGTACAGGCTGTGCATTGAGTCACAGTGTGGGGTGTGTGTGTGATGTTATATTCTGTGCACTAGGACAGAGTGAGCCGTGTGTGTGTGCTGGTATAATCTGAACATTGAGTCACAGTGTGGTGTGGTGTGTGTGCCTTTGCTGGTATGGACTGTGCATTGAATCCCAGCCCTGTGTTAGTGTTTGTGTATTTGGTGCTGTAGAGTCTGCATGAGTCACAGTAAGATGTGTGTGTGTGTACTGCTATAGGCTGTACACTGAGCCATATTAAGGTGTGTTTCTGTGTGTGTGTGTGCGGGTATAGGCTATACATTGACTCACATTGAGCCATGTGTTTGTATGTGCTACTATACGCTATTCATTGAGTCTCAGTGAGCCATTGTTGTGTGTGTCTGTTTACTTGTATGGGCTTGGCATTGAGTCACAGAGAGGTGATTGTGTGTGTTTGTGTGTCTGTGTGGTGGTATAAACTGCATTGAGTCACACGGCGGTGTGTGTGAGAGTGTGTGTGTGTGCAGATACAGGCTGGTATTGAACCACAGTGAGCCGTGTGTGTGTGTGCTGGAATAGGCAGAGCATTGAGTCTCCGGTGTGTGTATGTGTGTGTGTATGCTGGTATGGTCTCTGCATTGATTCACTAAGGTGTGTTGTGTGTGTATGTACATGGAGCTGAAGACTGTACACTGATTCACAGTGAGCTGTGTGTGTATGTGTGTGTGTGTGTGATGGTATGGGCTTTGCATTGAGTCACTGAGGTGTGTGTCTGTGTGTGTATACCTGGAACTACAGACTGTGCACTGATTCACAATGAGCCATGTGTGAATGTGTGTATGTGATAGTATAGGGTGTTCATAGAGTCACAATGAGCCGTGCATATGTGTCTTTGCATGGGTGTTGTGGTATAGGCTGTGCATTGTGTCACAGTGACTGTGCGTGTGTGTGTGTGTGTGTTTGTGATGGTATAGTACATGCATTGTATCAGAGAGAGCCATGCATGCGTCTCTGTGTGTGTGTGCTGGCATAGGCATTACATTGTGTCACAGTGAGCCATGTGTTTGTATGCTGGTGGAGACTCTGCATTGAGTCACAGTAAGACTTGTGTGTGTGCCAGTACAGGCTGTGCAAGGAGTCAGTGAGTCATATATGTGTGTGTGTGTGTGTGTGCTGATATATGAAGTGCATTGAGTCCAAGTGAATCATGTATGTTTGTGTGTGTTTGTGGGTGCTGCTATAGGTGGTTCACTGAGTCACAGTCAGGTATGTGTGAGTGTTTGTGTGTTCTTGTATAGGCTGTGCATTGATTCACAGTGAGGCATGTGTGTAAGCTGGTACAGGAGGTGCATTAAGTCACAGTGATGGTTGTGTTTGTGTGTGTGTGTGTGCTGCAGTAGGCTGTGTATTGAGTCACAGAAAGTGTGTCTTTGTGTGTGTATGTGCATGTACAGGCTGCGGTTTGAGTCACAGTGATGGGTGTCTCTGTGTGGTGTTATAGGCTGTGCATTGAATCACAGCCCTGTGTTAGTGTTGTGTATTTGGTGCTGTAGAGTCTGCATGAGTCACAGTAAGGTGTGTGTGTGTGCTGCTATATGCTGAGAATTGAGTCACACCTAGGTGAGTGTATGTGTATGTGTATGCTGATATGGGATTTGCATTGAATCACTGAGCGGTGTGTGTTTGTGTGTGTGTGTACTGCTATAGTCTGTACACTGAGCCATGTTAAGGTGTGTTTCTGTGTGTGTGTGTGCGGGTATAGGCTATGCATTGACTCACATTGAGCCATGTGTTTGTATGTGCTAGTATACACTGTTCATTGAGTCTCAGTGAGCCTTTGTTTTGTGTGTCTGTTTACTTGTATGGGCTTGGCATTGAGTCTCAGACAGGTGTGTGTGTGTGTCTGTGTGTCTGTGTGGTGGTATCATCTGCATTGAGTCACACGGCAGTGTGTGTGAGAGTGTGTGTGTGTGCAGGTACAGGCTGGTATTGAATGACAGTGAGCCGTGTGTGTGCCTGTGTGTGTGTGTGTGCTGGAATAGGCAGAGCATTGAGTCTCAGGTGTGTGTATGTGTGTGTGTATGCTGGTATGGTCTCTGCATTGATTCACTAAGGTGTGTTGTGTGTGTATGTACATGGAGCTGAAGACTGTACACTGATTCACAGTGAGCTGTGTGTGTATGTGTGTGTGTGTGTGATGGTATGGGCTTTGCATTGAGTCACTGAGGTGTGTGTCTGTGTGTGTATACCTGGAACTACAGACTGTGCACTGATTCACAATGAGCCATGTGTGAATGTGTGTATGTGATAGTATAGGGTGTTCATAGAGTCACAAAGAGCCGTGCATATGTGTCTTTGCATGGGTGTTGTGGTATAGGGTCTGCGTTGTGTCACAGTGACTGTGCGTGTGTGTGTGTTTGTGATGGTATAGTACGTGCATTGAATCAGAGAGAGCCATGCATGTGTCTCTGTGTGTGTGTGCTGGCATAGGCATTACATTGAGTCACAGTGAGCCATGTGTTTGTATGCTGGTGTAGACTCTGCATTGAGTCACAGTAAGCCTTGTGTGTGTGCCAGTACAGGCTGTGCATTGAGTCAGTGAGTCATATGTGTGTGTGTGTTTGTGTGTGTGTGTGCTGGTTTAGGCAGTGCATTGAGTCCAATGAGCAGTGTATGTTTGTGTGTGTGTGTGTGTGTGTGCTGCTATAGGTGGTTCACTGAGTCACAGTCAGGTATGTGTGAGTGAGTGTTTGTGTGTTCTTCTATAGGCTGTGCATTGATTCACAGTGAGCTCTGTGTGTATGGTGGTATAGGCGGTGCATTGAATCACAGTGATGGTTGTTTTTCTGTGTGTATGCTGCAGTAGGCTGTGAATTGAGTCACAGAAGGTGGGTCTTTGTGTGTGTATGTGCAGGTACAAGCTGCAGTTCGAGTCACAGTGATGGGTGTCTCTGTGTGATGTTATAGGCTGTGCATTGAATCACAGCGAGCCGTATTAGTGTGTGTACGTGTATTTGTGTATGCGTGTGTGTGTGTGATGGTACAGGCTGAACATTGAGTCACTGAGGTGTGCATGTGTGTATGTGGTGTTACAGACTGTTCGTTAGGTCAAACTGAGCAATATGTGTGTGTAGGGGTGTGTGTGTACAGTTATTTGCTGTGCACTGAGTCACAGTGAACCATGTGTGTGTGGGGAGCTGGTATAGTCAGAGCACTGAGTCACAGTTGAATGTGTGGGAGTTGTTTGTGTATGTGTGTGTGTATTTGCTGGTGTAGACTGTGCATTGAGTCACAGTGAGTAGTGCGGTGTGTGTGTGCTGTGATGGTGTGGACTGTGGTTTTATCCACTTTGACCTGAACGGCTGTGTGTGTTTGTGTGTGTGTGTGTGCTGGCACTAGATGACAATTGAGACAGAGTGGGCTGTGTGTCTGTGTGTGCGCTGGTATAGACTCTGTATTGAGTCACTGTGAGCTGTGTGTGTATGTGTGTGCTCGTATAGGCTGTGCATTGAGTCACAGTGAGGTGTTTGTGTGTGTGTGTGCTGGTACAGGAAGCGTTTTGAGTCACAGTCTCGTGTGTGTGTGTGTGCATGTGAGTTTGTGTGCTGGTATGGGCTTTATTGTGCTGGTATGGGCTTTATTGACTCATGGGTGTGTGTGTGAGTGTGGGTGATACAGACTGCATTGAGTCACAGTGCGCTGTGTGTGTGTGTGCTGGTATAGGCGATTTATTGAGTACCAGTGAGCCATGTGTGAGTGCGTGTTGGTGTGTGTGTGTGTGTACTGGTATAGGCTGTGCATTGAGTCACAGTGAGGCCTGCATCTGTGCATGTCTGAGTTTGTGTGTGTGTGTTTGCTGGTATAGGCTGAGCTTTGAATCACTCTGAGGTGTGTGTGCATGTGCTGGTAAAATTGTGCCTTGATTCACTGTGCCATGTGAGTGTGTGTGCATGCTGGTATAGGTTGTGCATTGAGTCAGAGTGGGAGGTGTGTGTGTCTGTGTGTTCTGGTATAGGCTGACAATTGAGACACACTGAGGTCTGTGTGCACATGTGTGTATATGTGTGCTGGTACAGCCTGCTCATTGAGTCATATTGAGTTTTGTGTGTGTGTGTGTGCAGGTAGAGGCAGCACATTGAGTCACAGTGAGGTGTATGTGTGTGATGTTATATGCTATGCACTGATTCATAGGGAGGTTTGTGTCTGTGTGTGTGCACTTTCTAGTTTAGGATTTGCATTGAATCACACTGAGCTGTGTTTTTGAGTGTCAGTATGTGTGCGTGTGTGGAGGTATGGGCTGTGGATTGACTCACATTTTGCCGTATGTGCTTCTCTGTGTGTGTATGTCTGCTAGCATATCCTGTCCACTGAGTCACAGGGAGCCATGTGTGTGTGTGTGTGTGTCCTGGTACAGAGTGTGCATTGATTCACAGTCAGCCATGTGTGTGTGTGTGTGAGTGCACTGGTATAGGATGGGCAGTGAGTCAGAGTGATGTGTGTGTGTGTCTGCATGTTCTGATATAGGCTGACCATTGTGTAACATTGAGGGTGTGTGTGTGTGTGTGCTGGTATAGGCTGCATATTTTGTCACAGTGAGCTGTGTGTGTGTGTATGTGTAGGTACAGGCTGTGCATTGAGTCACAGTGTGGGGTGTGTGTGTGATGTTATATTCTGTGCTCTAGGACAGAGTGAGCCGTGTGTGTGTGCTGGTATAATCTGAACATTGAGTCACAGTGTGGTGTGGTGTGTGTGCCTTTGCTGGTATGGACTGTGCATTGCATCCCAGCCCTGTGTTAGTGTTTGTGTATTTGGTGCTGTAGAGTCTGCATGAGTCACAGTAAGATGTGTGTGTGTGTACTGCTATAGGCTGTACACTGAGCCATATTAAGGTGTGTTTCTGTGTGTGTGTGTGCGGGTATAGGCTATGCATTGACTCACATTGAGCCATGTGTTTGTATGTGCTACTATACGCTATTCATTGAGTCTCAGTGAGCCATTGTTGTGTGTGTCTGTTTACTTGTATGGGCTTGGCATTGAGTCACAGAGAGGTGTTTGTGTGTGTTTGTGTGTCTGTGTGGTGGTATAAACTGCATTGAGTCACACGGCGGTGTGTGTGAGAGTGTGTGTGTGTGCAGGTACAGGCTGGTATTGAACCACAGTGAGCCGTGTGTGTGTGTGCTGGAATAGGCAGAGCATTGAGTCTCAGGTGTGTGTATGTGTGTGTGTATGCTGGTATGGTCTCTGCATTGATTCACTAAGGTGTGTTGTGTGTGTATGTACATGGAGCTGAAGACTGTACACTGATTCACAGTGAGCTGTGTGTGTATGTGTGTGTGTGTGTGATGGTATGGGCTTTGCATTGAGTCACTGAGGTGTGTGTCTGTGTGTGTATACCTGGAACTACAGACTGTGCACTGATTCACAATGAGCCATGTGTGAATGTGTGTATGTGATAGTATAGGGTGTTCATAGAGTCACAATGAGCCGTGCATATGTGTCTTTGCATGGGTGTTGTGTTATAGGGTCTGCATTGTGTCACAGTGACTGTGCGTGTGTGTGTGTGTGTTTGTGATGGTATAGTATATGCAATGTATCAGAGAGAGCCATGCATGCGTCTCTGTGTGTGTGTGCTGGCATAGGCATTACATTGTGTCACAGTGAGCCATGTGTTTGTATGCTGGTGGAGACTCTGCATTGAGTCACAGTAAGACTTGTGTGTGTGCCAGTACAGGCTGTGCAAGGAGTCAGTGAGTCATATATGTGTGTGTGTGTGTGTGTGCTGATATATGAAGTGCATTGAGTCCAAGTGAATCATGTATGTTTGTGTGTGTTTGTGGGTGCTGCTATAGGTGGTTCACTGAGTCACAGTCAGGTATGTGTGAGTGTTTGTGTGTTCTTGTATAGGCTGTGCATTGATTCACAGTGAGGCATGTGTGTAAGCTGGTACATGAGGTGTATTGAGTCACAGTGATGGTTGTGTTTGTGTGTGTGTGTGTGCTGCAGTAGGCTGTGTATTGAGTCACAGAAAGTGTGTCTTTGTGTGTGTATGTGCATGTACAGGCTGCGGTTTGAGTCACAGTGATGGGTGTCTCTGTGTGGTGTTATAGGCTGTGCATTGAATCACAGCCCTGTGTTAGTGTTGTGTATTTGGTGCTGTAGAGTCTGCATGAGTCACAGTAAGGTGTGTGTGTGTGCTGCTATATGCTGAGAATTGAGTCACACCTAGGTGAGTGTATGTGTATGTGTATGCTGATATGGGATTTGCATTGAATCACTGAGCGGTGTGTGTTTGTGTGTGTGTGTACTGCTATAGTCTGTACACTGAGCCACGTTAAGGTGTGTTTCTGTGTGTGTGTGTGCGGGTATAGGCTATGCATTGACTCACATTGAGCCATGTGTTTGTATGTGCTAGTATACACTGTTCATTGAGTCTCAGTGAGCCTTTGTTTTGTGTGTCTGTTTACTTGTATGGGCTTGGCATTGAGTCTCAGACAGGTGTGTGTGTGTGTCTGTGTGTCTGTGTGGTGGTATCATCTGCATTGAGTCACACGGCGGTGTGTGTGAGAGTGTGTGTGTGTGCAGTTACAGGCTGGTATTGAATGACAGTGAGCCGTGTGTGTGCCTGTGTGTGTGTGTGTGCTGGAATAGGCAGAGCATTGAGTCTCAGGTGTGTGTATGTGTGTGTGTATGCTGGTATGGTCTCTGCATTGATTCACTAAGGTGTGTTGTGTGTGTATGTACATGGAGCTGAAGACTGTACACTGATTCACAGTGAGCTGTGTGTGTATGTGTGTGTGTGTGTGATGGTATGGGCTTTGCATTGAGTCACTGAGGTGTGTGTCTGTGTGTGTATACCTGGAACTACAGACTGTGCACTGATTCACAATGAGCCATGTGTGAATGTGTGTATGTGATAGTATAGGGTGTTCATAGAGTCACAAAGAGCCGTGCATATGTGTCTTTGCATGGGTGTTGTGGTATAGGGTCTGCGTTGTGTCACAGTGACTGTGCGTGTGTGTGTGTTTGTGATGGTATAGTACGTGCATTGAATCAGAGAGAGCCATGCATTTGTCTCTGTGTGTGTGTGCTGGCATAGGCATTATATTGAGTCACAGTGAGCCATGTGTTTGTATGCTGGTGTAGACTCTGCATTGAGTCACAGTAAGCCTTGTGTGTGTGCCAGTACAGGTTGTGCATTGAGTCAGTGAGTCATAAGTGTGTGTGTGTTTGTGTGTGTGTGTGCTGGTTTAGGCAGTGCATTGAGTCCAATGAGCAGTGTATGTTTGTGTGTGTGTGTGTGTGTGCTGCTATAGGTGGTTCACTGAGTCACAGTCAGGTATGTGTGAGTGAGTGTTTGTGTGTTCTTCTATAGGCTGTGCATTGATTCACAGTGAGCTCTGTGTGTATGGTGGTATAGGCGGTGCATTGAATCACAGTGATGGTTGTTTTTCTGTGTGTATGCTGCAGTAGGCTGTGAATTGAGTCACAGAAGGTGGGTCTTTGTGTGTGTATGTGCAGGTACAAGCTGCAGTTCGAGTCACAGTGATGGGTGTCTCTGTGTGATGTTATAGGCTGTGCATTGAATCACAGCGAGCCGTATTAGTGTGTGTACGTGTATTTGTGTATGCGTGTGTGTGTGTGATGGTACAGGCTGAACATTGAGTCACTGAGGTGTGCATGTGTGTATGTGGTGTTACAGACTGTTCGTTAGGTCAAACTGAGCAATATGTGTGTGTAGGGGTGTGTGTGTACAGTTATTTGCTGTGCACTGAGTCATAGTGAACCATGTGTGTGTGGGGAGCTGGTATAGTCAGAGCACTGAGTCACAGTTGAATGTGTGGGAGTTGTTTGTGTATGTGTGTGTGTATTTGCTGGTGTAGACTGTGCATTGAGTCACAGTGAGTAGTGCGGTGTGTGTGTGCTGTGATGGTGTGGACTGTGGTTTTATCCACTTTGACCTGAACGGCTGTGTGTGTTTGTGTGTTTGTGTGTGTGTGTGTGCTGGCACTAGATGACAATTGAGACAGAGTGGGCTGTGTGTCTGTGTGTGCGCTGGTATAGACTCTGTATTGAGTCACTGTGAGCTGTGTGTGTATGTGTGTGCTCGTATAGGCTGTGCATTGAGTCACAGTGAGGTGTTTGTGTGTGTGTGTGCTGGTACAGGAAGCGTTTTGAGTCACAGTCTCGTGTGTGTGTGTGTGCATGTGAGTTTGTGTGCTGGTATGGGCTTTATTGTGCTGGTATGGGCTTTATTGACTCATGGGTGTGTGTGTGAGTGTGGGTGATACAGACTGCATTGAGTCACAGTGCGCTGTGTGTGTGTGTGCTGGTATAGGCGATTTATTGAGTACCAGTGAGCCATGTGTGAGTGCGTGTTGGTGTGTGTGTGTGTGTACTGGTATAGGCTGTGCATTGAGTCACAGTGAGGCCTGCATCTGTGCATGTCTGTGTTTGTGTGTGTGTGTTTGCTGGTATAGGCTGAGCTTTGAATCACTCTGAGGTGTGTGTGCATGTGCTGGTAAAATTGTGCCTTGATTCACTGTGCCATGTGAGTGTGTGTGCACGCTGGTATAGGTTGTGCATTGAGTCAGAGTGGGAGGTGTGTGTGTCTGTGTGTTCTGGTATAGGCTGACAATTGAGGCACACTGAGGTCTGTGTGCACATGTGTGTATATGTGTGCTGGTACAGTCTGCTCATTGAGTCATATTGAGTTTTTTGTGTGTGTGTGTGCAGGTAGAGGCAGCACATTGAGTCACAGTGAGGTGTATGTGTGTGATGTTATATGCTATGCACTGATTCATAGGGAGGTTTGTGTCTGTGTGTGTGCACTTTCTAGTTTAGGATTTGCATTGAATCACACTGAGCTGTGTTTTTGAGTGTCAGTATGTGTGCGTGTGTGGAGGTATGGGCTGTGGATTGACTCACATTTTGCTGTATGTGCTTCTCTGTGTGTGTATGTCTGCTAGCATATCCTGTGCACTAAGTCACAGGGAGCCATGTGTGTGTGTGTGTGTGTGTCCTGGTACAGAGTGTGCATTGATTCACAGTCAGCCATGTGTGTGTGTGTGTGAGTGCACTGGTATAAGATGTGCAGTGAGTCAGAGTGCTGTGTGTGTGTGTCTGCATGTTCTGATATAGGCTGACCATTGTGTAACATTGAGGGTGTGTGTGTGTGTGTGCTGGTATAGGCTGCATATTTTGTCACAGTGAGCTGTGTGTGTGTGTATGTGTAGGTACAGGCTGTGCATTGAGTCACAGTGTGGGGTGTGTGTGTGATGTTATATTCTGTGCACTAGGACAGAGTGAGCCGTGTGTGTGTGCTGGTATAATCTGAACATTGAGTCACAGTGTGGTGTGGTGTGTGTGCCTTTGCTGGTATGGACTGTGCATTGCATCCCAGCCCTGTGTTAGTGTTTGTGTATTTGGTGCTGTAGAGTCTGCATGAGTCACAGTAAGATGTGTGTGTGTGTACTGCTATAGGCTGTACACTGAGCCATATTAAGGTGTGTTTCTGTGTGTGTGTGTGCGGGTATAGGCTATACATTGACTCACATTGAGCCTTGTGTTTGTATGTGCTACTATACGCTATTCATTGAGTCTCAGTGAGCCATTGTTGTGTGTGTCTGTTTACTTGTATGGGCTTGGCATTGAGTCACAGAGAGGTGTTTGTGTGTGTTTGTGTGTCTGTGTGGTGGTATAAACTGCATTGAGTCACACGGTGGTGTGTGTGAGAGTGTGTGTGTGTGCAGGTACAGGCTGGTATTGAACCACAGTGAGCCGTGTGTGTGTGTGCTGGAATAGGCAGAGCATTGAGTCTCAGGTGTGTGTATGTGTGTGTGTATGCTGGTATGGTCTCTGCATTGATTCACTAAGGTGTGTTGTGTGTGTATGTACATGGAGCTGAAGACTGTACACTGATTCACAGTGAGCTGTGTGTGTATGTGTGTGTGTGTGTGATGGTATGGGCTTTGCATTGAGTCACTGAGGTGTGTGTCTGTGTGTGTATACCTGGAACTACAGACTGTGCACTGATTCACAATGAGCCATGTGTGAATGTGTGTATGTGATAGTATAGGGTGTGCATAGAGTCACAAAGAGCCGTGCATATGTGTCTTTGCATGGGTGTTGTGGTATAGGGTCTGCGTTGTGTCACAGTGACTGTGCGTGTGTGTGTGTGTGTGTGTTTGTGATGGTATAGTACATGCATTGTATCAGAGAGAGCCATGCATGTGTCTCTGTGTGTGTGTGCTGGCATAGGCATTACATTGTGTCACAGTGAGCCATGTGTTTGTATGCTGGTGGAGACTGTGCATTGAGTCACAGTAAGACTTGTGTGTGTGCCAGTACAGGCTGTGCAAGGAGTCAGTGAGTCATATATGTGTGTGTGTGTGTGTGTGTGCTGATATATGAAGTGCATTGAGTCCAAGTGAATCATGTATGTTTGTGTGTGTTTGTGGGTGCTGCTATAGGTGGTTCACTGAGTCACAGTCAGGTATGTGTGAGTGTTTGTGTGTTCTTGTATAGGCTGTGCATTGATTCACAGTGAGGCATGTGTGTAAGCTGGTACAGGAGGTGCATTGAGTCACAGTGATGGTTGTGTTTGTGTGTGTGTGTGTGCTGCAGTAGGCTGTGTATTGAGTCACAGAAAGTGTGTCTTTGTGTGTGTATGTGCATGTACAGGCTGCGGTTTGAGTCACAGTGATGGGTGTCTCTGTGTGGTGTTATAGGCTGTGCATTGAATCACAGCCCTGTGTTAGTGTTGTGTATTTGGTGCTGTAGAGTCTGCATGAGTCACAGTAAGGTGTGTGTGTGTGCTGCTATATGCTGAGAATTGAGTCACACCTAGGTGAGTGTATGTGTATGTGTATGCTGATATGGGATTTGCATTGAATCACTGAGCGGTGTGTGTTTGTGTGTGTGTGTACTGCTATAGTCTGTACACTGAGCCATGTTAAGGTGTGTTTCTGTGTGTGTGTGTGCGGGTATAGGCTATGCATTGACTCACATTGAGCCATGTGTTTGTATGTGCTAGTATACACTGTTCATTGAGTCTCAGTGAGCCTTTGTTTTGTGTGTCTGTTTACTTGTATGGGCTTGGCATTGAGTCTCAGACAGGTGTGTGTGTGTGTCTGTGTGGTGGTATCATCTGCATTGAGTCACACGGCGGTGTGTGTGAGAGTGTGTGTGTGTGCAGGTAGAGGCTGGTATTGAATGACAGTGAGCCGTGTGTGTGCCTGTGTGTGTGTGTGCTGGAATAGGCAGAGCATTGAGTCTCAGGTGTGTGTATGTGTGTGTGTATGCTGGTATGGTCTCTGCATTGATTCACTAAGGTGTGTTGTGTGTGTATGTACATGGAGCTGAAGACTGTACACTGATTCACAGTGAGCTGTGTGTGTATGTGTGTGTGTGTGTGATGGTATGGGCTTTGCATTGAGTCACTGAGGTGTGTGTCTGTGTGTGTATACCTGGAACTACAGACTGTGCACTGATTCACAATGAGCCATGTGTGAATGTGTGTATGTGATAGTATAGGGTGTTCATAGAGTCACAAAGAGCCGAGCATATGTGTCTTTGCATGGGTGTTGTGGTATAGGGTCTGCGTTGTGTCACAGTGACTGTGCGTGTGTGTGTGTTTGTGATGGTATAGTACGTGCATTGAATCAGAGAGAGCCATGCATGTGTCTCTGTGTGTGTGTGCTGGCATAGGCATTATATTGAGTCACAGTGAGCCATGTGTTTGTATGCTGGTGTAGACTCTGCATTGAGTCACAGTAAGCCTTGTGTGTGTGCCAGTACAGGTTGTGCATTGAGTCAGTGAGTCATATGTGTGTGTGTGTTTGTGTGTGTGTGTGCTGGTTTAGGCAGTGCATTGAGTCCAATGAGCAGTGTATGTTTGTGTGTGTGTGTGTGTGTGCTGCTATAGGTGGTTCACTGAGTCACAGTCAGGTATGTGTGAGTGAGTGTTTGTGTGTTCTTCTATAGGCTGTGCATTGATTCACAGTGAGCTCTGTGTGTATGGTGGTATAGGCGGTGCATTGAATCACAGTGATGGTTGTTTTTCTGTGTGTATGCTGCAGTAGGCTGTGAATTGAGTCACAGAAGGTGGGTCTTTGTGTGTGTATGTGCAGGTACAAGCTGCAGTTCGAGTCACAGTGATGGGTGTCTCTGTGTGATGTTATAGGCTGTGCATTGAATCACAGTGAGCCGTATTGTTGTGTTACGTGTATTTGTGTATGCGTGTGTGTGTGTGATGGTACAGGCTGAACATTGAGTCACTGAGGTGTGCATGTGTGTATGTGGTGTTACAGACTGTTCGTTAGGTCAAACTGAGCAATATGTGTGTGTAGGGGTGTGTGTGTACAGTTATTTGCTGTGCACTGAGTCACAGTGAACCATGTGTGTGTGGGGAGCTGGTATAGTCAGAGCACTGAGTCACAGTTGAATGTGTGGGAGTTGTTTGTGTATGTGTGTGTGTATTTGCTGGTGTAGACTGTGCATTGAGTCACAGTGAGTAGTGCGGTGTGTGTGTGCTGTGATGGTGTGGACTGTGGTTTTATCCACTTTGACCTGAACGGCTGTGTGTGTTTGTGTGTGTGTGTGTGCTGGCACTAGATGACAATTGAGACAGAGTGGGCTGTGTGTCTGTGTGTGCGCTGGTATAGACTCTGTATTGAGTCACTGTGAGCTGTGTGTGTATGTGTGTGCTCGTATAGGCTGTGCATTGAGTCACAGTGAGGTGTTTGTGTGTGTGTGTGCTGGTACAGGAAGCGTTTTGAGTCACAGTCTCATGTGTGTGTGTGTGCATGTGAGTTTGTGTGCTGGTATGGGCTTTATTGTGCTGGTATGGGCTTTATTGACTCATGGGTGTGTGTGTGAGTGTGGGTGATACAGACTGCATTGAGTCACAGTGCGCTGTGTGTGTGTGTGCTGGTATAGGCGATTTATTGAGTACCAGTGAGCCATGTGTGAGTGCGTGTTGGTGTGTGTGTGTGTGTACTGGTATAGGCTGTGCATTGAGTCACAGTGAGGCCTGCATCTGTGCATGTCTGTGTTTGTGTGTGTGTGTTTGCTGGTATAGGCTGAGCTTTGAATCACTCTGAGGTGTGTGTGCATGTGCTGGTAAAATTGTGCCTTGATTCACTGTGCCATGTGAGTGTGTGTGCACGCTGGTATAGGTTGTGCATTGAGTCAGAGTGGGAGGTGTGTGTGTCTGTGTGTTCTGGTATAGGCTGACAATTGAGGCACACTGAGGTCTGTGTGCACATGTGTGTATATGTGTGCTGGTACAGCCTGCTCATTGAGTCATATTGAGTTTTTTGTGTGTGTGTGTGCAGGTAGAGGCAGCACATTGAGTCACAGTGAGGTGTATGTGTGTGATGTTATATGCTATGCACTGATTCATAGGGAGGTTTGTGTCTGTGTGTGTGCACTTTCTAGTTTAGGATTTGCATTGAATCACACTGAGCTGTGTTTTTGAGTGTCAGTATGTGTGCGTGTGTGGAGGTATGGGCTGTGGATTGACTCACATTTTGCCGTATGTGCTTCTCTGTGTGTGTATGTCTGCTAGCATATCCTGTGCACTGAGTCACAGGGAGCCATGTGTGTGTGTGTGTGTGTCCTGGTACAGAGTGTGCATTGATTCACAGTCAGCCATGTGTGTGTGTGTGTGAGTGCACTGGTATAGGATGGGCAGTGAGTCAGAGTGATGTGTGTGTGTGTCTGCATGTTCTGATATAGGCTGACCATTGTGTAACATTGAGGGTGTGTGTGTGTGTGTGCTGGTATAGGCTGCATATTTTGTCACAGTGAGCTGTGTGTGTGTGTATGTGTAGGTACAGGCTGTGCATTGAGTCACAGTGTGGGGTGTGTGTGTGATGTTATATTCTGTGCTCTAGGACAGAGTGAGCCGTGTGTGTGTGCTGGTATAATCTGAACATTGAGTCACAGTGTGGTGTGGTGTGTGTGCCTTTGCTGGTATGGACTGTGCATTGAATCCCAGCCCTGTGTTAGTGTTTGTGTATTTGGTGCTGTAGAGTCTGCATGAGTCACAGTAAGATGTGTGTGTGTGTACTGCTATAGGCTGTACACTGAGCCATATTAAGGTGTGTTTCTGTGTGTGTGTGTGCGGGTATAGGTTATGCATTGACTCACATTGAGCCATGTGTTTGTATGTGCTACTATATGCTATTCATTGAGTCTCAGTGAGCCATTGTTGTGTGTGTGTGTTTACTTGTATGGGCTTGGCATTGAGTCACAGAGAGGTGTTTGTGTGTGTTTGTGTGTCTGTGTGGTGGTATAAACTGCATTGAGTCACACGGCGGTGTGTGTGAGAGTGTGTGTGTGTGCAGGTACAGGCTGGTATTGAACCACAGTGAGCCGTGTGTGTGTGTGCTGGAATAGGCAGAGCATTGAGTCTCAGGTGTGTGTATGTGTGTGTGTATGCTGGTATGGTCTCTGCATTGATTCACTAAGGTGTGTTGTGTGTGTATGTACATGGAGCTGAAGACTGTACACTGATTCACAGTGAGCTGTGTGTGTATGTGTGTGTGTGTGTGTGATTGTATGGGCTTTGCATTGAGTCACTGAGGTGTGTGTCTGTGTGTGTATACCTGGAACTACAGACTGTGCACTGATTCACAATGAGCCATGTGTGAATGTGTGTATGTGATAGTATAGGGTGTTCATAGAGTCACAATGAGCCGTGCATATGTGTCTTTGCATGGGTGTTGTGGTATAGGCTGTGCATTGTGTCACAGTGACTGTGCGTGTGTGTGTGTGTGTGTTTGTGATGGTATAGTACATGCATTGTATCAGAGAGAGCCATGCATGCGTCTCTGTGTGTGTGTGCTGGCATAGGCATTACATTGTGTCACAGTGAGCCATGTGTTTGTATGCTGGTGGAGACTCTGCATTGAGTCACAGTAAGACTTGTGTGTGTGCCAGTACAGGCTGTGCAAGGAGTCAGTGAGTCATATATGTGTGTGTGTGTGTGTGTGTGCTGATATATGAAGTGCATTGAGTCCAAGTGAATCATGTATGTTTGTGTGTGTTTGTGGGTGCTGCTATAGGTGGTTCACTGAGTCACAGTCAGGTATGTGTGAGTGTTTGTGTGTTCTTGTATAGGCTGTGCATTGATTCACAGTGAGGCATGTGTGTAAGCTGGTACACGAGGTGCATTGAGTCACAGTGATGGTTGTGTTTGTGTGTGTGTGTGTGCTGCAGTAGGCTGTGTATTGAGTCACAGAAAGTGTGTCTTTGTGTGTGTATGTGCATGTACAGGCTGCGGTTTGAGTCACAGTGATGGGTGTCTCTGTGTGGTGTTATAGGCTGTGCATTGAATCACAGCCCTGTGTTAGTGTTGTGTATTTGGTGCTGTAGAGTCTGCATGAGTCACAGTAAGGTGTGTGTGTGTGCTGCTATATGCTGAGAATTGAGTCACACCTAGGTGAGTGTATGTGTATGTGTATGCTGATATGGGATTTGCATTGAATCACTGAGCGGTGTGTGTTTGTGTGTGTGTGTACTGCTATAGTCTGTACACTGAGCCATGTTAAGGTGTGTTTCTGTGTGTGTGTGTGCGGGTATAGGCTATGCATTGACTCACATTGAGCCATGTGTTTGTATGTGCTAGTATACACTGTTCATTGAGTCTCAGTGAGCCTTTGTTTTGTGTGTCTGTTTACTTGTATGGGCTTGGCATTGAGTCTCAGACAGGTGTGTGTGTGTGTCTGTGTGTCTGTGTGGTGGTATCATCTGCATTGAGTCACACGGCAGTGTGTGTGAGAGTGTGTGTGTGTGCAGGTACAGGCTGGTATTGAATGACAGTGAGCCGTGTGTGTGCCTGTGTGTGTGTGTGTGCTGGAATAGGCAGAGCATTGAGTCTCAGGTGTGTGTATGTGTGTGTGTATGCTGGTATGGTCTCTGCATTGATTCACTAAGGTGTGTTGTGTGTGTATTTACATGGAGCTGAAGACTGTACACTGATTCACAGTGAGCTGTGTGTGTATGTGTGTGTGTGTGTGATGGTATGGGCTTTGCATTGAGTCACTGAGGTGTGTGTCTGTGTGTGTATACCTGGAACTACAGACTGTGCACTGATTCACAATGAGCCATGTGTGAATGTGTGTATGTGATAGTATAGGGTGTGCATAGAGTCACAAAGAGCCGTGCATATGTGTCTTTTCATGGGTGTTGTGGTATAGGGTCTGCGTTGTGTCACAGTGACTGTGCGTGTGTGTGTGTTTGTGATGGTATAGTACGTGCATTGAATCAGAGAGAGCCATGCATGTGTCTCTGTGTGTGTGTGCTGGCATAGGCATTACATTGAGTCACAGTGAGCCATGTGTTTGTATGCTGGTGTAGACTCTGCATTGAGTCACAGTAAGCCTTGTGTGTGTGCCAGTACAGGCTGTGCATTGAGTCAGTGAGTCATATGTGTGTGTGTGTTTGTGTGTGTGTGTGCTGGTTTAGGCAGTGCATTGAGTCCAATGAGCAGTGTATGTTTGTGTGTGTGTGTGTGTGTGTGCTGCTATAGGTGGTTCACTGAGTCACAGTCAGGTATGTGTGAGTGAGTGTTTGTGTGTTCTTCTATAGGCTGTGCATTGATTCACAGTGAGCTCTGTGTGTATGGTGGTATAGGCGGTGCATTGAATCACAGTGATGGTTGTTTTTCTGTGTGTATGCTGCAGTAGGCTGTGAATTGAGTCACAGAAGGTGGGTCTTTGTGTGTGTATGTGCAGGTACAAGCTGCAGTTCGAGTCACAGTGATGGGTGTCTCTGTGTGATGTTATAGGCTGTGCATTGAATCACAGCGAGCCGTATTAGTGTGTGTACGTGTATTTGTGTATGCGTGTGTGTGTGTGATGGTACAGGCTGAACATTGAGTCACTGAGGTGTGCATGTGTGTATGTGGTGTTACAGACTGTTCGTTAGGTCAAACTGAGCAATATGTGTGTGTAGGGGTGTGTGTGTACAGTTATTTGCTGTGCACTGAGTCACAGTGAACCATGTGTGTGTGGGGAGCTGGTATAGTCAGAGCACTGAGTCACAGTTGAATGTGTGGGAGTTGTTTGTGTATGTGTGTGTGTATTTGCTGGTGTAGACTGTGCATTGAGTCACAGTGAGTAGTGCGGTGTGTGTGTGCTGTGATGGTGTGGACTGTGGTTTTATCCACTTTGACCTGAACGGCTGTGTGTGTTTGTGTGTGTGTGTGTGCTGGCACTAGATGACAGTTGAGACAGAGTGGGCTGTGTGTCTGTGTGTGCGCTGGTATAGACTCTGTATTGAGTCACTGTGAGCTGTGTGTGTATGTGTGTGCTCGTATAGGCTGTGCATTGAGTCACAGTGAGGTGTTTGTGTGTGTGTGTGCTGGTACAGGAAGCGTTTTGAGTCACAGTCTCGTGTGTGTGTGTGTGCATGTGAGTTTGTGTGCTGGTATGGGCTTTATTGTGCTGGTATGGGCTTTATTGACTCATGGGTGTGTGTGTGAGTGTGGGTGATACAGACTGCATTGAGTCACAGTGCGCTGTGTGTGTGTGTGCTGGTATAGGCGATTTATTGAGTACCAGTGAGCCATGTGTGAGTGCGTGTTGGTGTGTGTGTGTGTGTACTGGTATAGGCTGTGCATTGAGTCACAGTGAGGCCTGCATCTGTGCATGTCTGTGTTTGTGTGTGTGTGTTTGCTGGTATAGGCTGAGCTTTGAATCACTCTGAGGTGTGTGTGCATGTGCTGGTAAAATTGTGCCTTGATTCACTGTGCCATGTGAGTGTGTGTGCATGCTGGTATAGGTTGTGCATTGAGTCAGAGTGGGAGGTGTGTGTGTCTGTGTGTTCTGGTATAGGCTGACAATTGAGACACACTGAGGTCTGTGTGCACATGTGTGTATATGTGTGCTGGTACAGCCTGCTCATTGAGTCATATTGAGTTTTGTGTGTGTGTGTGTGCAGGTAGAGGCAGCACATTGAGTCACAGTGAGGTGTATGTGTGTGATGTTATATGCTATGCACTGATTCATAGGGAGGTTTGTGTCTGTGTGTGTGCACTTTCTAGTTTAGGATTTGCATTGAATCACACTGAGCTGTGTTTTTGAGTGTCAGTATGTGTGCGTGTGTGGAGGTATGGGCTGTGGATTGACTCACATTTTGCCGTATGTGCTTCTCTGTGTGTGTATGTCTGCTAGCATATCGTGTCCACTGAGTCACAGGGAGCCATGTGTGTGTGTGTGTGTGTCCTGGTACAGAGTGTGCATTGATTCACAGTCAGCCATGTGTGTGTGTGTGTGAGTGCACTGGTATAGGATGGGCAGTGAGTCAGAGTGATGTGTGTGTGTGTCTGCATGTTCTGATATAGGCTGACCATTGTGTAACATTGAGGGTGTGTGTGTGTGTGTGCTGGTATAGGCTGCATATTTTGTCACAGTGAGCTGTGTGTGTGTGTATGTGTAGGTACAGGCTGTGCATTGAGTCACAGTGTGGGGTGTGTGTGTGATGTTATATTCTGTGCTCTAGGACAGAGTGAGCCGTGTGTGTGTGCTGGTATAATCTGAACATTGAGTCACAGTGTGGTGTGGTGTGTGTGCCTTTGCTGGTATGGACTGTGCATTGAATCCCAGCCCTGTGTTAGTGTTTGTGTATTTGGTGCTGTAGAGTCTGCATGAGTCACAGTAAGATGTGTGTGTGTGTACTGCTATAGGCTGTACACTGAGCCATATTAAGGTGTGTTTCTGTGTGTGTGTGTGCGGGTATAGGCTATGCATTGACTCACATTGAGCCATGTGTTTGTATGTGCTACTATACGCTATTCATTGAGTCTCAGTGAGCCATTTTTGTGTGTGTCTGTTTACTTGTATGGGCTTGGCATTGAGTCACAGAGAGGTGTTTGTGTGTGTTTGTGTGTCTGTGTGGTGGTATAAACTGCATTGAGTCACACGGCGGTGTGTGTGAGAGTGTGTGTGTGTGCAGGTACAGGCTGGTATTGAACCACAGTGAGCCGTCTGTGTGTGTGCTGGAATAGGCAGAGCATTGAGTCTCAGGTGTGTGTATGTGTGTGTGTATGGTCTCTGCATTGATTCACTAAGGTGTGTTGTGTGTGTATGTACATGGAGCTGAAGACTGTACACTGATTCACAGTGAGCTGTGTGTGTATGTGTGTGTGTGTGTGTGATGGTATGGGCTTTGCATTGAGTCACTGAGGTGTGTGTCTGTGTGTGTATACCTGGAACTACAGACTGTGCACTGATTCACAATGAGCCATGTGTGAATGTGTGTATGTGATAGTATAGGGTGTTCATAGAGTCACAATGAGCCGTGCATATGTGTCTTTGCATGGGTGTTGTGGTATAGGCTGTGCATTGTGTCACAGTGACTGTGCGTGTGTGTGTGTGTGTGTTTGTGATGGTATAGTACATGCATTGTATCAGAGAGAGCCATGCATGCGTCTCTGTGTGTGTGTGCTGGCATAGGCATTACATTGTGTCACAGTGAGCCATGTGTTTGTATGCTGGTGGAGACTCTGCATTGAGTCACAGTAAGACTTGTGTGTGTGCCAGTACAGGCTGTGCAAGGAGTCAGTGAGTCATATATGTGTGTGTGTGTGTGTGTGTGTGTGTGCTGATATATGAAGTGCATTGAGTCCAAGTGAATCATGTATGTTTGTGTGTGTTTGTGGGTGCTGCTATAGGTGGTTCACTGAGTCACAGTCAGGTATGTGTGAGTGTTTGTGTGTTCTTGTATAGGCTGTGCATTGATTCACAGTGAGGCATGTGTGTAAGCTGGTACACGAGGTGCATTGAGTCACAGTGATGGTTGTGTTTGTGTGTGTGTGTGTGCTGCAGTAGGCTGTGTATTGAGTCACAGAAAGTGTGTCTTTGTGTGTGTATGTGCATGTACAGGCTGCGGTTTGAGTCACAGTGATGGGTGTCTCTGTGTGGTGTTATAGGCTGTGCATTGAATCACAGCCCTGTGTTAGTGTTGTGTATTTGGTGCTGTAGAGTCTGCATGAGTCACAGTAAGGTGTGTGTGTGTGCTGCTATATGCTGAGAATTGAGTCACACCTAGGTGAGTGTATGTGTATGTGTATGCTGATATGGGATTTGCATTGAATCACTGAACGGTGTGTGTTTGTGTGTGTGTGTACTGCTATAGTCTGTACACTGAGACATGTTAAGGTGTGTTTCTGTGTGTTTGTGTGCGGGTATAGGCTATGCATTGACTCACATTGAGCCATGTGTTTGTATGTGCTAGTATACACTGTTCATTGAGTCTCAGTGAGCCTTTGTTTTGTGTGTCTGTTTACTTGTATGGGCTTGGCATTGATTCTCAGACAGGTGTGTGTGTGTGTCTGTGTGTCTGTGTGGTGGTATCATCTGCATTGAGTCACACGGCGGTGTGTGTGAGAGTGTGTGTGTGTGCAGGTACAGGCTGGTATTGAATGACAGTGAGCCGTGTGTGTGCCTGTGTGTGTGTGTGTGCTGGAATAGGCAGAGCATTGAGTCTCAGGTGTGTGTATGTGTGTGTGTATGCTGGTATGGTCTCTGCATTGATTCACTAAGGTGTGTTGTGTGTGTATGTACATGGAGCTGAAGACTGTACACTGATTCACAGTGAGCTGTGTGTGTATGTGTGTGTGTGATGGTATGGGCTTTGCATTGAGTCACTGAGGTGTGTGTCTGTGTGTGTATACCTGGAACTACAGACTGTGCACTGATTCACAATGAGCCATGTGTGAATGTGTGTATGTGATAGTATAGGGTGTTCATAGAGTCACAAAGAGCCGAGCATATGTGTCTTTGCATGGGTGTTGTGGTATAGGGTCTGCGTTGTGTCACAGTGACTGTGCGTGTGTGTGTGTTTGTGATGGTATAGTACGTGCATTGAATCAGAGAGAGCCATGCATGTGTCTCTGTGTGTGTGTGCTGGCATAGGCATTATATTGAGTCACAGTGAGCCATGTGTTTGTATGCTGGTGTAGACTCTGCATTGAGTCACAGTAAGCCTTGTGTGTGTGCCAGTACAGGCTGTGCATTGAGTCAGTGAGTCATATGTGTGTGTGTGTTTGTGTGTGTGTGTGCTGGTTTAGGCAGTGCATTGAGTCCAATGAGCAGTGTATGTTTGTGTGTGTGTGTGTGTGTGTGCTGCTATAGGTGGTTCACTGAGTCACAGTCAGGTATGTGTGAGTGAGTGTTTGTGTGTTCTTCTATAGGCTGTGCATTGATTCACAGTGAGCTCTGTGTGTATGGTGGTATAGGCGGTGCATTGAATCACAGTGATGGTTGTTTTTCTGTGTGTATGCTGCAGTAGGCTGTGAATTGAGTCACAGAAGGTGGGTCTTTGTGTGTGTATGTGCAGGTACAAGCTGCAGTTCGAGTCACAGTGATGGGTGTCTCTGTGTGATGTTATAGGCTGTGCATTGAATCACAGCGAGCCGTATTAGTGTGTGTACGTGTATTTGTGTATGCGTGTGTGTGTGTGATGGTACAGGCTGAACATTGAGTCACTGAGGTGTGCATGTGTGTATGTGGTGTTACAGACTGTTCGTTAGGTCAAACTGAGCAATATGTGTGTGTAGGGGTGTGTGTGTACAGTTATTTGCTGTGCACTGAGTCACAGTGAACCATGTGTGTGTGGGGAGCTGGTATAGTCAGAGCACTGAGTCACAGTTGAATGTGTGGGAGTTGTTTGTGTATGTGTGTGTGTATTTGCTGGTGTAGACTGTGCATTGAGTCACAGTGAGTAGTGCGGTGTGTGTGTGCTGTGATGGTGTGGACTGTGGTTTTATCCACTTTGACCTGAACGGCTGTGTGTGTTTGTGTGTGTGTGTGTGCTGGCACTAGATGACAATTGAGACAGAGTGGGCTGTGTGTCTGTGTGTGCGCTGGTATAGACTCTGTATTGAGTCACTGTGAGCTGTGTGTGTATGTGTGTGCTCGTATAGGCTGTGCATTGAGTCACAGTGAGGTGTTTGTGTGTGTGTGTGCTGGTACAGGAAGCGTTTTGAGTCACAGTCTCGTGTGTGTGTGTGTGCATGTGAGTTTGTGTGCTGGTATGGGCTTTATTGTGCTGGTATGGGCTTTATTGACTCATGGGTGTGTGTGTGAGTGTGGGTGATACAGACTGCATTGAGTCACAGTGCGCTGTGTGTGTGTGTGCTGGTATAGGCGATTTATTGAGTACCAGTGAGCCATGTGTGAGTGCGTGTTGGTGTGTGTGTGTGTGTACTGGTGTAGGCTGTGCATTGAGTCACAGTGAGGCCTGCATCTGTGCATGTCTGTGTTTGTGTGTGTGTGTTTGCTGGTATAGGCTGAGCTTTGAATCACTCTGAGGTGTGTGTGCATGTGCTGGTAAAATTGTGCCTTGATTCACTGTGCCATGTGAGTGTGTGTGCATGCTGGTATAGGTTGTGCATTGAGTCAGAGTGGGAGGTGTGTGTGTCTGTGTGTTCTGGTATAGGCTGACAATTGAGACACACTGAGGTCTGTGTGCACATGTGTGTATATGTGTGCTGGTACAGCCTGCTCATTGAGTCATATTGAGTTTTGTGTGTGTGTGTGTGCAGGTAGAGGCAGCACATTGAGTCACAGTGAGGTGTATGTGTGTGATGTTATATGCTATGCACTGATTCATAGGGAGGTTTGTGTCTGTGTGTGTGCACTTTCTAGTTTAGGATTTGCATTGAATCACACTGAGCTGTGTTTTTGAGTGTCAGTATGTGTGCGTGTGTGGAGGTATGGGCTGTGGATTGACTCACATTTTGCCGTATGTGCTTCTCTGTGTGTGTATGTCTGCTAGCATATCCTGTGCACTGAGTCACAGGGAGCCGTGTGTGTGTGTGTGTCCTGGGACAGAATGTGCATTGATTCACAGTCAGCCATGTGTGTGTGTGTGTGTGAGTGCACTGGTATAGGATGTGCAGTGAGTCAGAGTGATGTGTGTGTGTGTCTGCATGTTCTGATATAGGCTGACCATTGTGTAACATTGAGGGTGTGTGTGTGTGTGTGCTGGTATAGGCTGCATATTTTGTCACAGTGAGCTGTGTGTGTGTGTATGTGTAGGTACAGGCTGTGCATTGAGTCACAGTGTGGGGTGTGTGTGTGATGTTATATTCTGTGCACTAGGACAGAGTGAGCCGTGTGTGTGTGCTGGTATAATCTGAACATTGAGTCACAGTGTGGTGTGGTGTGTGTGCCTTTGCTGGTATGGACTGTGCATTGAATCCCAGCCCTGTGTTAGTGTTTGTGTATTTGGTGCTGTAGAGTCTGCATGAGTCACAGTAAGATGTGTGTGTGTGTACTGCTATAGGCTGTACACTGAGCCATATTAAGGTGTGTTTCTGTGTGTGTGTGTGCGGGTATAGGCTATGCATTGACTCACATTGAGCCATGTGTTTGTATGTGCTAGTATACACTGTTCATTGAGTCTCAGTGAGCCATTGTTGTGTGTGTCTGTTTACTTGTATGGGCTTGGCATTGAGTCACAGAGAGGTGTTTGTGTGTGTTTGTGTGTCTGTGTGGTGGTATAAACTGCATTGAGTCACACGGTGGTGTGTGTGAGAGTGTGTGTGTGTGCAGGTACAGGCTGGTATTGAACCACAGTGAGCCGTGTGTGTGTGTGCTGGAATAGGCAGAGCATTGAGTCTCCGGGGTGTGTATGTGTGTGTGTATGCTGGTATGGTCTCTGCATTGATTCACTAAGGTGTGTTGTGTGTGTATGTACATGGAGCTGAAGACTGTACACTGATTCACAGTGAGCTGTGTGTGTATGTGTGTGTGTGTGTGATGGTATGGGCTTTGCATTGAGTCACTGAGGTGTGTGTCTGTGTGTGTATACCTGGAACTACAGACTGTGCACTGATTCACAATGAGCCATGTGTGAATGTGTGTATGTGATAGTATAGGGTGTGCATAGAGTCACAAAGAGCCGTGCATATGTGTCTTTGCATGGGTGTTGTGGTATAGGGTCTGCGTTGTGTCACAGTGACTGTGCGTGTGTGTGTGTTTGTGATGGTATAGTACGTGCATTGAATCAGAGAGAGCCATGCATGTGTCTCTGTGTGTGTGTGCTGGCATAGGCATTACATTGAGTCACAGTGAGCCATGTGTTTGTATGCTGGTGTAGACTCTGCATTGAGTCACAGTAAGCCTTGTGTGTGTGCCAGTACAGGCTGTGCATTGAGTCAGTGAGTCATATGTGTGTGTGTGTTTGTGTGTGTGTGTGCTGGTTTAGGCAGTGCATTGAGTCCAATGAGCAGTGTATGTTTGTGTGTGTGTGTGTGTGCTGCTATAGGTGGTTCACTGAGTCACAGTCAGGTATGTGTGAGTGAGTGTTTGTGTGTTCTTCTATAGGCTGTGCATTGATTCACAGTGAGCTCTGTGTGTATGGTGGTATAGGCGGTGCATTGAATCACAGTGATGGTTGTTTTTCTGTGTGTATGCTGCAGTAGGCTGTGAATTGAGTCACAGAAGGTGGGTCTTTGTGTGTGTATGTGCAGGTACAAGCTGCAGTTCGAGTCACAGTGATGGGTGTCTCTGTGTGATGTTATAGGCTGTGCATTGAATCACAGCGAGCCGTATTAGTGTGTGTACGTGTATTTGTGTATGCGTGTGTGTGTGTGATGGTACAGGCTGAACATTGAGTCACTGAGGTGTGCATGTGTGTATGTGGTGTTACAGACTGTTCGTTAGGTCAAACTGAGCAATATGTGTGTGTAGGGGTGTGTGTGTACAGTTATTTGCTGTGCACTGAGTCACAGTGAACCATGTGTGTGTGGGGAGCTGGTATAGTCAGAGCACTGAGTCACAGTTGAATGTGTGGGAGTTGTTTGTGTATGTGTGTGTGTATTTGCTGGTGTAGACTGTGCATTGAGTCACAGTGAGTAGTGCGGTGTGTGTGTGCTGTGATGGTGTGGACTGTGGTTTTATCCACTTTGACCTGAACGGCTGTGTGTGTTTGTGTGTTTGTGTGTGTGTGTGTGCTGGCACTAGATGACAGTTGAGACAGAGTGGGCTGTGTGTCTGTGTGTGCGCTGGTATAGACTCTGTATTGAGTCACTGTGAGCTGTGTGTGTATGTGTGTGCTCGTATAGGCTGTGCATTGAGTCACAGTGAGGTGTTTGTGTGTGTGTGTGCTGGTACAGGAAGCGTTTTGAGTCACAGTCTCGTGTGTGTGTGTGTGCATGTGAGTTTGTGTGCTGGTATGGGCTTTATTGTGCTGGTATGGGCTTTATTGACTCATGGGTGTGTGTGTGAGTGTGGGTGATACAGACTGCATTGAGTCACAGTGCGCTGTGTGTGTGTGTGCTGGTATAGGCGATTTATTGAGTACCAGTGAGCCATGTGTGAGTGCGTGTTGGTGTGTGTGTGTGTGTACTGGTATAGGCTGTGCATTGAGTCACAGTGAGGCCTGCATCTGTGCATGTCTGTGTTTGTGTGTGTGTGTTTGCTGGTATAGGCTGAGCTTTGAATCACTCTGAGGTGTGTGTGCATGTGCTGGTAAAATTGTGCCTTGATTCACTGTGCCATGTGAGTGTGTGTGCACGCTGGTATAGGTTGTGCATTGAGTCAGAGTGGGAGGTGTGTGTGTCTGTGTGTTCTGGTATAGGCTGACAATTGAGGCACACTGAGGTCTGTGTGCACATGTGTGTATATGTGTGCTGGTACAGTCTGCTCATTGAGTCATATTGAGTTTTTTGTGTGTGTGTGTGCAGGTAGAGGCAGCACATTGAGTCACAGTGAGGTGTATGTGTGTGATGTTATATGCTATGCACTGATTCATAGGGAGGTTTGTGTCTGTGTGTGTGCACTTTCTAGTTTAGGATTTGCATTGAATCACACTGAGCTGTGTTTTTGAGTGTCAGTATGTGTGCGTGTGTGGAGGTATGGGCTGTGGATTGACTCACATTTTGCCGTATGTGCTTCTCTGTGTGTGTATGTCTGCTAGCATATCCTGTGCACTAAGTCACAGGGAGCCATGTGTGTGTGTGTGTGTGTGTCCTGGTACAGAGTGTGCATTGATTCACATTCAGCCGTGTGTGTGTGTGTGAGTGCACTGGTATAGGATGTGCAGTGAGTCAGAGTGATGTGTGTGTGTGTCTGCATGTTCTGATATAGGCTGACCATTGTGTAACATTGAGGGTGTGTGTGTGTGTGTGCTGGTATAGGCTGCATATTTTGTCACAGTGAGCTGTGTGTGTGTGTATGTGTAGGTACAGGCTGTGCATTGAGTCACAGTGTGGGGTGTGTGTGTGATGTTATATTCTGTGCACTAGGACAGAGTGAGCCGTGTGTGTGTGCTGGTATAATCTGAACATTGAGTCACAGTGTGGTGTGGTGTGTGTGCCTTTGCTGGTATGGACTGTGCATTGAATCCCAGCCCTGTGTTAGTGTTTGTGTATTTGGTGCTGTAGAGTCTGCATGAGTCACAGTAGATATGTGTGTGTATACTGCTATAGGCTGTACACTGAGCCATATTAAGGTGTGTTTCTGTGTGTGTGTGTGCGGGTATAGGCTATGCATTGACTCACATTGAGCCATGTGTTTGTATGTGCTACTATACGCTATTCATTGAGTCTCAGTGAGCCATTGTTGTGTGTGTCTGTTTACTTGTATGGGCTTGGCATTGAGTCACAGAGAGGTGTTTGTGTGTGTTTGTGTGTCTGTGTGGTGGTATAAACTGCATTGAGTCACACGGCGGTGTGTGTGAGAGTGTGTGTGTGTGCAGCTACAGGCTGGTATTGAACCACAGTGAGCCGTGTGTGTGTGTGCTGGAATAGGCAGAGCATTGAGTCTCAGGTGTGTGTATGTGTGTGTGTATGCTGGTATGGTCTCTGCATTGATTCACTAAGGTGTGTTGTGTGTGTATGTACATGGAGCTGAAGACTGTACACTGATTCACAGTGAGCTGTGTGTGTATGTGTGTGTGTGTGTGATGGTATGGGCTTTGCATTGAGTCACTGAGGTGTGTGTCTGTGTGTGTATACCTGGAACTACAGACTGTGCACTGATTCACAATGAGCCATGTGTGAATGTGTGTATGTGATAGTATAGGGTGTGCATAGAGTCACAATGAGCCGTGCATATGTGTCTTTGCATGGGTGTTGTGGTATAGGGTCTGCGTTGTGTCACAGTGACTGTGCGTGTGTGTGTGTTTGTGATGGTATAGTACGTGCATTGAATCAGAGAGAGCCATGCATGTGTCTCTGTGTGTGTGTGCTGGCATAGGCATTACATTGAGTCACAGTGAGCCATGTGTTTGTATGCTGGTGTAGACTCTGCATTGAGTCACAGTAAGCCTTGTGTGTGTGCCAGTACAGGCTGTGCATTGAGTCAGTGAGTCATATGTGTGTGTGTGTTTGTGTGTGTGTGTGCTGGTTTAGGCAGTGCATTGAGTCCAATGAGCAGTGTATGTTTGTGTGTGTGTGTGTGTGCTGCTATAGGTGGTTCACTGAGTCACAGTCAGGTATGTGTGAGTGAGTGTTTGTGTGTTCTTCTATAGGCTGTGCATTGATTCACAGTGAGCTCTGTGTGTATGGTGGTATAGGCGGTGCATTGAATCACAGTGATGGTTGTTTTTCTGTGTGTATGCTGCAGTAGGCTGTGAATTGAGTCACAGAAGGTGGGTCTTTGTGTGTGTATGTGCAGGTACAAGCTGCAGTTCGAGTCACAGTGATGGGTGTCTCTGTGTGATGTTATAGGCTGTGCATTGAATCACAGCGAGCCGTATTAGTGTGTGTACGTGTATTTGTGTATGCGTGTGTGTGTGTGATGGTACAGGCTGAACATTGAGTCACTGAGGTGTGCATGTGTGTATGTGGTGTTACAGACTGTTCGTTAGGTCAAACTGAGCAATATGTGTGTGTAGGGGTGTGTGTGTACAGTTATTTGCTGTGCACTGAGTCACAGTGAACCATGTGTGTGTGGGGAGCTGGTATAGTCAGAGCACTGAGTCACAGTTGAATGTGTGGGAGTTGTTTGTGTATGTGTGTGTGTATTTGCTGGTGTAGACTGTGCATTGAGTCACAGTGAGTAGTGCGGTGTGTGTGTGCTGTGATGGTGTGGACTGTGGTTTTATCCACTTTGACCTGAACGGCTGTGTGTGTTTGTGTGTTTGTGTGTGTGTGTGTGCTGGCACTAGATGACAGTTGAGACAGAGTGGGCTGTGTGTCTGTGTGTGCGCTGGTATAGACTCTGTATTGAGTCACTGTGAGCTGTGTGTGTATGTGTGTGCTCGTATAGGCTGTGCATTGAGTCACAGTGAGGTGTTTGTGTGTGTGTGTGCTGGTACAGGAAGCGTTTTGAGTCACAGTCTCGTGTGTGTGTGTGTGCATGTGAGTTTGTGTGCTGGTATGGGCTTTATTGTGCTGGTATGGGCTTTATTGACTCATGGGTGTGTGTGTGAGTGTGGGTGATACAGACTGCATTGAGTCACAGTGCGCTGTGTGTGTGTGTGCTGGTATAGGCGATTTATTGAGTACCAGTGAGCCATGTGTGAGTGCGTGTTGGTGTGTGTGTGTGTGTACTGGTATAGGCTGTGCATTGAGTCACAGTGAGGCCTGCATCTGTGCATGTCTGTGTTTGTGTGTGTGTGTTTGCTGGTATAGGCTGAGCTTTGAATCACTCTGAGGTGTGTGTGCATGTGCTGGTAAAATTGTGCCTTGATTCACTGTGCCATGTGAGTGTGTGTGCACGCTGGTATAGGTTGTGCATTGAGTCAGAGTGGGAGGTGTGTGTGTCTGTGTGTTCTGGTATAGGCTGACAATTGAGGCACACTGAGGTCTGTGTGCACATGTGTGTATATGTGTGCTGGTACAGTCTGCTCATTGAGTCATATTGAGTTTTTTGTGTGTGTGTGTGCAGGTAGAGGCAGCACATTGAGTCACAGTGAGGTGTATGTGTGTGATGTTATATGCTATGCACTGATTCATAGGGAGGTTTGTGTCTGTGTGTGTGCACTTTCTAGTTTAGGATTTGCATTGAATCACACTGAGCTGTGTTTTTGAGTGTCAGTATGTGTGCGTGTGTGGAGGTATGGGCTGTGGATTGACTCACATTTTGCCGTATGTGCTTCTCTGTGTGTGTATGTCTGCTAGCATATCCTGTGCACTAAGTCACAGGGAGCCATGTGTGTGTGTGTGTGTGTGTCCTGGTACAGAGTGTGCATTGATTCACAGTCAGCCATGTGTGTGTGTGTGTGAGTGCACTGGTATAAGATGTGCAGTGAGTCAGAGTGCTGTGTGTGTGTGTCTGCATGTTCTGATATAGGCTGACCATTGTGTAACATTGAGGGTGTGTGTGTGTGTGTGCTGGTATAGGCTGCATATTTTGTCACAGTGAGCTGTGTGTGTGTGTATGTGTAGGTACAGGCTGTGCATTGAGTCACAGTGTGGGGTGTGTGTGTGATGTTATATTCTGTGCACTAGGACAGAGTGAGCCGTGTGTGTGTGCTGGTATAATCTGAACATTGAGTCACAGTGTGGTGTGGTGTGTGTGCCTTTGCTGGTATGGACTGTGCATTGCATCCCAGCCCTGTGTTAGTGTTTGTGTATTTGGTGCTGTAGAGTCTGCATAAGTCACAGTAAGATGTGTGTGTGTGTACTGCTATAGGCTGTACACTGAGCCATATTAAGGTGTGTTTCTGTGTGTGTGTGTGCGGGTATAGGCTATACATTGACTCACATTGAGCCTTGTGTTTGTATGTGCTACTATACGCTATTCATTGAGTCTCAGTGAGCCATTGTTGTGTGTGTCTGTTTACTTGTATGGGCTTGGCATTGAGTCACAGAGAGGTGTTTGTGTGTGTTTGTGTGTCTGTGTGGTGGTATAAACTGCATTGAGTCACACGGTGGTGTGTGTGAGAGTGTGTGTGTGTGCAGGTACAGGCTGGTATTGAACCACAGTGAGCCGTGTGTGTGTGTGCTGGAATAGGCAGAGCATTGAGTCTCAGGTGTGTGTATGTGTGTGTGTATGCTGGTATGGTCTCTGCATTGATTCACTAAGGTGTGTTGTGTGTGTATGTACATGGAGCTGAAGACTGTACACTGATTCACAGTGAGCTGTGTGTGTATGTGTGTGTGTGTGATGGTATGGGCTTTGCATTGAGTCACTGAGGTGTGTGTCTGTGTGTGTATACCTGGAACTACAGACTGTGCACTGATTCACAATGAGCCATGTGTGAATGTGTGTATGTGATAGTATAGGGTGTGCATAGAGTCACAAAGAGCCGTGCATATGTGTCTTTGCATGGGTGTTGTGGTATAGGGTCTGCGTTTTGTCACAGTGACTGTGCGTGTGTGTGTGTGTGTGTGTTTGTGATGGTATAGTACATGCATTGTATCAGAGAGAGCCATGCATGCGTCTCTGTGTGTGTGTGCTGGCATAGGCAATACATTGTGTCACAGTGAGCCATGTGTTTGTATGCTGGTGGAGACTCTGCATTGAGTCACAGTAAGACTTGTGTGTGTGCCAGTACAGGCTGTGCAAGGAGTCAGTGAGTCATATATGTGTGTGTGTGTGTGTGTGTGTGCTGATATATGAAGTGCATTGAGTCCAAGTGAATCATGTATGTTTGTGTGTGTTTGTGGGTGCTGCTATAGGTGGTTCACTGAGTCACAGTCAGGTATGTGTGAGTGTTTGTGTGTTCTTGTATAGGCTGTGCATTGATTCACAGTGAGGCATGTGTGTAAGCTGGTACAGGAGGTGCATTGAGTCACAGTGATGGTTGTGTTTGTGTGTGTGTGTGTGCTGCAGTAGGCTGTGTATTGAGTCACAGAAAGTGTGTCTTTGTGTGTGTATGTGCATGTACAGGCTGCGGTTTGAGTCACAGTGATGGGTGTCTCTGTGTGGTGTTATAGGCTGTGCATTGAATCACAGCCCTGTGTTAGTGTTGTGTATTTGGTGCTGTAGAGTCTGCATGAGTCACAGTAAGGTGTGTGTGTGTGCTGCTATATGCTGAGAATTGAGTCACACCTAGGTGAGTGTATGTGTATGTGTATGCTGATATGGGATTTGCATTGAATCACTGAGCGGTGTGTGTTTGTGTGTGTGTGTACTGCTATAGTCTGTACACTGAGCCATGTTAAGGTGTGTTTCTGTGTGTGTGTGTGCGGGTATAGGCTATGCATTGACTCACATTGAGCCATGTGTTTGTATGTGCTAGTATACACTGTTCATTGAGTCTCAGTGAGCCTTTGTTTTGTGTGTCTGTTTACTTGTATGGGCTTGGCATTGAGTCTCAGACAGGTGTGTGTGTGTGTCTGTGTGTCTGTGTGGTGGTATCATCTGCATTGAGTCACACGGCGGTGTGTGTGAGAGTGTGTGTGTGTGCAGGTACAGGCTGGTATTGAATGACAGTGAGCCGTGTGTGTGCCTGTGTGTGTGTGTGTGCTGGAATAGGCAGAGCATTGAGTCTCAGGTGTGTGTATGTGTGTGTGTATGCTGGTATGGTCTCTGCATTGATTCACTAAGGTGTGTTGTGTGTGTATGTACATGGAGCTGAAGACTGTACACTGATTCACAGTGAGCTGTGTGTGTATGTGTGTGTGTGATGGTATGGGCTTTGCATTGAGTCACTGAGGTGTGTGTCTGTGTGTGTATACCTGGAACTACAGACTGTGCACTGATTCACAATGAGCCATGTGTGAATGTGTGTATGTGATAGTATAGGGTGTTCATAGAGTCACAAAGAGCCGAGCATATGTGTCTTTGCATGGGTGTTGTGGTATAGGGTCTGCGTTGTGTCACAGTGACTGTGCGTGTGTGTGTGTTTGTGATGGTATAGTACGTGCATTGAATCAGAGAGAGCCATGCATGTGTCTCTGTGTGTGTGTGCTGGCATAGGCATTATATTGAGTCACAGTGAGCCATGTGTTTGTATGCTGGTGTAGACTCTGCATTGAGTCACAGTAAGCCTTGTGTGTGTGCCAGTACAGGCTGTGCATTGAGTCAGTGAGTCATATGTGTGTGTGTGTTTGTGTGTGTGTGTGCTGGTTTAGGCAGTGCATTGAGTCCAATGAGCAGTGTATGTTTGTGTGTGTGTGTGTGTGTGTGCTGCTATAGGTGGTTCACTGAGTCACAGTCAGGTATGTGTGAGTGAGTGTTTGTGTGTTCTTCTATAGGCTGTGCATTGATTCACAGTGAGCTCTGTGTGTATGGTGGTATAGGCGGTGCATTGAATCACAGTGATGGTTGTTTTTCTGTGTGTATGCTGCAGTAGGCTGTGAATTGAGTCACAGAAGGTGGGTCTTTGTGTGTGTATGTGCAGGTACAAGCTGCAGTTCGAGTCACAGTGATGGGTGTCTCTGTGTGATGTTATAGGCTGTGCATTGAATCACAGCGAGCCGTATTAGTGTGTGTACGTGTATTTGTGTATGCGTGTGTGTGTGTGATGGTACAGGCTGAACATTGAGTCACTGAGGTGTGCATGTGTGTATGTGGTGTTACAGACTGTTCGTTAGGTCAAACTGAGCAATATGTGTGTGTAGGGGTGTGTGTGTACAGTTATTTGCTGTGCACTGAGTCACAGTGAACCATGTGTGTGTGGGGAGCTGGTATAGTCAGAGCACTGAGTCACAGTTGAATGTGTGGGAGTTGTTTGTGTATGTGTGTGTGTATTTGCTGGTGTAGACTGTGCATTGAGTCACAGTGAGTAGTGCGGTGTGTGTGTGCTGTGATGGTGTGGACTGTGGTTTTATCCACTTTGACCTGAACGGCTGTGTGTGTTTGTGTGTGTGTGTGTGCTGGCACTAGATGACAATTGAGACAGAGTGGGCTGTGTGTCTGTGTGTGCGCTGGTATAGACTCTGTATTGAGTCACTGTGAGCTGTGTGTGTATGTGTGTGCTCGTATAGGCTGTGCATTGAGTCACAGTGAGGTGTTTGTGTGTGTGTGTGCTGGTACAGGAAGCGTTTTGAGTCACAGTCTCGTGTGTGTGTGTGTGCATGTGAGTTTGTGTGCTGGTATGGGCTTTATTGTGCTGGTATGGGCTTTATTGACTCATGGGTGTGTGTGTGAGTGTGGGTGATACAGACTGCATTGAGTCACAGTGCGCTGTGTGTGTGTGTGCTGGTATAGGCGATTTATTGAGTACCAGTGAGCCATGTGTGAGTGCGTGTTGGTGTGTGTGTGTGTGTACTGGTGTAGGCTGTGCATTGAGTCACAGTGAGGCCTGCATCTGTGCATGTCTGTGTTTGTGTGTGTGTGTTTGCTGGTATAGGCTGAGCTTTGAATCACTCTGAGGTGTGTGTGCATGTGCTGGTAAAATTGTGCCTTGATTCACTGTGCCATGTGAGTGTGTGTGCATGCTGGTATAGGTTGTGCATTGAGTCAGAGTGGGAGGTGTGTGTGTCTGTGTGTTCTGGTATAGGCTGACAATTGAGACACACTGAGGTCTGTGTGCACATGTGTGTATATGTGTGCTGGTACAGCCTGCTCATTGAGTCATATTGAGTTTTGTGTGTGTGTGTGTGCAGGTAGAGGCAGCACATTGAGTCACAGTGAGGTGTATGTGTGTGATGTTATATGCTATGCACTGATTCATAGGGAGGTTTGTGTCTGTGTGTGTGCACTTTCTAGTTTAGGATTTGCATTGAATCACACTGAGCTGTGTTTTTGAGTGTCAGTATGTGTGCGTGTGTGGAGGTATGGGCTGTGGATTGACTCACATTTTGCCGTATGTGCTTCTCTGTGTGTGTATGTCTGCTAGCATATCCTGTGCACTGAGTCACAGGGAGCCGTGTGTGTGTGTGTGTCCTGGGACAGAATGTGCATTGATTCACAGTCAGCCATGTGTGTGTGTGTGTGTGAGTGCACTGGTATAGGATGTGCAGTGAGTCAGAGTGATGTGTGTGTGTGTCTGCATGTTCTGATATAGGCTGACCATTGTGTAACATTGAGGGTGTGTGTGTGTGTGTGCTGGTATAGGCTGCATATTTTGTCACAGTGAGCTGTGTGTGTGTGTATGTGTAGGTACAGGCTGTGCATTGAGTCACAGTGTGGGGTGTGTGTGTGATGTTATATTCTGTGCACTAGGACAGAGTGAGCCGTGTGTGTGTGCTGGTATAATCTGAACATTGAGTCACAGTGTGGTGTGGTGTGTGTGCCTTTGCTGGTATGGACTGTGCATTGAATCCCAGCCCTGTGTTAGTGTTTGTGTATTTGGTGCTGTAGAGTCTGCATGAGTCACAGTAAGATGTGTGTGTGTGTACTGCTATAGGCTGTACACTGAGCCATATTAAGGTGTGTTTCTGTGTGTGTGTGTGCGGGTATAGGCTATGCATTGACTCACATTGAGCCATGTGTTTGTATGTGCTAGTATACACTGTTCATTGAGTCTCAGTGAGCCATTGTTGTGTGTGTCTGTTTACTTGTATGGGCTTGGCATTGAGTCACAGAGAGGTGTTTGTGTGTGTTTGTGTGTCTGTGTGGTGGTATAAACTGCATTGAGTCACACGGTGGTGTGTGTGAGAGTGTGTGTGTGTGCAGGTACAGGCTGGTATTGAACCACAGTGAGCCGTGTGTGTGTGTGCTGGAATAGGCAGAGCATTGAGTCTCCGGGGTGTGTATGTGTGTGTGTATGCTGGTATGGTCTCTGCATTGATTCACTAAGGTGTGTTGTGTGTGTATGTACATGGAGCTGAAGACTGTACACTGATTCACAGTGAGCTGTGTGTGTATGTGTGTGTGTGTGTGATGGTATGGGCTTTGCATTGAGTCACTGAGGTGTGTGTCTGTGTGTGTATACCTGGAACTACAGACTGTGCACTGATTCACAATGAGCCATGTGTGAATGTGTGTATGTGATAGTATAGGGTGTGCATAGAGTCACAATGAGCCGTGCATATGTGTCTTTGCATGGGTGTTGTGGTATAGGGTCTGCGTTGTGTCACAGTGACTGTGCGTGTGTGTGTGTTTGTGATGGTATAGTACGTGCATTGAATCAGAGAGAGGCATGCATGTGTCTCTGTGTGTGTGTGCTGGCATAGGCATTACATTGAGTCACAGTGAGCCATGTGTTTGTATGCTGGTGTAGACTCTGCATTGAGTCACAGTAAGCCTTGTGTGTGTGCCAGTACAGGCTGTGCATTGAGTCAGTGAGTCATATGTGTGTGTGTGTTTGTGTGTGTGTGTGCTGGTTTAGGCAGTGCATTGAGTCCAATGAGCAGTGTATGTTTGTGTGTGTGTGTGTGTGCTGCTATAGGTGGTTCACTGAGTCACAGTCAGGTATGTGTGAGTGAGTGTTTGTGTGTTCTTCTATAGGCTGTGCATTGATTCACAGTGAGCTCTGTGTGTATGGTGGTATAGGCGGTGCATTGAATCACAGTGATGGTTGTTTTTCTGTGTGTATGCTGCAGTAGGCTGTGAATTGAGTCACAGAAGGTGGGTCTTTGTGTGTGTATGTGCAGGTACAAGCTGCAGTTCGAGTCACAGTGATGGGTGTCTCTGTGTGATGTTATAGGCTGTGCATTGAATCACAGCGAGCCGTATTAGTGTGTGTACGTGTATTTGTGTATGCGTGTGTGTGTGTGATGGTACAGGCTGAACATTGAGTCACTGAGGTGTGCATGTGTGTATGTGGTGTTACAGACTGTTCGTTAGGTCAAACTGAGCAATATGTGTGTGTAGGGGTGTGTGTGTACAGTTATTTGCTGTGCACTGAGTCACAGTGAACCATGTGTGTGTGGGGAGCTGGTATAGTCAGAGCACTGAGTCACAGTTGAATGTGTGGGAGTTGTTTGTGTATGTGTGTGTGTATTTGCTGGTGTAGACTGTGCATTGAGTCACAGTGAGTAGTGCGGTGTGTGTGTGCTGTGATGGTGTGGACTGTGGTTTTATCCACTTTGACCTGAACGGCTGTGTGTGTTTGTGTGTTTGTGTGTGTGTGTGTGCTGGCACTAGATGACAGTTGAGACAGAGTGGGCTGTGTGTCTGTGTGTGCGCTGGTATAGACTCTGTATTGAGTCACTGTGAGCTGTGTGTGTATGTGTGTGCTCGTATAGGCTGTGCATTGAGTCACAGTGAGGTGTTTGTGTGTGTGTGTGCTGGTACAGGAAGCGTTTTGAGTCACAGTCTCGTGTGTGTGTGTGTGCATGTGAGTTTGTGTGCTGGTATGGGCTTTATTGTGCTGGTATGGGCTTTATTGACTCATGGGTGTGTGTGTGAGTGTGGGTGATACAGACTGCATTGAGTCACAGTGCGCTGTGTGTGTGTGTGCTGGTATAGGCGATTTATTGAGTACCAGTGAGCCATGTGTGAGTGCGTGTTGGTGTGTGTGTGTGTGTACTGGTATAGGCTGTGCATTGAGTCACAGTGAGGCCTGCATCTGTGCATGTCTGTGTTTGTGTGTGTGTGTTTGCTGGTATAGGCTGAGCTTTGAATCACTCTGAGGTGTGTGTGCATGTGCTGGTAAAATTGTGCCTTGATTCACTGTGCCATGTGAGTGTGTGTGCACGCTGGTATAGGTTGTGCATTGAGTCAGAGTGGGAGGTGTGTGTGTCTGTGTGTTCTGGTATAGGCTGACAATTGAGGCACACTGAGGTCTGTGTGCACATGTGTGTATATGTGTGCTGGTACAGTCTGCTCATTGAGTCATATTGAGTTTTTTGTGTGTGTGTGTGCAGGTAGAGGCAGCACATTGAGTCACAGTGAGGTGTATGTGTGTGATGTTATATGCTATGCACTGATTCATAGGGAGGTTTGTGTCTGTGTGTGTGCACTTTCTAGTTTAGGATTTGCATTGAATCACACTGAGCTGTGTTTTTGAGTGTCAGTATGTGTGCGTGTGTGGAGGTATGGGCTGTGGATTGACTCACATTTTGCCGTATGTGCTTCTCTGTGTGTGTATGTCTGCTAGCATATCCTGTGCACTAAGTCACAGGGAGCCATGTGTGTGTGTGTGTGTGTGTCCTGGTACAGAGTGTGCATTGATTCACATTCAGCCGTGTGTGTGTGTGTGAGTGCACTGGTATAGGATGTGCAGTGAGTCAGAGTGATGTGTGTGTGTGTCTGCATGTTCTGATATAGGCTGACCATTGTGTAACATTGAGGGTGTGTGTGTGTGTGTGCTGGTATAGGCTGCATATTTTGTCACAGTGAGCTGTGTGTGTGTGTATGTGTAGGTACAGGCTGTGCATTGAGTCACAGTGTGGGGTGTGTGTGTGATGTTATATTCTGTGCACTAGGACAGAGTGAGCCGTGTGTGTGTGCTGGTATAATCTGAACATTGAGTCACAGTGTGGTGTGGTGTGTGTGCCTTTGCTGGTATGGACTGTGCATTGAATCCCAGCCCTGTGTTAGTGTTTGTGTATTTGGTGCTGTAGAGTCTGCATGAGTCACAGTAGATATGTGTGTGTATACTGCTATAGGCTGTACACTGAGCCATATTAAGGTGTGTTTCTGTGTGTGTGTGTGCGGGTATAGGCTATGCATTGACTCACATTGAGCCATGTGTTTGTATGTGCTACTATACGCTATTCATTGAGTCTCAGTGAGCCATTGTTGTGTGTGTCTGTTTACTTGTATGGGCTTGGCATTGAGTCACAGAGAGGTGTTTGTGTGTGTTTGTGTGTCTGTGTGGTGGTATAAACTGCATTGAGTCACACGGCGGTGTGTGTGAGAGTGTGTGTGTGTGCAGCTACAGGCTGGTATTGAACCACAGTGAGCCGTGTGTGTGTGTGCTGGAATAGGCAGAGCATTGAGTCTCAGGTGTGTGTATGTGTGTGTGTATGCTGGTATGGTCTCTGCATTGATTCACTAAGGTGTGTTGTGTGTGTATGTACATGGAGCTGAAGACTGTACACTGATTCACAGTGAGCTGTGTGTGTATGTGTGTGTGTGTGTGATGGTATGGGCTTTGCATTGAGTCACTGAGGTGTGTGTCTGTGTGTGTATACCTGGAACTACAGACTGTGCACTGATTCACAATGAGCCATGTGTGAATGTGTGTATGTGATAGTATAGGGTGTGCATAGAGTCACAATGAGCCGTGCATATGTGTCTTTGCATGGGTGTTGTGGTATAGGGTCTGCGTTGTGTCACAGTGACTGTGCGTGTGTGTGTGTTTGTGATGGTATAGTACGTGCATTGAATCAGAGAGAGCCATGCATGTGTCTCTGTGTGTGTGTGCTGGCATAGGCATTACATTGAGTCACAGTGAGCCATGTGTTTGTATGCTGGTGTAGACTCTGCATTGAGTCACAGTAAGCCTTGTGTGTGTGCCAGTACAGGCTGTGCATTGAGTCAGTGAGTCATATGTGTGTGTGTGTTTGTGTGTGTGTGTGCTGGTTTAGGCAGTGCATTGAGTCCAATGAGCAGTGTATGTTTGTGTGTGTGTGTGTGTGCTGCTATAGGTGGTTCACTGAGTCACAGTCAGGTATGTGTGAGTGAGTGTTTGTGTGTTCTTCTATAGGCTGTGCATTGATTCACAGTGAGCTCTGTGTGTATGGTGGTATAGGCGGTGCATTGAATCACAGTGATGGTTGTTTTTCTGTGTGTATGCTGCAGTAGGCTGTGAATTGAGTCACAGAAGGTGGGTCTTTGTGTGTGTATGTGCAGGTACAAGCTGCAGTTCGAGTCACAGTGATGGGTGTCTCTGTGTGATGTTATAGGCTGTGCATTGAATCACAGCGAGCCGTATTAGTGTGTGTACGTGTATTTGTGTATGCGTGTGTGTGTGTGATGGTACAGGCTGAACATTGAGTCACTGAGGTGTGCATGTGTGTATGTGGTGTTACAGACTGTTCGTTAGGTCAAACTGAGCAATATGTGTGTGTAGGGGTGTGTGTGTACAGTTATTTGCTGTGCACTGAGTCACAGTGAACCATGTGTGTGTGGGGAGCTGGTATAGTCAGAGCACTGAGTCACAGTTGAATGTGTGGGAGTTGTTTGTGTATGTGTGTGTGTATTTGCTGGTGTAGACTGTGCATTGAGTCACAGTGAGTAGTGCGGTGTGTGTGTGCTGTGATGGTGTGGACTGTGGTTTTATCCACTTTGACCTGAACGGCTGTGTGTGTTTGTGTGTGTGTGTGTGCTGGCACTAGATGACAGTTGAGACAGAGTGGGCTGTGTGTCTGTGTGTGCGCTGGTATAGACTCTGTATTGAGTCACTGTGAGCTGTGTGTGTATGTGTGTGCTCGTATAGGCTGTGCATTGAGTCACAGTGAGGTGTTTGTGTGTGTGTGTGCTGGTACAGGAAGCGTTTTGAGTCACAGTCTCGTGTGTGTGTGTGTGCATGTGAGTTTGTGTGCTGGTATGGGCTTTATTGTGCTGGTATGGGCTTTATTGACTCATGGGTGTGTGTGTGAGTGTGGGTGATACAGACTGCATTGAGTCACAGTGCGCTGTGTGTGTGTGTGCTGGTATAGGCGATTTATTGAGTACCAGTGAGCCATGTGTGAGTGCGTGTTGGTGTGTGTGTGTGTGTACTGGTATAGGCTGTGCATTGAGTCACAGTGAGGCCTGCATCTGTGCATGTCTGTGTTTGTGTGTGTGTGTTTGCTGGTATAGGCTGAGCTTTGAATCACTCTGAGGTGTGTGTGCATGTGCTGGTAAAATTGTGCCTTGATTCACTGTGCCATGTGAGTGTGTGTGCACGCTGGTATAGGTTGTGCATTGAGTCAGAGTGGGAGGTGTGTGTGTCTGTGTGTTCTGGTATAGGCTGACAATTGAGGCACACTGAGGTCTGTGTGCACATGTGTGTATATGTGTGCTGGTACAGCCTGCTCATTGAGTCATATTGAGTTTTTTGTGTGTGTGTGTGCAGGTAGAGGCAGCACATTGAGTCACAGTGAGGTGTATGTGTGTGATGTTATATGCTATGCACTGATTCATAGGGAGGTTTGTGTCTGTGTGTGTGCACTTTCTAGTTTAGGATTTGCATTGAATCACACTGAGCTGTGTTTTTGAGTGTCAGTATGTGTGCGTGTGTGGAGGTATGGGCTGTGGATTGACTCACATTTTGCCGTATGTGCTTCTCTGTGTGTGTATGTCTGCTAGCATATCCTGTGCACTGAGTCACAGGGAGCCATGTGTGTGTGTGTGTGTGTCCTGGTACAGAGTGTGCATTGATTCACAGTCAGCCATGTGTGTGTGTGTGTGAGTGCACTGGTATAGGATGGGCAGTGAGTCAGAGTGATGTGTGTGTGTGTCTGCATGTTCTGATATAGGCTGACCATTGTGTAACATTGAGGGTGTGTGTGTGTGTGTGCTGGTATAGGCTGCATATTTTGTCACAGTGAGCTGTGTGTGTGTGTATGTGTAGGTACAGGCTGTGCATTGAGTCACAGTGTGGGGTGTGTGTGTGATGTTATATTCTGTGCTCTAGGACAGAGTGAGCCGTGTGTGTGTGCTGGTATAATCTGAACATTGAGTCACAGTGTGGTGTGGTGTGTGTGCCTTTGCTGGTATGGACTGTGCATTGAATCCCAGCCCTGTGTTAGTGTTTGTGTATTTGGTGCTGTAGAGTCTGCATGAGTCACAGTAAGATGTGTGTGTGTGTACTGCTATAGGCTGTACACTGAGCCATATTAAGGTGTGTTTCTGTGTGTGTGTGTGCGGGTATAGGTTATGCATTGACTCACATTGAGCCATGTGTTTGTATGTGCTACTATATGCTATTCATTGAGTCTCAGTGAGCCATTGTTGTGTGTGTGTGTTTACTTGTATGGGCTTGGCATTGAGTCACAGAGAGGTGTTTGTGTGTGTTTGTGTGTCTGTGTGGTGGTATAAACTGCATTGAGTCACACGGCGGTGTGTGTGAGAGTGTGTGTGTGTGCAGGTACAGGCTGGTATTGAACCACAGTGAGCCGTGTGTGTGTGTGCTGGAATAGGCAGAGCATTGAGTCTCAGGTGTGTGTATGTGTGTGTGTATGCTGGTATGGTCTCTGCATTGATTCACTAAGGTGTGTTGTGTGTGTATGTACATGGAGCTGAAGACTGTACACTGATTCACAGTGAGCTGTGTGTGTATGTGTGTGTGTGTGTGTGATTGTATGGGCTTTGCATTGAGTCACTGAGGTGTGTGTCTGTGTGTGTATACCTGGAACTACAGACTGTGCACTGATTCACAATGAGCCATGTGTGAATGTGTGTATGTGATAGTATAGGGTGTTCATAGAGTCACAATGAGCCGTGCATATGTGTCTTTGCATGGGTGTTGTGGTATAGGCTGTGCATTGTGTCACAGTGACTGTGCGTGTGTGTGTGTGTGTGTTTGTGATGGTATAGTACATGCATTGTATCAGAGAGAGCCATGCATGCGTCTCTGTGTGTGTGTGCTGGCATAGGCATTACATTGTGTCACAGTGAGCCATGTGTTTGTATGCTGGTGGAGACTCTGCATTGAGTCACAGTAAGACTTGTGTGTGTGCCAGTACAGGCTGTGCAAGGAGTCAGTGAGTCATATATGTGTGTGTGTGTGTGTGTGTGCTGATATATGAAGTGCATTGAGTCCAAGTGAATCATGTATGTTTGTGTGTGTTTGTGGGTGCTGCTATAGGTGGTTCACTGAGTCACAGTCAGGTATGTGTGAGTGTTTGTGTGTTCTTGTATAGGCTGTGCATTGATTCACAGTGAGGCATGTGTGTAAGCTGGTACACGAGGTGCATTGAGTCACAGTGATGGTTGTGTTTGTGTGTGTGTGTGTGCTGCAGTAGGCTGTGTATTGAGTCACAGAAAGTGTGTCTTTGTGTGTGTATGTGCATGTACAGGCTGCGGTTTGAGTCACAGTGATGGGTGTCTCTGTGTGGTGTTATAGGCTGTGCATTGAATCACAGCCCTGTGTTAGTGTTGTGTATTTGGTGCTGTAGAGTCTGCATGAGTCACAGTAAGGTGTGTGTGTGTGCTGCTATATGCTGAGAATTGAGTCACACCTAGGTGAGTGTATGTGTATGTGTATGCTGATATGGGATTTGCATTGAATCACTGAGCGGTGTGTGTTTGTGTGTGTGTGTACTGCTATAGTCTGTACACTGAGCCATGTTAAGGTGTGTTTCTGTGTGTGTGTGTGCGGGTATAGGCTATGCATTGACTCACATTGAGCCATGTGTTTGTATGTGCTAGTATACACTGTTCATTGAGTCTCAGTGAGCCTTTGTTTTGTGTGTCTGTTTACTTGTATGGGCTTGGCATTGAGTCTCAGACAGGTGTGTGTGTGTGTCTGTGTGTCTGTGTGGTGGTATCATCTGCATTGAGTCACACGGCAGTGTGTGTGAGAGTGTGTGTGTGTGCAGGTACAGGCTGGTATTGAATGACAGTGAGCCGTGTGTGTGCCTGTGTGTGTGTGTGTGCTGGAATAGGCAGAGCATTGAGTCTCAGGTGTGTGTATGTGTGTGTGTATGCTGGTATGGTCTCTGCATTGATTCACTAAGGTGTGTTGTGTGTGTATTTACATGGAGCTGAAGACTGTACACTGATTCACAGTGAGCTGTGTGTGTATGTGTGTGTGTGTGTGATGGTATGGGCTTTGCATTGAGTCACTGAGGTGTGTGTCTGTGTGTGTATACCTGGAACTACAGACTGTGCACTGATTCACAATGAGCCATGTGTGAATGTGTGTATGTGATAGTATAGGGTGTGCATAGAGTCACAAAGAGCCGTGCATATGTGTCTTTTCATGGGTGTTGTGGTATAGGGTCTGCGTTGTGTCACAGTGACTGTGCGTGTGTGTGTGTTTGTGATGGTATAGTACGTGCATTGAATCAGAGAGAGCCATGCATGTGTCTCTGTGTGTGTGTGCTGGCATAGGCATTACATTGAGTCACAGTGAGCCATGTGTTTGTATGCTGGTGTAGACTCTGCATTGAGTCACAGTAAGCCTTGTGTGTGTGCCAGTACAGGCTGTGCATTGAGTCAGTGAGTCATATGTGTGTGTGTGTTTGTGTGTGTGTGTGCTGGTTTAGGCAGTGCATTGAGTCCAATGAGCAGTGTATGTTTGTGTGTGTGTGTGTGTGTGTGCTGCTATAGGTGGTTCACTGAGTCACAGTCAGGTATGTGTGAGTGAGTGTTTGTGTGTTCTTCTATAGGCTGTGCATTGATTCACAGTGAGCTCTGTGTGTATGGTGGTATAGGCGGTGCATTGAATCACAGTGATGGTTGTTTTTCTGTGTGTATGCTGCAGTAGGCTGTGAATTGAGTCACAGAAGGTGGGTCTTTGTGTGTGTATGTGCAGGTACAAGCTGCAGTTCGAGTCACAGTGATGGGTGTCTCTGTGTGATGTTATAGGCTGTGCATTGAATCACAGCGAGCCGTATTAGTGTGTGTACGTGTATTTGTGTATGCGTGTGTGTGTGTGATGGTACAGGCTGAACATTGAGTCACTGAGGTGTGCATGTGTGTATGTGGTGTTACAGACTGTTCGTTAGGTCAAACTGAGCAATATGTGTGTGTAGGGGTGTGTGTGTACAGTTATTTGCTGTGCACTGAGTCACAGTGAACCATGTGTGTGTGGGGAGCTGGTATAGTCAGAGCACTGAGTCACAGTTGAATGTGTGGGAGTTGTTTGTGTATGTGTGTGTGTATTTGCTGGTGTAGACTGTGCATTGAGTCACAGTGAGTAGTGCGGTGTGTGTGTGCTGTGATGGTGTGGACTGTGGTTTTATCCACTTTGACCTGAACGGCTGTGTGTGTTTGTGTGTGTGTGTGTGCTGGCACTAGATGACAGTTGAGACAGAGTGGGCTGTGTGTCTGTGTGTGCGCTGGTATAGACTCTGTATTGAGTCACTGTGAGCTGTGTGTGTATGTGTGTGCTCGTATAGGCTGTGCATTGAGTCACAGTGAGGTGTTTGTGTGTGTGTGTGCTGGTACAGGAAGCGTTTTGAGTCACAGTCTCGTGTGTGTGTGTGTGCATGTGAGTTTGTGTGCTGGTATGGGCTTTATTGTGCTGGTATGGGCTTTATTGACTCATGGGTGTGTGTGTGAGTGTGGGTGATACAGACTGCATTGAGTCACAGTGCGCTGTGTGTGTGTGTGCTGGTATAGGCGATTTATTGAGTACCAGTGAGCCATGTGTGAGTGCGTGTTGGTGTGTGTGTGTGTGTACTGGTATAGGCTGTGCATTGAGTCACAGTGAGGCCTGCATCTGTGCATGTCTGTGTTTGTGTGTGTGTGTTTGCTGGTATAGGCTGAGCTTTGAATCACTCTGAGGTGTGTGTGCATGTGCTGGTAAAATTGTGCCTTGATTCACTGTGCCATGTGAGTGTGTGTGCATGCTGGTATAGGTTGTGCATTGAGTCAGAGTGGGAGGTGTGTGTGTCTGTGTGTTCTGGTATAGGCTGACAATTGAGACACACTGAGGTCTGTGTGCACATGTGTGTATATGTGTGCTGGTACAGCCTGCTCATTGAGTCATATTGAGTTTTGTGTGTGTGTGTGTGCAGGTAGAGGCAGCACATTGAGTCACAGTGAGGTGTATGTGTGTGATGTTATATGCTATGCACTGATTCATAGGGAGGTTTGTGTCTGTGTGTGTGCACTTTCTAGTTTAGGATTTGCATTGAATCACACTGAGCTGTGTTTTTGAGTGTCAGTATGTGTGCGTGTGTGGAGGTATGGGCTGTGGATTGACTCACATTTTGCCGTATGTGCTTCTCTGTGTGTGTATGTCTGCTAGCATATCGTGTCCACTGAGTCACAGGGAGCCATGTGTGTGTGTGTGTGTGTCCTGGTACAGAGTGTGCATTGATTCACAGTCAGCCATGTGTGTGTGTGTGTGAGTGCACTGGTATAGGATGGGCAGTGAGTCAGAGTGATGTGTGTGTGTGTCTGCATGTTCTGATATAGGCTGACCATTGTGTAACATTGAGGGTGTGTGTGTGTGTGTGCTGGTATAGGCTGCATATTTTGTCACAGTGAGCTGTGTGTGTGTGTATGTGTAGGTACAGGCTGTGCATTGAGTCACAGTGTGGGGTGTGTGTGTGATGTTATATTCTGTGCTCTAGGACAGAGTGAGCCGTGTGTGTGTGCTGGTATAATCTGAACATTGAGTCACAGTGTGGTGTGGTGTGTGTGCCTTTGCTGGTATGGACTGTGCATTGAATCCCAGCCCTGTGTTAGTGTTTGTGTATTTGGTGCTGTAGAGTCTGCATGAGTCACAGTAAGATGTGTGTGTGTGTACTGCTATAGGCTGTACACTGAGCCATATTAAGGTGTGTTTCTGTGTGTGTGTGTGCGGGTATAGGCTATGCATTGACTCACATTGAGCCATGTGTTTGTATGTGCTACTATACGCTATTCATTGAGTCTCAGTGAGCCATTGTTGTGTGTGTCTGTTTACTTGTATGGGCTTGGCATTGAGTCACAGAGAGGTGTTTGTGTGTGTTTGTGTGTCTGTGTGGTGGTATAAACTGCATTGAGTCACACGGCGGTGTGTGTGAGAGTGTGTGTGTGTGCAGGTACAGGCTGGTATTGAACCACAGTGAGCCGTCTGTGTGTGTGCTGGAATAGGCAGAGCATTGAGTCTCAGGTGTGTGTATGTGTGTGTGTATGGTCTCTGCATTGATTCACTAAGGTGTGTTGTGTGTGTATGTACATGGAGCTGAAGACTGTACACTGATTCACAGTGAGCTGTGTGTGTATGTGTGTGTGTGTGTGTGATGGTATGGGCTTTGCATTGAGTCACTGAGGTGTGTGTCTGTGTGTGTATACCTGGAACTACAGACTGTGCACTGATTCACAATGAGCCATGTGTGAATGTGTGTATGTGATAGTATAGGGTGTTCATAGAGTCACAATGAGCCGTGCATATGTGTCTTTGCATGGGTGTTGTGGTATAGGCTGTGCATTGTGTCACAGTGACTGTGCGTGTGTGTGTGTGTGTGTTTGTGATGGTATAGTACATGCATTGTATCAGAGAGAGCCATGCATGCGTCTCTGTGTGTGTGTGCTGGCATAGGCATTACATTGTGTCACAGTGAGCCATGTGTTTGTATGCTGGTGGAGACTCTGCATTGAGTCACAGTAAGACTTGTGTGTGTGCCAGTACAGGCTGTGCAAGGAGTCAGTGAGTCATATATGTGTGTGTGTGTGTGTGTGTGTGTGTGCTGATATATGAAGTGCATTGAGTCCAAGTGAATCATGTATGTTTGTGTGTGTTTGTGGGTGCTGCTATAGGTGGTTCACTGAGTCACAGTCAGGTATGTGTGAGTGTTTGTGTGTTCTTGTATAGGCTGTGCATTGATTCACAGTGAGGCATGTGTGTAAGCTGGTACACGAGGTGCATTGAGTCACAGTGATGGTTGTGTTTGTGTGTGTGTGTGTGCTGCAGTAGGCTGTGTATTGAGTCACAGAAAGTGTGTCTTTGTGTGTGTATGTGCATGTACAGGCTGCGGTTTGAGTCACAGTGATGGGTGTCTCTGTGTGGTGTTATAGGCTGTGCATTGAATCACAGCCCTGTGTTAGTGTTGTGTATTTGGTGCTGTAGAGTCTGCATGAGTCACAGTAAGGTGTGTGTGTGTGCTGCTATATGCTGAGAATTGAGTCACACCTAGGTGAGTGTATGTGTATGTGTATGCTGATATGGGATTTGCATTGAATCACTGAACGGTGTGTGTTTGTGTGTGTGTGTACTGCTATAGTCTGTACACTGAGACATGTTAAGGTGTGTTTCTGTGTGTTTGTGTGCGGGTATAGGCTATGCATTGACTCACATTGAGCCATGTGTTTGTATGTGCTAGTATACACTGTTCATTGAGTCTCAGTGAGCCTTTGTTTTGTGTGTCTGTTTACTTGTATGGGCTTGGCATTGATTCTCAGACAGGTGTGTGTGTGTGTCTGTGTGTCTGTGTGGTGGTATCATCTGCATTGAGTCACACGGCGGTGTGTGTGAGAGTGTGTGTGTGTGCAGGTACAGGCTGGTATTGAATGACAGTGAGCCGTGTGTGTGCCTGTGTGTGTGTGTGTGCTGGAATAGGCAGAGCATTGAGTCTCAGGTGTGTGTATGTGTGTGTGTATGCTGGTATGGTCTCTGCATTGATTCACTAAGGTGTGTTGTGTGTGTATGTACATGGAGCTGAAGACTGTACACTGATTCACAGTGAGCTGTGTGTGTATGTGTGTGTGTGATGGTATGGGCTTTGCATTGAGTCACTGAGGTGTGTGTCTGTGTGTGTATACCTGGAACTACAGACTGTGCACTGATTCACAATGAGCCATGTGTGAATGTGTGTATGTGATAGTATAGGGTGTTCATAGAGTCACAAAGAGCCGAGCATATGTGTCTTTGCATGGGTGTTGTGGTATAGGGTCTGCGTTGTGTCACAGTGACTGTGCGTGTGTGTGTGTTTGTGATGGTATAGTACGTGCATTGAATCAGAGAGAGCCATGCATGTGTCTCTGTGTGTGTGTGCTGGCATAGGCATTATATTGAGTCACAGTGAGCCATGTGTTTGTATGCTGGTGTAGACTCTGCATTGAGTCACAGTAAGCCTTGTGTGTGTGCCAGTACAGGCTGTGCATTGAGTCAGTGAGTCATATGTGTGTGTGTGTTTGTGTGTGTGTGTGCTGGTTTAGGCAGTGCATTGAGTCCAATGAGCAGTGTATGTTTGTGTGTGTGTGTGTGTGTGTGCTGCTATAGGTGGTTCACTGAGTCACAGTCAGGTATGTGTGAGTGAGTGTTTGTGTGTTCTTCTATAGGCTGTGCATTGATTCACAGTGAGCTCTGTGTGTATGGTGGTATAGGCGGTGCATTGAATCACAGTGATGGTTGTTTTTCTGTGTGTATGCTGCAGTAGGCTGTGAATTGAGTCACAGAAGGTGGGTCTTTGTGTGTGTATGTGCAGGTACAAGCTGCAGTTCGAGTCACAGTGATGGGTGTCTCTGTGTGATGTTATAGGCTGTGCATTGAATCACAGCGAGCCGTATTAGTGTGTGTACGTGTATTTGTGTATGCGTGTGTGTGTGTGATGGTACAGGCTGAACATTGAGTCACTGAGGTGTGCATGTGTGTATGTGGTGTTACAGACTGTTCGTTAGGTCAAACTGAGCAATATGTGTGTGTAGGGGTGTGTGTGTACAGTTATTTGCTGTGCACTGAGTCACAGTGAACCATGTGTGTGTGGGGAGCTGGTATAGTCAGAGCACTGAGTCACAGTTGAATGTGTGGGAGTTGTTTGTGTATGTGTGTGTGTATTTGCTGGTGTAGACTGTGCATTGAGTCACAGTGAGTAGTGCGGTGTGTGTGTGCTGTGATGGTGTGGACTGTGGTTTTATCCACTTTGACCTGAACGGCTGTGTGTGTTTGTGTGTGTGTGTGTGCTGGCACTAGATGACAATTGAGACAGAGTGGGCTGTGTGTCTGTGTGTGCGCTGGTATAGACTCTGTATTGAGTCACTGTGAGCTGTGTGTGTATGTGTGTGCTCGTATAGGCTGTGCATTGAGTCACAGTGAGGTGTTTGTGTGTGTGTGTGCTGGTACAGGAAGCGTTTTGAGTCACAGTCTCGTGTGTGTGTGTGTGCATGTGAGTTTGTGTGCTGGTATGGGCTTTATTGTGCTGGTATGGGCTTTATTGACTCATGGGTGTGTGTGTGAGTGTGGGTGATACAGACTGCATTGAGTCACAGTGCGCTGTGTGTGTGTGTGCTGGTATAGGCGATTTATTGAGTACCAGTGAGCCATGTGTGAGTGCGTGTTGGTGTGTGTGTGTGTGTACTGGTGTAGGCTGTGCATTGAGTCACAGTGAGGCCTGCATCTGTGCATGTCTGTGTTTGTGTGTGTGTGTTTGCTGGTATAGGCTGAGCTTTGAATCACTCTGAGGTGTGTGTGCATGTGCTGGTAAAATTGTGCCTTGATTCACTGTGCCATGTGAGTGTGTGTGCATGCTGGTATAGGTTGTGCATTGAGTCAGAGTGGGAGGTGTGTGTGTCTGTGTGTTCTGGTATAGGCTGACAATTGAGACACACTGAGGTCTGTGTGCACATGTGTGTATATGTGTGCTGGTACAGCCTGCTCATTGAGTCATATTGAGTTTTGTGTGTGTGTGTGTGCAGGTAGAGGCAGCACATTGAGTCACAGTGAGGTGTATGTGTGTGATGTTATATGCTATGCACTGATTCATAGGGAGGTTTGTGTCTGTGTGTGTGCACTTTCTAGTTTAGGATTTGCATTGAATCACACTGAGCTGTGTTTTTGAGTGTCAGTATGTGTGCGTGTGTGGAGGTATGGGCTGTGGATTGACTCACATTTTGCCGTATGTGCTTCTCTGTGTGTGTATGTCTGCTAGCATATCCTGTGCACTGAGTCACAGGGAGCCGTGTGTGTGTGTGTGTCCTGGGACAGAATGTGCATTGATTCACAGTCAGCCATGTGTGTGTGTGTGTGTGAGTGCACTGGTATAGGATGTGCAGTGAGTCAGAGTGATGTGTGTGTGTGTCTGCATGTTCTGATATAGGCTGACCATTGTGTAACATTGAGGGTGTGTGTGTGTGTGTGCTGGTATAGGCTGCATATTTTGTCACAGTGAGCTGTGTGTGTGTGTATGTGTAGGTACAGGCTGTGCATTGAGTCACAGTGTGGGGTGTGTGTGTGATGTTATATTCTGTGCACTAGGACAGAGTGAGCCGTGTGTGTGTGCTGGTATAATCTGAACATTGAGTCACAGTGTGGTGTGGTGTGTGTGCCTTTGCTGGTATGGACTGTGCATTGAATCCCAGCCCTGTGTTAGTGTTTGTGTATTTGGTGCTGTAGAGTCTGCATGAGTCACAGTAAGATGTGTGTGTGTGTACTGCTATAGGCTGTACACTGAGCCATATTAAGGTGTGTTTCTGTGTGTGTGTGTGCGGGTATAGGCTATGCATTGACTCACATTGAGCCATGTGTTTGTATGTGCTAGTATACACTGTTCATTGAGTCTCAGTGAGCCATTGTTGTGTGTGTCTGTTTACTTGTATGGGCTTGGCATTGAGTCACAGAGAGGTGTTTGTGTGTGTTTGTGTGTCTGTGTGGTGGTATAAACTGCATTGAGTCACACGGTGGTGTGTGTGAGAGTGTGTGTGTGTGCAGGTACAGGCTGGTATTGAACCACAGTGAGCCGTGTGTGTGTGTGCTGGAATAGGCAGAGCATTGAGTCTCCGGGGTGTGTATGTGTGTGTGTATGCTGGTATGGTCTCTGCATTGATTCACTAAGGTGTGTTGTGTGTGTATGTACATGGAGCTGAAGACTGTACACTGATTCACAGTGAGCTGTGTGTGTATGTGTGTGTGTGTGTGATGGTATGGGCTTTGCATTGAGTCACTGAGGTGTGTGTCTGTGTGTGTATACCTGGAACTACAGACTGTGCACTGATTCACAATGAGCCATGTGTGAATGTGTGTATGTGATAGTATAGGGTGTGCATAGAGTCACAATGAGCCGTGCATATGTGTCTTTGCATGGGTGTTGTGGTATAGGGTCTGCGTTGTGTCACAGTGACTGTGCGTGTGTGTGTGTTTGTGATGGTATAGTACGTGCATTGAATCAGAGAGAGCCATGCATGTGTCTCTGTGTGTGTGTGCTGGCATAGGCATTACATTGAGTCACAGTGAGCCATGTGTTTGTATGCTGGTGTAGACTCTGCATTGAGTCACAGTAAGCCTTGTGTGTGTGCCAGTACAGGCTGTGCATTGAGTCAGTGAGTCATATGTGTGTGTGTGTTTGTGTGTGTGTGTGCTGGTTTAGGCAGTGCATTGAGTCCAATGAGCAGTGTATGTTTGTGTGTGTGTGTGTGTGCTGCTATAGGTGGTTCACTGAGTCACAGTCAGGTATGTGTGAGTGAGTGTTTGTGTGTTCTTCTATAGGCTGTGCATTGATTCACAGTGAGCTCTGTGTGTATGGTGGTATAGGCGGTGCATTGAATCACAGTGATGGTTGTTTTTCTGTGTGTATGCTGCAGTAGGCTGTGAATTGAGTCACAGAAGGTGGGTCTTTGTGTGTGTATGTGCAGGTACAAGCTGCAGTTCGAGTCACAGTGATGGGTGTCTCTGTGTGATGTTATAGGCTGTGCATTGAATCACAGCGAGCCGTATTAGTGTGTGTACGTGTATTTGTGTATGCGTGTGTGTGTGTGATGGTACAGGCTGAACATTGAGTCACTGAGGTGTGCATGTGTGTATGTGGTGTTACAGACTGTTCGTTAGGTCAAACTGAGCAATATGTGTGTGTAGGGGTGTGTGTGTACAGTTATTTGCTGTGCACTGAGTCACAGTGAACCATGTGTGTGTGGGGAGCTGGTATAGTCAGAGCACTGAGTCACAGTTGAATGTGTGGGAGTTGTTTGTGTATGTGTGTGTGTATTTGCTGGTGTAGACTGTGCATTGAGTCACAGTGAGTAGTGCGGTGTGTGTGTGCTGTGATGGTGTGGACTGTGGTTTTATCCACTTTGACCTGAACGGCTGTGTGTGTTTGTGTGTTTGTGTGTGTGTGTGTGCTGGCACTAGATGACAGTTGAGACAGAGTGGGCTGTGTGTCTGTGTGTGCGCTGGTATAGACTCTGTATTGAGTCACTGTGAGCTGTGTGTGTATGTGTGTGCTCGTATAGGCTGTGCATTGAGTCACAGTGAGGTGTTTGTGTGTGTGTGTGCTGGTACAGGAAGCGTTTTGAGTCACAGTCTCGTGTGTGTGTGTGTGCATGTGAGTTTGTGTGCTGGTATGGGCTTTATTGTGCTGGTATGGGCTTTATTGACTCATGGGTGTGTGTGTGAGTGTGGGTGATACAGACTGCATTGAGTCACAGTGCGCTGTGTGTGTGTGTGCTGGTATAGGCGATTTATTGAGTACCAGTGAGCCATGTGTGAGTGCGTGTTGGTGTGTGTGTGTGTGTACTGGTATAGGCTGTGCATTGAGTCACAGTGAGGCCTGCATCTGTGCATGTCTGTGTTTGTGTGTGTGTGTTTGCTGGTATAGGCTGAGCTTTGAATCACTCTGAGGTGTGTGTGCATGTGCTGGTAAAATTGTGCCTTGATTCACTGTGCCATGTGAGTGTGTGTGCACGCTGGTATAGGTTGTGCATTGAGTCAGAGTGGGAGGTGTGTGTGTCTGTGTGTTCTGGTATAGGCTGACAATTGAGGCACACTGAGGTCTGTGTGCACATGTGTGTATATGTGTGCTGGTACAGTCTGCTCATTGAGTCATATTGAGTTTTTTGTGTGTGTGTGTGCAGGTAGAGGCAGCACATTGAGTCACAGTGAGGTGTATGTGTGTGATGTTATATGCTATGCACTGATTCATAGGGAGGTTTGTGTCTGTGTGTGTGCACTTTCTAGTTTAGGATTTGCATTGAATCACACTGAGCTGTGTTTTTGAGTGTCAGTATGTGTGCGTGTGTGGAGGTATGGGCTGTGGATTGACTCACATTTTGCCGTATGTGCTTCTCTGTGTGTGTATGTCTGCTAGCATATCCTGTGCACTAAGTCACAGGGAGCCATGTGTGTGTGTGTGTGTGTGTCCTGGTACAGAGTGTGCATTGATTCACATTCAGCCGTGTGTGTGTGTGTGAGTGCACTGGTATAGGATGTGCAGTGAGTCAGAGTGATGTGTGTGTGTGTCTGCATGTTCTGATATAGGCTGACCATTGTGTAACATTGAGGGTGTGTGTGTGTGTGTGCTGGTATAGGCTGCATATTTTGTCACAGTGAGCTGTGTGTGTGTGTATGTGTAGGTACAGGCTGTGCATTGAGTCACAGTGTGGGGTGTGTGTGTGATGTTATATTCTGTGCACTAGGACAGAGTGAGCCGTGTGTGTGTGCTGGTATAATCTGAACATTGAGTCACAGTGTGGTGTGGTGTGTGTGCCTTTGCTGGTATGGACTGTGCATTGAATCCCAGCCCTGTGTTAGTGTTTGTGTATTTGGTGCTGTAGAGTCTGCATGAGTCACAGTAGATATGTGTGTGTATACTGCTATAGGCTGTACACTGAGCCATATTAAGGTGTGTTTCTGTGTGTGTGTGTGCGGGTATAGGCTATGCATTGACTCACATTGAGCCATGTGTTTGTATGTGCTACTATACGCTATTCATTGAGTCTCAGTGAGCCATTGTTGTGTGTGTCTGTTTACTTGTATGGGCTTGGCATTGAGTCACAGAGAGGTGTTTGTGTGTGTTTGTGTGTCTGTGTGGTGGTATAAACTGCATTGAGTCACACGGCGGTGTGTGTGAGAGTGTGTGTGTGTGCAGCTACAGGCTGGTATTGAACCACAGTGAGCCGTGTGTGTGTGTGCTGGAATAGGCAGAGCATTGAGTCTCAGGTGTGTGTATGTGTGTGTGTATGCTGGTATGGTCTCTGCATTGATTCACTAAGGTGTGTTGTGTGTGTATGTACATGGAGCTGAAGACTGTACACTGATTCACAGTGAGCTGTGTGTGTATGTGTGTGTGTGTGTGATGGTATGGGCTTTGCATTGAGTCACTGAGGTGTGTGTCTGTGTGTGTATACCTGGAACTACAGACTGTGCACTGATTCACAATGAGCCATGTGTGAATGTGTGTATGTGATAGTATAGGGTGTGCATAGAGTCACAATGAGCCGTGCATATGTGTCTTTGCATGGGTGTTGTGGTATAGGGTCTGCGTTGTGTCACAGTGACTGTGCGTGTGTGTGTGTTTGTGATGGTATAGTACGTGCATTGAATCAGAGAGAGCCATGCATGTGTCTCTGTGTGTGTGTGCTGGCATAGGCATTACATTGAGTCACAGTGAGCCATGTGTTTGTATGCTGGTGTAGACTCTGCATTGAGTCACAGTAAGCCTTGTGTGTGTGCCAGTACAGGCTGTGCATTGAGTCAGTGAGTCATATGTGTGTGTGTGTTTGTGTGTGTGTGTGCTGGTTTAGGCAGTGCATTGAGTCCAATGAGCAGTGTATGTTTGTGTGTGTGTGTGTGTGCTGCTATAGGTGGTTCACTGAGTCACAGTCAGGTATGTGTGAGTGAGTGTTTGTGTGTTCTTCTATAGGCTGTGCATTGATTCACAGTGAGCTCTGTGTGTATGGTGGTATAGGCGGTGCATTGAATCACAGTGATGGTTGTTTTTCTGTGTGTATGCTGCAGTAGGCTGTGAATTGAGTCACAGAAGGTGGGTCTTTGTGTGTGTATGTGCAGGTACAAGCTGCAGTTCGAGTCACAGTGATGGGTGTCTCTGTGTGATGTTATAGGCTGTGCATTGAATCACAGCGAGCCGTATTAGTGTGTGTACGTGTATTTGTGTATGCGTGTGTGTGTGTGATGGTACAGGCTGAACATTGAGTCACTGAGGTGTGCATGTGTGTATGTGGTGTTACAGACTGTTCGTTAGGTCAAACTGAGCAATATGTGTGTGTAGGGGTGTGTGTGTACAGTTATTTGCTGTGCACTGAGTCACAGTGAACCATGTGTGTGTGGGGAGCTGGTATAGTCAGAGCACTGAGTCACAGTTGAATGTGTGGGAGTTGTTTGTGTATGTGTGTGTGTATTTGCTGGTGTAGACTGTGCATTGAGTCACAGTGAGTAGTGCGGTGTGTGTGTGCTGTGATGGTGTGGACTGTGGTTTTATCCACTTTGACCTGAACGGCTGTGTGTGTTTGTGTGTTTGTGTGTGTGTGTGTGCTGGCACTAGATGACAGTTGAGACAGAGTGGGCTGTGTGTCTGTGTGTGCGCTGGTATAGACTCTGTATTGAGTCACTGTGAGCTGTGTGTGTATGTGTGTGCTCGTATAGGCTGTGCATTGAGTCACAGTGAGGTGTTTGTGTGTGTGTGTGCTGGTACAGGAAGCGTTTTGAGTCACAGTCTCGTGTGTGTGTGTGTGCATGTGAGTTTGTGTGCTGGTATGGGCTTTATTGTGCTGGTATGGGCTTTATTGACTCATGGGTGTGTGTGTGAGTGTGGGTGATACAGACTGCATTGAGTCACAGTGCGCTGTGTGTGTGTGTGCTGGTATAGGCGATTTATTGAGTACCAGTGAGCCATGTGTGAGTGCGTGTTGGTGTGTGTGTGTGTGTACTGGTATAGGCTGTGCATTGAGTCACAGTGAGGCCTGCATCTGTGCATGTCTGTGTTTGTGTGTGTGTGTTTGCTGGTATAGGCTGAGCTTTGAATCACTCTGAGGTGTGTGTGCATGTGCTGGTAAAATTGTGCCTTGATTCACTGTGCCATGTGAGTGTGTGTGCACGCTGGTATAGGTTGTGCATTGAGTCAGAGTGGGAGGTGTGTGTGTCTGTGTGTTCTGGTATAGGCTGACAATTGAGGCACACTGAGGTCTGTGTGCACATGTGTGTATATGTGTGCTGGTACAGTCTGCTCATTGAGTCATATTGAGTTTTTTGTGTGTGTGTGTGCAGGTAGAGGCAGCACATTGAGTCACAGTGAGGTGTATGTGTGTGATGTTATATGCTATGCACTGATTCATAGGGAGGTTTGTGTCTGTGTGTGTGCACTTTCTAGTTTAGGATTTGCATTGAATCACACTGAGCTGTGTTTTTGAGTGTCAGTATGTGTGCGTGTGTGGAGGTATGGGCTGTGGATTGACTCACATTTTGCCGTATGTGCTTCTCTGTGTGTGTATGTCTGCTAGCATATCCTGTGCACTAAGTCACAGGGAGCCATGTGTGTGTGTGTGTGTGTGTCCTGGTACAGAGTGTGCATTGATTCACAGTCAGCCATGTGTGTGTGTGTGTGAGTGCACTGGTATAAGATGTGCAGTGAGTCAGAGTGCTGTGTGTGTGTGTCTGCATGTTCTGATATAGGCTGACCATTGTGTAACATTGAGGGTGTGTGTGTGTGTGTGCTGGTATAGGCTGCATATTTTGTCACAGTGAGCTGTGTGTGTGTGTATGTGTAGGTACAGGCTGTGCATTGAGTCACAGTGTGGGGTGTGTGTGTGATGTTATATTCTGTGCACTAGGACAGAGTGAGCCGTGTGTGTGTGCTGGTATAATCTGAACATTGAGTCACAGTGTGGTGTGGTGTGTGTGCCTTTGCTGGTATGGACTGTGCATTGCATCCCAGCCCTGTGTTAGTGTTTGTGTATTTGGTGCTGTAGAGTCTGCATAAGTCACAGTAAGATGTGTGTGTGTGTACTGCTATAGGCTGTACACTGAGCCATATTAAGGTGTGTTTCTGTGTGTGTGTGTGCGGGTATAGGCTATACATTGACTCACATTGAGCCTTGTGTTTGTATGTGCTACTATACGCTATTCATTGAGTCTCAGTGAGCCATTGTTGTGTGTGTCTGTTTACTTGTATGGGCTTGGCATTGAGTCACAGAGAGGTGTTTGTGTGTGTTTGTGTGTCTGTGTGGTGGTATAAACTGCATTGAGTCACACGGTGGTGTGTGTGAGAGTGTGTGTGTGTGCAGGTACAGGCTGGTATTGAACCACAGTGAGCCGTGTGTGTGTGTGCTGGAATAGGCAGAGCATTGAGTCTCAGGTGTGTGTATGTGTGTGTGTATGCTGGTATGGTCTCTGCATTGATTCACTAAGGTGTGTTGTGTGTGTATGTACATGGAGCTGAAGACTGTACACTGATTCACAGTGAGCTGTGTGTGTATGTGTGTGTGTGTGATGGTATGGGCTTTGCATTGAGTCACTGAGGTGTGTGTCTGTGTGTGTATACCTGGAACTACAGACTGTGCACTGATTCACAATGAGCCATGTGTGAATGTGTGTATGTGATAGTATAGGGTGTGCATAGAGTCACAAAGAGCCGTGCATATGTGTCTTTGCATGGGTGTTGTGGTATAGGGTCTGCGTTTTGTCACAGTGACTGTGCGTGTGTGTGTGTGTGTGTGTTTGTGATGGTATAGTACATGCATTGTATCAGAGAGAGCCATGCATGCGTCTCTGTGTGTGTGTGCTGGCATAGGCAATACATTGTGTCACAGTGAGCCATGTGTTTGTATGCTGGTGGAGACTCTGCATTGAGTCACAGTAAGACTTGTGTGTGTGCCAGTACAGGCTGTGCAAGGAGTCAGTGAGTCATATATGTGTGTGTGTGTGTGTGTGTGTGCTGATATATGAAGTGCATTGAGTCCAAGTGAATCATGTATGTTTGTGTGTGTTTGTGGGTGCTGCTATAGGTGGTTCACTGAGTCACAGTCAGGTATGTGTGAGTGTTTGTGTGTTCTTGTATAGGCTGTGCATTGATTCACAGTGAGGCATGTGTGTAAGCTGGTACAGGAGGTGCATTGAGTCACAGTGATGGTTGTGTTTGTGTGTGTGTGTGTGCTGCAGTAGGCTGTGTATTGAGTCACAGAAAGTGTGTCTTTGTGTGTGTATGTGCATGTACAGGCTGCGGTTTGAGTCACAGTGATGGGTGTCTCTGTGTGGTGTTATAGGCTGTGCATTGAATCACAGCCCTGTGTTAGTGTTGTGTATTTGGTGCTGTAGAGTCTGCATGAGTCACAGTAAGGTGTGTGTGTGTGCTGCTATATGCTGAGAATTGAGTCACACCTAGGTGAGTGTATGTGTATGTGTATGCTGATATGGGATTTGCATTGAATCACTGAGCGGTGTGTGTTTGTGTGTGTGTGTACTGCTATAGTCTGTACACTGAGCCATGTTAAGGTGTGTTTCTGTGTGTGTGTGTGCGGGTATAGGCTATGCATTGACTCACATTGAGCCATGTGTTTGTATGTGCTAGTATACACTGTTCATTGAGTCTCAGTGAGCCTTTGTTTTGTGTGTCTGTTTACTTGTATGGGCTTGGCATTGAGTCTCAGACAGGTGTGTGTGTGTGTCTGTGTGTCTGTGTGGTGGTATCATCTGCATTGAGTCACACGGCGGTGTGTGTGAGAGTGTGTGTGTGTGCAGGTACAGGCTGGTATTGAATGACAGTGAGCCGTGTGTGTGCCTGTGTGTGTGTGTGTGCTGGAATAGGCAGAGCATTGAGTCTCAGGTGTGTGTATGTGTGTGTGTATGCTGGTATGGTCTCTGCATTGATTCACTAAGGTGTGTTGTGTGTGTATGTACATGGAGCTGAAGACTGTACACTGATTCACAGTGAGCTGTGTGTGTATGTGTGTGTGTGATGGTATGGGCTTTGCATTGAGTCACTGAGGTGTGTGTCTGTGTGTGTATACCTGGAACTACAGACTGTGCACTGATTCACAATGAGCCATGTGTGAATGTGTGTATGTGATAGTATAGGGTGTTCATAGAGTCACAAAGAGCCGAGCATATGTGTCTTTGCATGGGTGTTGTGGTATAGGGTCTGCGTTGTGTCACAGTGACTGTGCGTGTGTGTGTGTTTGTGATGGTATAGTACGTGCATTGAATCAGAGAGAGCCATGCATGTGTCTCTGTGTGTGTGTGCTGGCATAGGCATTATATTGAGTCACAGTGAGCCATGTGTTTGTATGCTGGTGTAGACTCTGCATTGAGTCACAGTAAGCCTTGTGTGTGTGCCAGTACAGGCTGTGCATTGAGTCAGTGAGTCATATGTGTGTGTGTGTTTGTGTGTGTGTGTGCTGGTTTAGGCAGTGCATTGAGTCCAATGAGCAGTGTATGTTTGTGTGTGTGTGTGTGTGTGTGCTGCTATAGGTGGTTCACTGAGTCACAGTCAGGTATGTGTGAGTGAGTGTTTGTGTGTTCTTCTATAGGCTGTGCATTGATTCACAGTGAGCTCTGTGTGTATGGTGGTATAGGCGGTGCATTGAATCACAGTGATGGTTGTTTTTCTGTGTGTATGCTGCAGTAGGCTGTGAATTGAGTCACAGAAGGTGGGTCTTTGTGTGTGTATGTGCAGGTACAAGCTGCAGTTCGAGTCACAGTGATGGGTGTCTCTGTGTGATGTTATAGGCTGTGCATTGAATCACAGCGAGCCGTATTAGTGTGTGTACGTGTATTTGTGTATGCGTGTGTGTGTGTGATGGTACAGGCTGAACATTGAGTCACTGAGGTGTGCATGTGTGTATGTGGTGTTACAGACTGTTCGTTAGGTCAAACTGAGCAATATGTGTGTGTAGGGGTGTGTGTGTACAGTTATTTGCTGTGCACTGAGTCACAGTGAACCATGTGTGTGTGGGGAGCTGGTATAGTCAGAGCACTGAGTCACAGTTGAATGTGTGGGAGTTGTTTGTGTATGTGTGTGTGTATTTGCTGGTGTAGACTGTGCATTGAGTCACAGTGAGTAGTGCGGTGTGTGTGTGCTGTGATGGTGTGGACTGTGGTTTTATCCACTTTGACCTGAACGGCTGTGTGTGTTTGTGTGTGTGTGTGTGCTGGCACTAGATGACAATTGAGACAGAGTGGGCTGTGTGTCTGTGTGTGCGCTGGTATAGACTCTGTATTGAGTCACTGTGAGCTGTGTGTGTATGTGTGTGCTCGTATAGGCTGTGCATTGAGTCACAGTGAGGTGTTTGTGTGTGTGTGTGCTGGTACAGGAAGCGTTTTGAGTCACAGTCTCGTGTGTGTGTGTGTGCATGTGAGTTTGTGTGCTGGTATGGGCTTTATTGTGCTGGTATGGGCTTTATTGACTCATGGGTGTGTGTGTGAGTGTGGGTGATACAGACTGCATTGAGTCACAGTGCGCTGTGTGTGTGTGTGCTGGTATAGGCGATTTATTGAGTACCAGTGAGCCATGTGTGAGTGCGTGTTGGTGTGTGTGTGTGTGTACTGGTGTAGGCTGTGCATTGAGTCACAGTGAGGCCTGCATCTGTGCATGTCTGTGTTTGTGTGTGTGTGTTTGCTGGTATAGGCTGAGCTTTGAATCACTCTGAGGTGTGTGTGCATGTGCTGGTAAAATTGTGCCTTGATTCACTGTGCCATGTGAGTGTGTGTGCATGCTGGTATAGGTTGTGCATTGAGTCAGAGTGGGAGGTGTGTGTGTCTGTGTGTTCTGGTATAGGCTGACAATTGAGACACACTGAGGTCTGTGTGCACATGTGTGTATATGTGTGCTGGTACAGCCTGCTCATTGAGTCATATTGAGTTTTGTGTGTGTGTGTGTGCAGGTAGAGGCAGCACATTGAGTCACAGTGAGGTGTATGTGTGTGATGTTATATGCTATGCACTGATTCATAGGGAGGTTTGTGTCTGTGTGTGTGCACTTTCTAGTTTAGGATTTGCATTGAATCACACTGAGCTGTGTTTTTGAGTGTCAGTATGTGTGCGTGTGTGGAGGTATGGGCTGTGGATTGACTCACATTTTGCCGTATGTGCTTCTCTGTGTGTGTATGTCTGCTAGCATATCCTGTGCACTGAGTCACAGGGAGCCGTGTGTGTGTGTGTGTCCTGGGACAGAATGTGCATTGATTCACAGTCAGCCATGTGTGTGTGTGTGTGTGAGTGCACTGGTATAGGATGTGCAGTGAGTCAGAGTGATGTGTGTGTGTGTCTGCATGTTCTGATATAGGCTGACCATTGTGTAACATTGAGGGTGTGTGTGTGTGTGTGCTGGTATAGGCTGCATATTTTGTCACAGTGAGCTGTGTGTGTGTGTATGTGTAGGTACAGGCTGTGCATTGAGTCACAGTGTGGGGTGTGTGTGTGATGTTATATTCTGTGCACTAGGACAGAGTGAGCCGTGTGTGTGTGCTGGTATAATCTGAACATTGAGTCACAGTGTGGTGTGGTGTGTGTGCCTTTGCTGGTATGGACTGTGCATTGAATCCCAGCCCTGTGTTAGTGTTTGTGTATTTGGTGCTGTAGAGTCTGCATGAGTCACAGTAAGATGTGTGTGTGTGTACTGCTATAGGCTGTACACTGAGCCATATTAAGGTGTGTTTCTGTGTGTGTGTGTGCGGGTATAGGCTATGCATTGACTCACATTGAGCCATGTGTTTGTATGTGCTAGTATACACTGTTCATTGAGTCTCAGTGAGCCATTGTTGTGTGTGTCTGTTTACTTGTATGGGCTTGGCATTGAGTCACAGAGAGGTGTTTGTGTGTGTTTGTGTGTCTGTGTGGTGGTATAAACTGCATTGAGTCACACGGTGGTGTGTGTGAGAGTGTGTGTGTGTGCAGGTACAGGCTGGTATTGAACCACAGTGAGCCGTGTGTGTGTGTGCTGGAATAGGCAGAGCATTGAGTCTCCGGGGTGTGTATGTGTGTGTGTATGCTGGTATGGTCTCTGCATTGATTCACTAAGGTGTGTTGTGTGTGTATGTACATGGAGCTGAAGACTGTACACTGATTCACAGTGAGCTGTGTGTGTATGTGTGTGTGTGTGTGATGGTATGGGCTTTGCATTGAGTCACTGAGGTGTGTGTCTGTGTGTGTATACCTGGAACTACAGACTGTGCACTGATTCACAATGAGCCATGTGTGAATGTGTGTATGTGATAGTATAGGGTGTGCATAGAGTCACAATGAGCCGTGCATATGTGTCTTTGCATGGGTGTTGTGGTATAGGGTCTGCGTTGTGTCACAGTGACTGTGCGTGTGTGTGTGTTTGTGATGGTATAGTACGTGCATTGAATCAGAGAGAGGCATGCATGTGTCTCTGTGTGTGTGTGCTGGCATAGGCATTACATTGAGTCACAGTGAGCCATGTGTTTGTATGCTGGTGTAGACTCTGCATTGAGTCACAGTAAGCCTTGTGTGTGTGCCAGTACAGGCTGTGCATTGAGTCAGTGAGTCATATGTGTGTGTGTGTTTGTGTGTGTGTGTGCTGGTTTAGGCAGTGCATTGAGTCCAATGAGCAGTGTATGTTTGTGTGTGTGTGTGTGTGCTGCTATAGGTGGTTCACTGAGTCACAGTCAGGTATGTGTGAGTGAGTGTTTGTGTGTTCTTCTATAGGCTGTGCATTGATTCACAGTGAGCTCTGTGTGTATGGTGGTATAGGCGGTGCATTGAATCACAGTGATGGTTGTTTTTCTGTGTGTATGCTGCAGTAGGCTGTGAATTGAGTCACAGAAGGTGGGTCTTTGTGTGTGTATGTGCAGGTACAAGCTGCAGTTCGAGTCACAGTGATGGGTGTCTCTGTGTGATGTTATAGGCTGTGCATTGAATCACAGCGAGCCGTATTAGTGTGTGTACGTGTATTTGTGTATGCGTGTGTGTGTGTGATGGTACAGGCTGAACATTGAGTCACTGAGGTGTGCATGTGTGTATGTGGTGTTACAGACTGTTCGTTAGGTCAAACTGAGCAATATGTGTGTGTAGGGGTGTGTGTGTACAGTTATTTGCTGTGCACTGAGTCACAGTGAACCATGTGTGTGTGGGGAGCTGGTATAGTCAGAGCACTGAGTCACAGTTGAATGTGTGGGAGTTGTTTGTGTATGTGTGTGTGTATTTGCTGGTGTAGACTGTGCATTGAGTCACAGTGAGTAGTGCGGTGTGTGTGTGCTGTGATGGTGTGGACTGTGGTTTTATCCACTTTGACCTGAACGGCTGTGTGTGTTTGTGTGTTTGTGTGTGTGTGTGTGCTGGCACTAGATGACAGTTGAGACAGAGTGGGCTGTGTGTCTGTGTGTGCGCTGGTATAGACTCTGTATTGAGTCACTGTGAGCTGTGTGTGTATGTGTGTGCTCGTATAGGCTGTGCATTGAGTCACAGTGAGGTGTTTGTGTGTGTGTGTGCTGGTACAGGAAGCGTTTTGAGTCACAGTCTCGTGTGTGTGTGTGTGCATGTGAGTTTGTGTGCTGGTATGGGCTTTATTGTGCTGGTATGGGCTTTATTGACTCATGGGTGTGTGTGTGAGTGTGGGTGATACAGACTGCATTGAGTCACAGTGCGCTGTGTGTGTGTGTGCTGGTATAGGCGATTTATTGAGTACCAGTGAGCCATGTGTGAGTGCGTGTTGGTGTGTGTGTGTGTGTACTGGTATAGGCTGTGCATTGAGTCACAGTGAGGCCTGCATCTGTGCATGTCTGTGTTTGTGTGTGTGTGTTTGCTGGTATAGGCTGAGCTTTGAATCACTCTGAGGTGTGTGTGCATGTGCTGGTAAAATTGTGCCTTGATTCACTGTGCCATGTGAGTGTGTGTGCACGCTGGTATAGGTTGTGCATTGAGTCAGAGTGGGAGGTGTGTGTGTCTGTGTGTTCTGGTATAGGCTGACAATTGAGGCACACTGAGGTCTGTGTGCACATGTGTGTATATGTGTGCTGGTACAGTCTGCTCATTGAGTCATATTGAGTTTTTTGTGTGTGTGTGTGCAGGTAGAGGCAGCACATTGAGTCACAGTGAGGTGTATGTGTGTGATGTTATATGCTATGCACTGATTCATAGGGAGGTTTGTGTCTGTGTGTGTGCACTTTCTAGTTTAGGATTTGCATTGAATCACACTGAGCTGTGTTTTTGAGTGTCAGTATGTGTGCGTGTGTGGAGGTATGGGCTGTGGATTGACTCACATTTTGCCGTATGTGCTTCTCTGTGTGTGTATGTCTGCTAGCATATCCTGTGCACTAAGTCACAGGGAGCCATGTGTGTGTGTGTGTGTGTGTCCTGGTACAGAGTGTGCATTGATTCACATTCAGCCGTGTGTGTGTGTGTGAGTGCACTGGTATAGGATGTGCAGTGAGTCAGAGTGATGTGTGTGTGTGTCTGCATGTTCTGATATAGGCTGACCATTGTGTAACATTGAGGGTGTGTGTGTGTGTGTGCTGGTATAGGCTGCATATTTTGTCACAGTGAGCTGTGTGTGTGTGTATGTGTAGGTACAGGCTGTGCATTGAGTCACAGTGTGGGGTGTGTGTGTGATGTTATATTCTGTGCACTAGGACAGAGTGAGCCGTGTGTGTGTGCTGGTATAATCTGAACATTGAGTCACAGTGTGGTGTGGTGTGTGTGCCTTTGCTGGTATGGACTGTGCATTGAATCCCAGCCCTGTGTTAGTGTTTGTGTATTTGGTGCTGTAGAGTCTGCATGAGTCACAGTAGATATGTGTGTGTATACTGCTATAGGCTGTACACTGAGCCATATTAAGGTGTGTTTCTGTGTGTGTGTGTGCGGGTATAGGCTATGCATTGACTCACATTGAGCCATGTGTTTGTATGTGCTACTATACGCTATTCATTGAGTCTCAGTGAGCCATTGTTGTGTGTGTCTGTTTACTTGTATGGGCTTGGCATTGAGTCACAGAGAGGTGTTTGTGTGTGTTTGTGTGTCTGTGTGGTGGTATAAACTGCATTGAGTCACACGGCGGTGTGTGTGAGAGTGTGTGTGTGTGCAGCTACAGGCTGGTATTGAACCACAGTGAGCCGTGTGTGTGTGTGCTGGAATAGGCAGAGCATTGAGTCTCAGGTGTGTGTATGTGTGTGTGTATGCTGGTATGGTCTCTGCATTGATTCACTAAGGTGTGTTGTGTGTGTATGTACATGGAGCTGAAGACTGTACACTGATTCACAGTGAGCTGTGTGTGTATGTGTGTGTGTGTGTGATGGTATGGGCTTTGCATTGAGTCACTGAGGTGTGTGTCTGTGTGTGTATACCTGGAACTACAGACTGTGCACTGATTCACAATGAGCCATGTGTGAATGTGTGTATGTGATAGTATAGGGTGTGCATAGAGTCACAATGAGCCGTGCATATGTGTCTTTGCATGGGTGTTGTGGTATAGGGTCTGCGTTGTGTCACAGTGACTGTGCGTGTGTGTGTGTTTGTGATGGTATAGTACGTGCATTGAATCAGAGAGAGCCATGCATGTGTCTCTGTGTGTGTGTGCTGGCATAGGCATTACATTGAGTCACAGTGAGCCATGTGTTTGTATGCTGGTGTAGACTCTGCATTGAGTCACAGTAAGCCTTGTGTGTGTGCCAGTACAGGCTGTGCATTGAGTCAGTGAGTCATATGTGTGTGTGTGTTTGTGTGTGTGTGTGCTGGTTTAGGCAGTGCATTGAGTCCAATGAGCAGTGTATGTTTGTGTGTGTGTGTGTGTGCTGCTATAGGTGGTTCACTGAGTCACAGTCAGGTATGTGTGAGTGAGTGTTTGTGTGTTCTTCTATAGGCTGTGCATTGATTCACAGTGAGCTCTGTGTGTATGGTGGTATAGGCGGTGCATTGAATCACAGTGATGGTTGTTTTTCTGTGTGTATGCTGCAGTAGGCTGTGAATTGAGTCACAGAAGGTGGGTCTTTGTGTGTGTATGTGCAGGTACAAGCTGCAGTTCGAGTCACAGTGATGGGTGTCTCTGTGTGATGTTATAGGCTGTGCATTGAATCACAGCGAGCCGTATTAGTGTGTGTACGTGTATTTGTGTATGCGTGTGTGTGTGTGATGGTACAGGCTGAACATTGAGTCACTGAGGTGTGCATGTGTGTATGTGGTGTTACAGACTGTTCGTTAGGTCAAACTGAGCAATATGTGTGTGTAGGGGTGTGTGTGTACAGTTATTTGCTGTGCACTGAGTCACAGTGAACCATGTGTGTGTGGGGAGCTGGTATAGTCAGAGCACTGAGTCACAGTTGAATGTGTGGGAGTTGTTTGTGTATGTGTGTGTGTATTTGCTGGTGTAGACTGTGCATTGAGTCACAGTGAGTAGTGCGGTGTGTGTGTGCTGTGATGGTGTGGACTGTGGTTTTATCCACTTTGACCTGAACGGCTGTGTGTGTTTGTGTGTTTGTGTGTGTGTGTGTGCTGGCACTAGATGACAGTTGAGACAGAGTGGGCTGTGTGTCTGTGTGTGCGCTGGTATAGACTCTGTATTGAGTCACTGTGAGCTGTGTGTGTATGTGTGTGCTCGTATAGGCTGTGCATTGAGTCACAGTGAGGTGTTTGTGTGTGTGTGTGCTGGTACAGGAAGCGTTTTGAGTCACAGTCTCGTGTGTGTGTGTGTGCATGTGAGTTTGTGTGCTGGTATGGGCTTTATTGTGCTGGTATGGGCTTTATTGACTCATGGGTGTGTGTGTGAGTGTGGGTGATACAGACTGCATTGAGTCACAGTGCGCTGTGTGTGTGTGTGCTGGTATAGGCGATTTATTGAGTACCAGTGAGCCATGTGTGAGTGCGTGTTGGTGTGTGTGTGTGTGTACTGGTATAGGCTGTGCATTGAGTCACAGTGAGGCCTGCATCTGTGCATGTCTGTGTTTGTGTGTGTGTGTTTGCTGGTATAGGCTGAGCTTTGAATCACTCTGAGGTGTGTGTGCATGTGCTGGTAAAATTGTGCCTTGATTCACTGTGCCATGTGAGTGTGTGTGCACGCTGGTATAGGTTGTGCATTGAGTCAGAGTGGGAGGTGTGTGTGTCTGTGTGTTCTGGTATAGGCTGACAATTGAGGCACACTGAGGTCTGTGTGCACATGTGTGTATATGTGTGCTGGTACAGTCTGCTCATTGAGTCATATTGAGTTTTTTGTGTGTGTGTGTGCAGGTAGAGGCAGCACATTGAGTCACAGTGAGGTGTATGTGTGTGATGTTATATGCTATGCACTGATTCATAGGGAGGTTTGTGTCTGTGTGTGTGCACTTTCTAGTTTAGGATTTGCATTGAATCACACTGAGCTGTGTTTTTGAGTGTCAGTATGTGTGCGTGTGTGGAGGTATGGGCTGTGGATTGACTCACATTTTGCCGTATGTGCTTCTCTGTGTGTGTATGTCTGCTAGCATATCCTGTGCACTAAGTCACAGGGAGCCATGTGTGTGTGTGTGTGTGTGTCCTGGTACAGAGTGTGCATTGATTCACAGTCAGCCATGTGTGTGTGTGTGTGAGTGCACTGGTATAAGATGTGCAGTGAGTCAGAGTGCTGTGTGTGTGTGTCTGCATGTTCTGATATAGGCTGACCATTGTGTAACATTGAGGGTGTGTGTGTGTGTGTGCTGGTATAGGCTGCATATTTTGTCACAGTGAGCTGTGTGTGTGTGTATGTGTAGGTACAGGCTGTGCATTGAGTCACAGTGTGGGGTGTGTGTGTGATGTTATATTCTGTGCACTAGGACAGAGTGAGCCGTGTGTGTGTGCTGGTATAATCTGAACATTGAGTCACAGTGTGGTGTGGTGTGTGTGCCTTTGCTGGTATGGACTGTGCATTGCATCCCAGCCCTGTGTTAGTGTTTGTGTATTTGGTGCTGTAGAGTCTGCATAAGTCACAGTAAGATGTGTGTGTGTGTACTGCTATAGGCTGTACACTGAGCCATATTAAGGTGTGTTTCTGTGTGTGTGTGTGCGGGTATAGGCTATACATTGACTCACATTGAGCCTTGTGTTTGTATGTGCTACTATACGCTATTCATTGAGTCTCAGTGAGCCATTGTTGTGTGTGTCTGTTTACTTGTATGGGCTTGGCATTGAGTCACAGAGAGGTGTTTGTGTGTGTTTGTGTGTCTGTGTGGTGGTATAAACTGCATTGAGTCACACGGTGGTGTGTGTGAGAGTGTGTGTGTGTGCAGGTACAGGCTGGTATTGAACCACAGTGAGCCGTGTGTGTGTGTGCTGGAATAGGCAGAGCATTGAGTCTCAGGTGTCTGTATGTGTGTGTGTATGCTGGTATGGTCTCTGCATTGATTCACTAAGGTGTGTTGTGTGTGTATGTACATGGAGCTGAAGACTGTACACTGATTCACAGTGAGCTGTGTGTGTATGTGTGTGTGTGTGTGATGGTATGGGCTTTGCATTGAGTCACTGAGGTGTGTGTCTGTGTGTGTATACCTGGAACTACAGACTGTGCACTGATTCACAATGAGCCATGTGTGAATGTGTGTATGTGATAGTATAGGGTGTGCATAGAGTCACAAAGAGCCGTGCATATGTGTCTTTGCATGGGTGTTGTGGTATAGGGTCTGCGTTGTGTCACAGTGACTGTGCGTGTGTGTGTGTGTGTGTGTTTGTGATAGTATAGTACATGCATTGTATCAGAGAGAGCCATGCATGCGTCTCTGTGTGTGTGTGCTGGCATAGGCAATACATTGTGTCACAGTGAGCCATGTGTTTGTATGCTGGTGGAGACTCTGCATTGAGTCACAGTAAGACTTGTGTGTGTGCCAGTACAGGCTGTGCAAGGAGTCAGTGAGTCATATATGTGTGTGTGTGTGTGTGTGTGTGCTGATATATGAAGTGCATTGAGTCCAAGTGAATCATGTATGTTTGTGTGTGTTTGTGGGTGCTGCTATAGGTGGTTCACTGAGTCACAGTCAGGTATGTGTGAGTGTTTGTGTGTTCTTGTATAGGCTGTGCATTGATTCACAGTGAGGCATGTGTGTAAGCTGGTACAGGAGGTGCATTGAGTCACAGTGATGGTTGTGTTTGTGTGTGTGTGTGTGCTGCAGTAGGCTGTGTATTGAGTCACAGAAAGTGTGTCTTTGTGTGTGTATGTGCATGTACAGGCTGCGGTTTGAGTCACAGTGATGGGTGTCTCTGTGTGGTGTTATAGGCTGTGCATTGAATCACAGCCCTGTGTTAGTGTTGTGTATTTGGTGCTGTAGAGTCTGCATGAGTCACAGTAAGGTGTGTGTGTGTGCTGCTATATGCTGAGAATTGAGTCACACCTAGGTGAGTGTATGTGTATGTGTATGCTGATATGGGATTTGCATTGAATCACTGAGCGGTGTGTGTTTGTGTGTGTGTGTACTGCTATAGTCTGTACACTGAGCCATGTTAAGGTGTGTTTCTGTGTGTGTGTGTGCGGGTATAGGCTATGCATTGACTCACATTGAGCCATGTGTTTGTATGTGCTAGTATACACTGTTCATTGAGTCTCAGTGAGCCTTTGTTTTGTGTGTCTGTTTACTTGTATGGGCTTGGCATTGAGTCTCAGACAGGTGTGTGTGTGTGTCTGTGTGTCTGTGTGGTGGTATCATCTGCATTGAGTCACACGGCAGTGTGTGTGAGAGTGTGTGTGTGTGCAGCTACAGGCTGGTATTGAATGACAGTGAGCCGTGTGTGTGCCTGTGTGTGTGTGTGTGCTGGAATAGGCAGAGCATTGAGTCTCAGGTGTGTGTATGTGTGTGTGTATGCTGGTATGGTCTCTGCATTGATTCACTAAGGTGTGTTGTGTGTGTATGTACATGGAGCTGAAGACTGTACACTGATTCACAGTGAGCTGTGTGTGTATGTGTGTGTGTGTGTGATGGTATGGGCTTTGCATTGAGTCACTGAGGTGTGTGTCTGTGTGTGTATACCTGGAACTACAGACTGTGCACTGATTCACAATGAGCCATGTGTGAATGTGTGTATGTGATAGTATAGGGTGTGCATAGAGTCACAAAGAGCCGTGCATATGTGTCTTTGCATGGGTGTTGTGGTATAGGGTCTGCGTTGTGTCACAGTGACTGTGCGTGTGTGTGTGTTTCTGATGGTATAGTACGTGCATTGAATCAGAGAGAGCCATGCATGTGTCTCTGTGTGTGTGTGCTGGCATAGGCATTACATTGAGTCACAGTGAGCCATGTGTTTGTATGCTGGTGTAGACTCTGCATTGAGTCACAGTAAGCCTTGTGTGTGTGCCAGTACAGGCTGTGCATTGAGTCAGTGAGTCATATGTGTGTGTGTGTTTGTGTGTGTGTGTGCTGGTTTAGGCAGTGCATTGAGTCCAATGAGCAGTGTATGTTTGTGTGTGTGTGTGTGTGCTGCTATAGGTGGTTCACTGAGTCACAGTCAGGTATGTGTGAGTGAGTGTTTGTGTGTTCTTCTATAGGCTGTGCATTGATTCACAGTGAGCTCTGTGTGTATGGTGGTATAGGCGGTGCATTGAATCACAGTGATGGTTGTTTTTCTGTGTGTATGCTGCAGTAGGCTGTGAATTGAGTCACAGAAGGTGGGTCTTTGTGTGTGTATGTGCAGGTACAAGCTGCAGTTCGAGTCACAGTGATGGGTGTCTCTGTGTGATGTTATAGGCTGTGCATTGAATCACAGCGAGCCGTATTAGTGTGTGTACGTGTATTTGTGTATGCGTGTGTGTGTGTGATGGTACAGGCTGAACATTGAGTCACTGAGGTGTGCATGTGTGTATGTGGTGTTACAGACTGTTCGTTAGGTCAAACTGAGCAATATGTGTGTGTAGGGGTGTGTGTGTACAGTTATTTGCTGTGCACTGTGTCACAGTGAACCATGTGTGTGTGGGGAGCTGGTATAGTCAGAGCACTGAGTCACAGTTGAATGTGTGGGAGTTGTTTGTGTATGTGTGTGTGTATTTGCTGGTGTAGACTGTGCATTGAGTCACAGTGAGTAGTGCGGTGTGTGTGTGCTGTGATGGTGTGGACTGTGGTTTTATCCACTTTGACCTGAACGGCTGTGTGTGTTTGTGTGTTTGTGTGTGTGTGTGTGCTGGCACTAGATGACAATTGAGACAGAGTGGGCTGTGTGTCTGTGTGTGCGCTGGTATAGACTCTGTATTGAGTCACTGTGAGCTGTGTGTGTATGTGTGTGCTCGTATAGGCTGTGCATTGAGTCACAGTGAGGTGTTTGTGTGTGTGTGTGCTGGTACAGGAAGCGTTTTGAGTCACAGTCTCGTGTGTGTGTGTGTGCATGTGAGTTTGTGTGCTGGTATGGGCTTTATTGTGCTGGTATGGGCTTTATTGACTCATGGGTGTGTGTGTGAGTGTGGGTGATACAGACTGCATTGAGTCACAGTGCGCTGTGTGTGTGTGTGCTGGTATAGGCGATTTATTGAGTACCAGTGAGCCATGTGTGAGTGCGTGTTGGTGTGTGTGTGTGTGTACTGGTATAGGCTGTGCATTGAGTCACAGTGAGGCCTGCATCTGTGCATGTCTGTGTTTGTGTGTGTGTGTTTGCTGGTATAGGCTGAGCTTTGAATCACTCTGAGGTGTGTGTGCATGTGCTGGTAAAATTGTGCCTTGATTCACTGTGCCATGTGAGTGTGTGTGCACGCTGGTATAGGTTGTGCATTGAGTCAGAGTGGGAGGTGTGTGTGTCTGTGTGTTCTGGTATAGGCTGACAATTGAGGCACACTGAGGTCTGTGTGCACATGTGTGTATATGTGTGCTGGTACAGCCTGCTCATTGAGTCATATTGAGTTTTGTGTGTGTGTGTGTGCAGGTAGAGGCAGCACATTGAGTCACAGTGAGGTGTATGTGTGTGATGTTATATGCTATGCACTGATTCATAGGGAGGTTTGTGTCTGTGTGTGTGCACTTTCTAGTTTAGGATTTGCATTGAATCACACTGAGCTGTGTTTTTGAGTGTCAGTATGTGTGCGTGTGTGGAGGTATGGGCTGTGGATTGACTCACATTTTGCCGTATGTGCTTCTCTGTGTGTGTATGTCTGCTAGCATATCCTGTGCACTAAGTCACAGGGAGCCATGTGTGTGTGTGTGTGTGTGTCCTGGTACAGAGTGTGCATTGATTCACAGTCAGCCATGTGTGTGTGTGTGTGAGTGCACTGGTATAGGATGTGCAGTGAGTCAGAGTGATGTGTGGGTGTGTCTGCATGTTCTGATATAGGCTGACCATTGTGTAACATCGAGGGTGTGTGTGTGTGTGCTGGTATAGGCTGCATATTTTGTCACAGTGAGCTGTGTGTGTGTGTATGTGTAGGTACAGGCTGTGCATTGAGTCACAGTGTGGGGTGTGTGTGTGATGTTATATTCTGTGCACTAGGACAGAGTGAGCCGTGTGTGTGTGCTGGTATAATCTGAACATTGAGTCACAGTGTGGTGTGGTGTGTGTGCCTTTGCTGGTATGGACTGTGCATTGAATCCTAGCCCTGTGTTAGTGTTTGTGTATTTGGTGCTGTAGAGTCTGCATGAGTCACAGTAAGATGTGTGTGTGTGTACTGCTATAGGCTGTACACTGAGCCATATTAAGGTGTGTTTCTGTGTGTGTGTGTGCGGGTGTAGGCTATACATTGACTCACATTGAGCCATGTGTTTGTATGTGCTACTATACGCTATTCATTGAGTCTCAGTGAGCCATTGTTGTGTGTGTCTGTTTACTTGTATGGGCTTGGCATTGAGTCACAGAGAGGTGTTTGTGTGTGTTTGTGTGTCTGTGTGGTGGTATAAACTGCATTGAGTCACACGGCGGTGTGTGTGACAGTGTGTGTGTGTGCAGGTAGAGGCTGGTATTGAACCACAGTGAGCCGTGTGTGTGTGTGCTGGAATAGGCAGAGCATTGAGTCTCAGGTGTGTGTATGTGTGTGTGTATGCTGGTATGGTCTCTGCATTGATTCACTAAGGTGTGTTGTGTGTGTATGTACATGGAGCTGAAGACTGTACACTGATTCACAGTGAGCTGTGTGTGTATGTGTGTGTGTGTGTGATGGTATGGGCTTTGCATTGAGTCACTGAGGTGTGTGTCTGTGTGTGTATACCTGGAACTACAGACTGTGCACTGATTCACAATGAGCCATGTGTGAATGTGTGTATGTGATAGTATAGGGTGTGCATAGAGTCACAAAGAGCCGTGCATATGTGTCTTTGCATGGGTGTTGTGGTATAGGGTCTGCGTTGTTTCACGGTGACTGTGCGTGTGTGTGTGTTTGTGATGGTATAGTACGTGCATTGAATCAGAGAGAGCCATGCATGTGTCTCTGTGTGTGTGTGCTGGCATAGGCATTACATTGAGTCACAGTGAGCCATGTGTTTGTATGCTGGTGTAGACTCTGCATTGAGTCACAGTAAGCCTTGTGTGTGTGCCAGTACAGGCTGTGCATTGAGTCAGTGAGTCATATGTGTGTGTGTGTTTGTGTGTGTGTGTGCTGGTTTAGGCAGTGCATTGAGTCCAATGAGCAGTGTATGTTTGTGTGTGTGTGTGTGTGCTGCTATAGGTGGTTCACTGAGTCACAGTCAGGTATGTGTGAGTGAGTGTTTGTGTGTTCTTCTATAGGCTGTGCATTGATTCACAGTGAGCTCTGTGTGTATGGTGGTATAGGCGGTGCATTGAATCACAGTGATGGTTGTTTTTCTGTGTGTATGCTGCAGTAGGCTGTGAATTGAGTCACAGAAGGTGGGTCTTTGTGTGTGTATGTGCAGGTACAAGCTGCAGTTCGAGTCACAGTGATGGGTGTCTCTGTGTGATGTTATAGGCTGTGCATTGAATCACAGCGAGCCGTATTAGTGTGTGTACGTGTATTTGTGTATGCGTGTGTGTGTGTGATGGTACAGGCTGAACATTGAGTCACTGAGGTGTGCATGTGTGTATGTGGTGTTACAGACTGTTCGTTAGGTCAAACTGAGCAATATGTGTATGTAGGGGTGTGTGTGTACAGTTATTTGCTGTGCACTGAGTCACAGTGAACCATGTGTGTGTGGGGAGCTGGTATAGTCAGAGCACTGAGTCACAGTTGAATGTGTGGGAGTTGTTTGTGTATGTGTGTGTGTATTTGCTGGTGTAGACTGTGCATTGAGTCACAGTGAGTAGTGCGGTGTGTGTGTGCTGTGATGGTGTGGACTGTGGTTTTATCCACTTTGACCTGAACGGCTGTGTGTGTTTGTGTGTTTGTGTGTGTGTGTGTGCTGGCACTAGATGACAGTTGAGACAGAGTGGGCTGTGTGTCTGTGTGTGCGCTGGTATAGACTCTGTATTGAGTCACTGTGAGCTGTGTGTGTATGTGTGTGCTCGTATAGGCTGTGCATTGAGTCACAGTGAGGTGTTTGTGTGTGTGTGTGCTGGTACAGGAAGCGTTTTGAGTCACAGTCTCGTGTGTGTGTGTGTGCATGTGAGTTTGTGTGCTGGTATGGGCTTTATTGTGCTGGTATGGGCTTTATTGACTCATGGGTGTGTGTGTGAGTGTGGGTGATACAGACTGCATTGAGTCACAGTGCGCTGTGTGTGTGTGTGCTGGTATAGGCGATTTATTGAGTACCAGTGAGCCATGTGTGAGTGCGTGTTGGTGTGTGTGTGTGTGTACTGGTATAGGCTGTGCATTGAGTCACAGTGAGGCCTGCATCTGTGCATGTCTGTGTTTGTGTGTGTGTGTTTGCTGGTATAGGCTGAGCTTTGAATCACTCTGAGGTGTGTGTGCATGTGCTGGTAAAATTGTGCCTTGATTCACTGTGCCATGTGAGTGTGTGTGCACGCTGGTATAGGTTGTGCATTGAGTCAGAGTGGGAGGTGTGTGTGTCTGTGTGTTCTGGTATAGGCTGACAATTGAGGCACACTGAGGTCTGTGTGCACATGTGTGTATATGTGTGCTGGTACAGTCTGCTCATTGAGTCATATTGAGTTTTTTGTGTGTGTGTGTGCAGGTAGAGGCAGCACATTGAGTCACAGTGAGGTGTATGTGTGTGATGTTATATGCTATGCACTGATTCATAGGGAGGTTTGTGTCTGTGTGTGTGCACTTTCTAGTTTAGGATTTGCATTGAATCACACTGAGCTGTGTTTTTGAGTGTCAGTATGTGTGCGTGTGTGGAGGTATGGGCTGTGGATTGACTCACATTTTGCCGTATGTGCTTCTCTGTGTGTGTATGTCTGCTAGCATATCCTGTGCACTAAGTCACAGGGAGCCATGTGTGTGTGTGTGTGTGTGTCCTGGTACAGAGTGTGCATTGATTCACAGTCAGCCATGTGTGTGTGTGTGTGAGTGCACTGGTATAAGATGTGCAGTGAGTCAGAGTGCTGTGTGTGTGTGTCTGCATGTTCTGATATAGGCTGACCATTGTGTAACATTGAGGGTGTGTGTGTGTGTGTGCTGGTATAGGCTGCATATTTTGTCACAGTGAGCTGTGTGTGTGTGTATGTGTAGGTACAGGCTGTGCATTGAGTCACAGTGTGGGGTGTGTGTGTGATGTTATATTCTGTGCACTAGGACAGAGTGAGCCGTGTGTGTGTGCTGGTATAATCTGAACATTGAGTCACAGTGTGGTGTGGTGTGTGTGCCTTTGCTGGTATGGACTGTGCATTGCATCCCAGCCCTGTGTTAGTGTTTGTGTATTTGGTGCTGTAGAGTCTGCATAAGTCACAGTAAGATGTGTGTGTGTGTACTGCTATAGGCTGTACACTGAGCCATATTAAGGTGTGTTTCTGTGTGTGTGTGTGCGGGTATAGGCTATACATTGACTCACATTGAGCCTTGTGTTTGTATGTGCTACTATACGCTATTCATTGAGTCTCAGTGAGCCATTGTTGTGTGTGTCTGTTTACTTGTATGGGCTTGGCATTGAGTCACAGAGAGGTGTTTGTGTGTGTTTGTGTGTCTGTGTGGTGGTATAAACTGCATTGAGTCACACGGTGGTGTGTGTGAGAGTGTGTGTGTGTGCAGGTACAGGCTGGTATTGAACCACAGTGAGCCGTGTGTGTGTGTGCTGGAATAGGCAGAGCATTGAGTCTCAGGTGTGTGTATGTGTGTGTGTATGCTGGTATGGTCTCTGCATTGATTCACTAAGGTGTGTTGTGTGTGTATGTACATGGAGCTGAAGACTGTACACTGATTCACAGTGAGCTGTGTGTGTATGTGTGTGTGTGTGTGATGGTATGGGCTTTGCATTGAGTCACTGAGGTGTGTGTCTGTGTGTGTATACCTGGAACTACAGACTGTGCACTGATTCACAATGAGCCATGTGTGAATGTGTGTATGTGATAGTATAGGGTGTGCATAGAGTCACAAAGAGCCGTGCATATGTGTCTTTGCATGGGTGTTGTGGTATAGGGTCTGCGTTGTGTCACAGTGACTGTGCGTGTGTGTGTGTGTGTGTGTTTGTGATGGTATAGTACATGCATTGTATCAGAGAGAGCCATGCATGCGTCTCTGTGTGTGTGTGCTGGCATAGGCAATACATTGTGTCACAGTGAGCCATGTGTTTGTATGCTGGTGGAGACTCTGCATTGAGTCACAGTAAGACTTGTGTGTGTGCCAGTACAGGCTGTGCAAGGAGTCAGTGAGTCATATATGTGTGTGTGTGTGTGTGTGTGTGCTGATATATGAAGTGCATTGAGTCCAAGTGAATCATGTATGTTTGTGTGTGTTTGTGGGTGCTGCTATAGGTGGTTCACTGAGTCACAGTCAGGTATGTGTGAGTGTTTGTGTGTTCTTGTATAGGCTGTGCATTGATTCACAGTGAGGCATGTGTGTAAGCTGGTACAGGAGGTGCATTGAGTCACAGTGATGGTTGTGTTTGTGTGTGTGTGTGTGCTGCAGTAGGCTGTGTATTGAGTCACAGAAAGTGTGTCTTTGTGTGTGTATGTGCATGTACAGGCTGCGGTTTGAGTCACAGTGATGGGTGTCTCTGTGTGGTGTTATAGGCTGTGCATTGAATCACAGCCCTGTGTTAGTGTTGTGTATTTGGTGCTGTAGAGTCTGCATGAGTCACAGTAAGGTGTGTGTGTGTGCTGCTATATGCTGTGAATTGAGTCACACCTAGGTGAGTGTATGTGTATGTGTATGCTGATATGGGATTTGCATTGAATCACTGAGCGGTGTGTGTTTGTGTGTGTGTGTACTGCTATAGTCTGTACACTGAGCCATGTTAAGGTGTGTTTCTGTGTGTGTGTGTGCGGGTATAGGCTATGCATTGACTCACATTGAGCCATGTGTTTGTATGTGCTAGTATACACTGTTCATTGAGTCTCAGTGAGCCTTTGTTTTGTGTGTCTGTTTACTTGTATGGGCTTGGCATTGAGTCTCAGACAGGTGTGTGTGTGTGTCTGTGTGTCTGTGTGGTGGTATCATCTGCATTGAGTCACACGGCAGTGTGTGTGAGAGTGTGTGTGTGTGCAGCTACAGGCTGGTATTGAATGACAGTGAGCCGTGTGTGTGCCTGTGTGTGTGTGTGTGCTGGAATAGGCAGAGCATTGAGTCTCAGGTGTGTGTATGTGTGTGTGTATGCTGGTATGGTCTCTGCATTGATTCACTAAGGTGTGTTGTGTGTGTATGTACATGGAGCTGAAGACTGTACACTGATTCACAGTGAGCTGTGTGTGTATGTGTGTGTGTGTGTGATGGTATGGGCTTTGCATTGAGTCACTGAGGTGTGTGTCTGTGTGTGTATACCTGGAACTACAGACTGTGCACTGATTCACAATGAGCCATGTGTGAATGTGTGTATGTGATAGTATAGGGTGTGCATAGAGTCACAATGAGCCGTGCATATGTGTCTTTGCATGGGTGTTGTGGTATAGGGTCTGCGTTGTGTCACAGTGACTGTGCGTGTGTGTGTGTTTGTGATGGTATAGTACGTGCATTGAATCAGAGAGAGCCATGCATGTGTCTCTGTGTGTGTGTGCTGGCATAGGCATTACATTGAGTCACAGTGAGCCATGTGTTTGTATGCTGGTGTAGACTCTGCATTGAGTCACAGTAAGCCTTGTGTGTGTGCCAGTACAGGCTGTGCATTGAGTCAGTGAGTCATATGTGTGTGTGTGTTTGTGTGTGTGTGTGCTGGTTTAGGCAGTGCATTGAGTCCAATGAGCAGTGTATGTTTGTGTGTGTGTGTGTGTGCTGCTATAGGTGGTTCACTGAGTCACAGTCAGGTATGTGTGAGTGAGTGTTTGTGTGTTCTTCTATAGGCTGTGCATTGATTCACAGTGAGCTCTGTGTGTATGGTGGTATAGGCGGTGCATTGAATCACAGTGATGGTTGTTTTTCTGTGTGTATGCTGCAGTAGGCTGTGAATTGAGTCACAGAAGGTGGGTCTTTGTGTGTGTATGTGCAGGTACAAGCTGCAGTTCGAGTCACAGTGATGGGTGTCTCTGTGTGATGTTATAGGCTGTGCATTGAATCACAGCGAGCCGTATTAGTGTGTGTACGTGTATTTGTGTATGCGTGTGTGTGTGTGATGGTACAGGCTGAACATTGAGTCACTGAGGTGTGCATGTGTGTATGTGGTGTTACAGACTGTTCGTTAGGTCAAACTGAGCAATATGTGTGTGTAGGGGTGTGTGTGTACAGTTATTTGCTGTGCACTGAGTCACAGTGAACCATGTGTGTGTGGGGAGCTGGTATAGTCAGAGCACTGAGTCACAGTTGAATGTGTGGGAGTTGTTTGTGTATGTGTGTGTGTATTTGCTGGTGTAGACTGTGCATTGAGTCACAGTGAGTAGTGCGGTGTGTGTGTGCTGTGATGGTGTGGACTGTGGTTTTATCCACTTTGACCTGAACGGCTGTGTGTGTTTGTGTGTTTGTGTGTGTGTGTGTGCTGGCACTAGATGACAGTTGAGACAGAGTGGGCTGTGTGTCTGTGTGTGCGCTGGTATAGACTCTGTATTGAGTCACTGTGAGCTGTGTGTGTATGTGTGTGCTCGTATAGGCTGTGCATTGAGTCACAGTGAGGTGTTTGTGTGTGTGTGTGCTGGTACAGGAAGCGTTTTGAGTCACAGTCTCGTGTGTGTGTGTGTGCATGTGAGTTTGTGTGCTGGTATGGGCTTTATTGTGCTGGTATGGGCTTTATTGACTCATGGGTGTGTGTGTGAGTGTGGGTGATACAGACTGCATTGAGTCACAGTGCGCTGTGTGTGTGTGTGCTGGTATAGGCGATTTATTGAGTACCAGTGAGCCATGTGTGAGTGCGTGTTGGTGTGTGTGTGTGTGTACTGGTATAGGCTGTGCATTGAGTCACAGTGAGGCCTGCATCTGTGCATGTCTGTGTTTGTGTGTGTGTGTTTGCTGGTATAGGCTGAGCTTTGAATCACTCTGAGGTGTGTGTGCATGTGCTGGTAAAATTGTGCCTTGATTCACTGTGCCATGTGAGTGTGTGTGCACGCTGGTATAGGTTGTGCATTGAGTCAGAGTGGGAGGTGTGTGTGTCTGTGTGTTCTGGTATAGGCTGACAATTGAGGCACACTGAGGTCTGTGTGCACATGTGTGTATATGTGTGCTGGTACAGTCTGCTCATTGAGTCATATTGAGTTTTTTGTGTGTGTGTGTGCAGGTAGAGGCAGCACATTGAGTCACAGTGAGGTGTATGTGTGTGATGTTATATGCTATGCACTGATTCATAGGGAGGTTTGTGTCTGTGTGTGTGCACTTTCTAGTTTAGGATTTGCATTGAATCACACTGAGCTGTGTTTTTGAGTGTCAGTATGTGTGCGTGTGTGGAGGTATGGGCTGTGGATTGACTCACATTTTGCCGTATGTGCTTCTCTGTGTGTGTATGTCTGCTAGCATATCCTGTGCACTAAGTCACAGGGAGCCATGTGTGTGTGTGTGTGTGTGTCCTGGTACAGAGTGTGCATTGATTCACAGTCAGCCATGTGTGTGTGTGTGTGAGTGCACTGGTATAAGATGTGCAGTGAGTCAGAGTGCTGTGTGTGTGTGTCTGCATGTTCTGATATAGGCTGACCATTGTGTAACATTGAGGGTGTGTGTGTGTGTGTGCTGGTATAGGCTGCATATTTTGTCACAGTGAGCTGTGTGTGTGTGTATGTGTAGGTACAGGCTGTGCATTGAGTCACAGTGTGGGGTGTGTGTGTGATGTTATATTCTGTGCACTAGGACAGAGTGAGCCGTGTGTGTGTGCTGGTATAATCTGAACATTGAGTCACAGTGTGGTGTGGTGTGTGTGCCTTTGCTGGTATGGACTGTGCATTGCATCCCAGCCCTGTGTTAGTGTTTGTGTATTTGGTGCTGTAGAGTCTGCATAAGTCACAGTAAGATGTGTGTGTGTGTACTGCTATAGGCTGTACACTGAGCCATATTAAGGTGTGTTTCTGTGTGTGTGTGTGCGGGTATAGGCTATACATTGACTCACATTGAGCCTTGTGTTTGTATGTGCTACTATACGCTATTCATTGAGTCTCAGTGAGCCATTGTTGTGTGTGTCTGTTTACTTGTATGGGCTTGGCATTGAGTCACAGAGAGGTGTTTGTGTGTGTTTGTGTGTCTGTGTGGTGGTATAAACTGCATTGAGTCACACGGTGGTGTGTGTGAGAGTGTGTGTGTGTGCAGGTACAGGCTGGTATTGAACCACAGTGAGCCGTGTGTGTGTGTGCTGGAATAGGCAGAGCATTGAGTCTCAGGTGTGTGTATGTGTGTGTGTATGCTGGTATGGTCTCTGCATTGATTCACTAAGGTGTGTTGTGTGTGTATGTACATGGAGCTGAAGACTGTACACTGATTCACAGTGAGCTGTGTGTGTATGTGTGTGTGTGTGTGATGGTATGGGCTTTGCATTGAGTCACTGAGGTGTGTGTCTGTGTGTGTATACCTGGAACTACAGACTGTGCACTGATTCACAATGAGCCATGTGTGAATGTGTGTATGTGATAGTATAGGGTGTGCATAGAGTCACAAAGAGCCGTGCATATGTGTCTTTGCATGGGTGTTGTGGTATAGGGTCTGCGTTGTGTCACAGTGACTGTGCGTGTGTGTGTGTGTGTGTGTTTGTGATGGTATAGTACATGCATTGTATCAGAGAGAGCCATGCATGCGTCTCTGTGTGTGTGTGCTGGCATAGGCAATACATTGTGTCACAGTGAGCCATGTGTTTGTATGCTGGTGGAGACTCTGCATTGAGTCACAGTAAGACTTGTGTGTGTGCCAGTACAGGCTGTGCAAGGAGTCAGTGAGTCATATATGTGTGTGTGTGTGTGTGTGTGTGCTGATATATGAAGTGCATTGAGTCCAAGTGAATCATGTATGTTTGTGTGTGTTTGTGGGTGCTGCTATAGGTGGTTCACTGAGTCACAGTCAGGTATGTGTGAGTGTTTGTGTGTTCTTGTATAGGCTGTGCATTGATTCACAGTGAGGCATGTGTGTAAGCTGGTACAGGAGGTGCATTGAGTCACAGTGATGGTTGTGTTTGTGTGTGTGTGTGTGCTGCAGTAGGCTGTGTATTGAGTCACAGAAAGTGTGTCTTTGTGTGTGTATGTGCATGTACAGGCTGCGGTTTGAGTCACAGTGATGGGTGTCTCTGTGTGGTGTTATAGGCTGTGCATTGAATCACAGCCCTGTGTTAGTGTTGTGTATTTGGTGCTGTAGAGTCTGCATGAGTCACAGTAAGGTGTGTGTGTGTGCTGCTATATGCTGAGAATTGAGTCACACCTAGGTGAGTGTATGTGTATGTGTATGCTGATATGGGATTTGCATTGAATCACTGAGCGGTGTGTGTTTGTGTGTGTGTGTACTGCTATAGTCTGTACACTGAGCCATGTTAAGGTGTGTTTCTGTGTGTGTGTGTGCGGGTATAGGCTATGCATTGACTCACATTGAGCCATGTGTTTGTATGTGCTAGTATACACTGTTCATTGAGTCTCAGTGAGCCTTTGTTTTGTGTGTCTGTTTACTTGTATGGGCTTGGCATTGAGTCTCAGACAGGTGTGTGTGTGTGTCTGTGTGTCTGTGTGGTGGTATCATCTGCATTGAGTCACACGGCAGTGTGTGTGAGAGTGTGTGTGTGTGCAGCTACAGGCTGGTATTGAATGACAGTGAGCCGTGTGTGTGCCTGTGTGTGTGTGTGTGCTGGAATAGGCAGAGCATTGAGTCTCAGGTGTGTGTATGTGTGTGTGTATGCTGGTATGGTCTCTGCATTGATTCACTAAGGTGTGTTGTGTGTGTATGTACATGGAGCTGAAGACTGTACACTGATTCACAGTGAGCTGTGTGTGTATGTGTGTGTGTGTGTGATGGTATGGGCTTTGCATTGAGTCACTGAGGTGTGTGTCTGTGTGTGTATACCTGGAACTACAGACTGTGCACTGATTCACAATGAGCCATGTGTGAATGTGTGTATGTGATAGTATAGGGTGTGCATAGAGTCACAAAGAGCCGTGCATATGTGTCTTTGCATGGGTGTTGTGGTATAGGGTCTGCGTTGTGTCACAGTGACTGTGCGTGTGTGTGTGTTTCTGATGGTATAGTACGTGCATTGAATCAGAGAGAGCCATGCATGTGTCTCTGTGTGTGTGTGCTGGCATAGGCATTACATTGAGTCACAGTGAGCCATGTGTTTGTATGCTGGTGTAGACTCTGCATTGAGTCACAGTAAGCCTTGTGTGTGTGCCAGTACAGGCTGTGCATTGAGTCAGTGAGTCATATGTGTGTGTGTGTTTGTGTGTGTGTGTGCTGGTTTAGGCAGTGCATTGAGTCCAATGAGCAGTGTATGTTTGTGTGTGTGTGTGTGTGCTGCTATAGGTGGTTCACTGAGTCACAGTCAGGTATGTGTGAGTGAGTGTTTGTGTGTTCTTCTATAGGCTGTGCATTGATTCACAGTGAGCTCTGTGTGTATGGTGGTATAGGCGGTGCATTGAATCACAGTGATGGTTGTTTTTCTGTGTGTATGCTGCAGTAGGCTGTGAATTGAGTCACAGAAGGTGGGTCTTTGTGTGTGTATGTGCAGGTACAAGCTGCAGTTCGAGTCACAGTGATGGGTGTCTCTGTGTGATGTTATAGGCTGTGCATTGAATCACAGCGAGCCGTATTAGTGTGTGTACGTGTATTTGTGTATGCGTGTGTGTGTGTGATGGTACAGGCTGAACATTGAGTCACTGAGGTGTGCATGTGTGTATGTGGTGTTACAGACTGTTCGTTAGGTCAAACTGAGCAATATGTGTGTGTAGGGGTGTGTGTGTACAGTTATTTGCTGTGCACTGTGTCACAGTGAACCATGTGTGTGTGGGGAGCTGGTATAGTCAGAGCACTGAGTCACAGTTGAATGTGTGGGAGTTGTTTGTGTATGTGTGTGTGTATTTGCTGGTGTAGACTGTGCATTGAGTCACAGTGAGTAGTGCGGTGTGTGTGTGCTGTGATGGTGTGGACTGTGGTTTTATCCACTTTGACCTGAACGGCTGTGTGTGTTTGTGTGTTTGTGTGTGTGTGTGTGCTGGCACTAGATGACAATTGAGACAGAGTGGGCTGTGTGTCTGTGTGTGCGCTGGTATAGACTCTGTATTGAGTCACTGTGAGCTGTGTGTGTATGTGTGTGCTCGTATAGGCTGTGCATTGAGTCACAGTGAGGTGTTTGTGTGTGTGTGTGCTGGTACAGGAAGCGTTTTGAGTCACAGTCTCGTGTGTGTGTGTGTGCATGTGAGTTTGTGTGCTGGTATGGGCTTTATTGTGCTGGTATGGGCTTTATTGACTCATGGGTGTGTGTGTGAGTGTGGGTGATACAGACTGCATTGAGTCACAGTGCGCTGTGTGTGTGTGTGCTGGTATAGGCGATTTATTGAGTACCAGTGAGCCATGTGTGAGTGCGTGTTGGTGTGTGTGTGTGTGTACTGGTATAGGCTGTGCATTGAGTCACAGTGAGGCCTGCATCTGTGCATGTCTGTGTTTGTGTGTGTGTGTTTGCTGGTATAGGCTGAGCTTTGAATCACTCTGAGGTGTGTGTGCATGTGCTGGTAAAATTGTGCCTTGATTCACTGTGCCATGTGAGTGTGTGTGCACGCTGGTATAGGTTGTGCATTGAGTCAGAGTGGGAGGTGTGTGTGTCTGTGTGTTCTGGTATAGGCTGACAATTGAGGCACACTGAGGTCTGTGTGCACATGTGTGTATATGTGTGCTGGTACAGCCTGCTCATTGAGTCATATTGAGTTTTGTGTGTGTGTGTGTGCAGGTAGAGGCAGCACATTGAGTCACAGTGAGGTGTATGTGTGTGATGTTATATGCTATGCACTGATTCATAGGGAGGTTTGTGTCTGTGTGTGTGCACTTTCTAGTTTAGGATTTGCATTGAATCACACTGAGCTGTGTTTTTGAGTGTCAGTATGTGTGCGTGTGTGGAGGTATGGGCTGTGGATTGACTCACATTTTGCCGTATGTGCTTCTCTGTGTGTGTATGTCTGCTAGCATATCCTGTGCACTAAGTCACAGGGAGCCATGTGTGTGTGTGTGTGTGTGTCCTGGTACAGAGTGTGCATTGATTCACAGTCAGCCATGTGTGTGTGTGTGTGAGTGCACTGGTATAGGATGTGCAGTGAGTCAGAGTGATGTGTGGGTGTGTCTGCATGTTCTGATATAGGCTGACCATTGTGTAACATCGAGGGTGTGTGTGTGTGTGCTGGTATAGGCTGCATATTTTGTCACAGTGAGCTGTGTGTGTGTGTATGTGTAGGTACAGGCTGTGCATTGAGTCACAGTGTGGGGTGTGTGTGTGATGTTATATTCTGTGCACTAGGACAGAGTGAGCCGTGTGTGTGTGCTGGTATAATCTGAACATTGAGTCACAGTGTGGTGTGGTGTGTGTGCCTTTGCTGGTATGGACTGTGCATTGAATCCTAGCCCTGTGTTAGTGTTTGTGTATTTGGTGCTGTAGAGTCTGCATGAGTCACAGTAAGATGTGTGTGTGTGTACTGCTATAGGCTGTACACTGAGCCATATTAAGGTGTGTTTCTGTGTGTGTGTGTGCGGGTGTAGGCTATACATTGACTCACATTGAGCCATGTGTTTGTATGTGCTACTATACGCTATTCATTGAGTCTCAGTGAGCCATTGTTGTGTGTGTCTGTTTACTTGTATGGGCTTGGCATTGAGTCACAGAGAGGTGTTTGTGTGTGTTTGTGTGTCTGTGTGGTGGTATAAACTGCATTGAGTCACACGGCGGTGTGTGTGACAGTGTGTGTGTGTGCAGGTAGAGGCTGGTATTGAACCACAGTGAGCCGTGTGTGTGTGTGCTGGAATAGGCAGAGCATTGAGTCTCAGGTGTGTGTATGTGTGTGTGTATGCTGGTATGGTCTCTGCATTGATTCACTAAGGTGTGTTGTGTGTGTATGTACATGGAGCTGAAGACTGTACACTGATTCACAGTGAGCTGTGTGTGTATGTGTGTGTGTGTGTGATGGTATGGGCTTTGCATTGAGTCACTGAGGTGTGTGTCTGTGTGTGTATACCTGGAACTACAGACTGTGCACTGATTCACAATGAGCCATGTGTGAATGTGTGTATGTGATAGTATAGGGTGTGCATAGAGTCACAAAGAGCCGTGCATATGTGTCTTTGCATGGGTGTTGTGGTATAGGGTCTGCGTTGTTTCACGGTGACTGTGCGTGTGTGTGTGTTTGTGATGGTATAGTACGTGCATTGAATCAGAGAGAGCCATGCATGTGGCTCTGTGTGTGTGTGCTGGCATAGGCATTACATTGAGTCACAGTGAGCCATGTGTTTGTATGCTGGTGTAGACTCTGCATTGAGTCACAGTAAGCCTTGTGTGTGTGCCAGTACAGGCTGTGCATTGAGTCAGTGAGTCATATGTGTGTGTGTGTTTGTGTGTGTGTGTGCTGGTTTAGGCAGTGCATTGAGTCCAATGAGCAGTGTATGTTTGTGTGTGTGTGTGTGTGCTGCTATAGGTGGTTCACTGAGTCACAGTCAGGTATGTGTGAGTGAGTGTTTGTGTGTTCTTCTATAGGCTGTGCATTGATTCACAGTGAGCTCTGTGTGTATGGTGGTATAGGCGGTGCATTGAATCACAGTGATGGTTGTTTTTCTGTGTGTATGCTGCAGTAGGCTGTGAATTGAGTCACAGAAGGTGGGTCTTTGTGTGTGTATGTGCAGGTACAAGCTGCAGTTCGAGTCACAGTGATGGGTGTCTCTGTGTGATGTTATAGGCTGTGCATTGAATCACAGCGAGCCGTATTAGTGTGTGTACGTGTATTTGTGTATGCGTGTGTGTGTGTGATGGTACAGGCTGAACATTGAGTCACTGAGGTGTGCATGTGTGTATGTGGTGTTACAGACTGTTCGTTAGGTCAAACTGAGCAATATGTGTATGTAGGGGTGTGTGTGTACAGTTATTTGCTGTGCACTGAGTCACAGTGAACCATGTGTGTGTGGGGAGCTGGTATAGTCAGAGCACTGAGTCACAGTTGAATGTGTGGGAGTTGTTTGTGTATGTGTGTGTGTATTTGCTGGTGTAGACTGTGCATTGAGTCACAGTGAGTAGTGCGGTGTGTGTGTGCTGTGATGGTGTGGACTGTGGTTTTATCCACTTTGACCTGAACGGCTGTGTGTGTTTGTGTGTTTGTGTGTGTGTGTGTGCTGGCACTAGATGACAGTTGAGACAGAGTGGGCTGTGTGTCTGTGTGTGCGCTGGTATAGACTCTGTATTGAGTCACTGTGAGCTGTGTGTGTATGTGTGTGCTCGTATAGGCTGTGCATTGAGTCACAGTGAGGTGTTTGTGTGTGTGTGTGCTGGTACAGGAAGCGTTTTGAGTCACAGTCTCGTGTGTGTGTGTGTGCATGTGAGTTTGTGTGCTGGTATGGGCTTTATTGTGCTGGTATGGGCTTTATTGACTCATGGGTGTGTGTGTGAGTGTGGGTGATACAGACTGCATTGAGTCACAGTGCGCTGTGTGTGTGTGTGCTGGTATAGGCGATTTATTGAGTACCAGTGAGCCATGTGTGAGTGCGTGTTGGTGTGTGTGTGTGTGTACTGGTATAGGCTGTGCATTGAGTCACAGTGAGGCCTGCATCTGTGCATGTCTGTGTTTGTGTGTGTGTGTTTGCTGGTATAGGCTGAGCTTTGAATCACTCTGAGGTGTGTGTGCATGTGCTGGTAAAATTGTGCCTTGATTCACTGTGCCATGTGAGTGTGTGTGCACGCTGGTATAGGTTGTGCATTGAGTCAGAGTGGGAGGTGTGTGTGTCTGTGTGTTCTGGTATAGGCTGACAATTGAGGCACACTGAGGTCTGTGTGCACATGTGTGTATATGTGTGCTGGTACAGTCTGCTCATTGAGTCATATTGAGTTTTTTGTGTGTGTGTGTGCAGGTAGAGGCAGCACATTGAGTCACAGTGAGGTGTATGTGTGTGATGTTATATGCTATGCACTGATTCATAGGGAGGTTTGTGTCTGTGTGTGTGCACTTTCTAGTTTAGGATTTGCATTGAATCACACTGAGCTGTGTTTTTGAGTGTCAGTATGTGTGCGTGTGTGGAGGTATGGGCTGTGGATTGACTCACATTTTGCCGTATGTGCTTCTCTGTGTGTGTATGTCTGCTAGCATATCCTGTGCACTAAGTCACAGGGAGCCATGTGTGTGTGTGTGTGTGTGTCCTGGTACAGAGTGTGCATTGATTCACAGTCAGCCATGTGTGTGTGTGTGTGAGTGCACTGGTATAAGATGTGCAGTGAGTCAGAGTGCTGTGTGTGTGTGTCTGCATGTTCTGATATAGGCTGACCATTGTGTAACATTGAGGGTGTGTGTGTGTGTGTGCTGGT